>NC_072853.1:110703328-111012036 GCF_028858705.1 Grus americana | reverse complement strand
AATTCTCTTTCATATAAAGTAACAGAAGAGACGATAACATACCGTACCAAAGAAAAGGAAAGGAATAGATTCAAAGCAAAGGAAAAGCGAAGCAAAGCGAAGCGAAGCGAAGCGAAGCAAAGCAAAGCAAAGCAAAGCAAAGCAAAGCAAAGCAAAAGTCAAAGCAAAAGCACAGCATTCTCTTTCGTATAAAGTAACATAAGAGAAGAACCATGCCATACCGTACCATACCGTACCATACCAAAGGAAAGGAAAGGAAAGGAAAGGAAAGGAAAGGAAAGGAAAGGAAAGGAAAGGAAAGGAAAGGAAAGGAAAGGAAAGGAAAGGAAAGGAAAGGAAAGGAAAGGAATAGACTCAAAGCAAAGGAAAAGCAAAGCAAAGCAAAGCAAAAAGAAAATTATTTGGAATTATTACATAATATTAGGTAATATAAAATAATGTAAAATAAACAAATAACATAATGAACAGAACAGAATGGAAAAAGAAAAATGAAAGAAAAAGCAAAGCAAAGAAGAGAAGAAAAGGATTCAGAAAAATAACATAGCATCACGTAAAGTGATGTAACATAGAATAACAGAAAAAGCAAAAGCAAAGGAAAGCAAAGCAAAGAGAAAATAATAGACAAGACAAATGGATTCCATAAACATATGTAACATAACACATAACATATAACATACAACATATAACACATATAACACACATAACACATAACACATATAACATATATAACATATCTAACATCTAACATCTAACATATATAACATGTAACATGACAGATCATAACGTAACGTGGCATAACATTACATAACATAACATAGCATGACATGACATTGTAACATAACATAAAATTTCGTAACAATAAAATAGAAAGAATTAAAATAAATAAAATTAAAATAAATAAAATAGAATAAAGACAATTGTGATTTGTGATCTTGAGAGTGTTTTTGGAACGAATACCCCCTGGAATTTCAGGCAAATAATGGTCTCATCGTCGTTTGACTTCTAGCAAGCACAGGGAATAGAATAGAACAGAACAGAACAGAACAGAACACTTCAGGTGGAAGGGACCTACACCGACCATGTCGTCCAAGTGCCTGAGCACTTCAGGGCTGACCAAAGGTCAAGCACGGCACTAAGGGCGCTGTGCAAATGTCTCTGCAACACTGACCAGCGTGGGGCATGGAGCACCCCGCTAGGAAGCCCGTTCCAGGGTTTGCCACCCCCCTTGGGAAAGAAATGGTTCCGCGTGTCACGTCCGACCCTCCCCTGACGGTCGCAGCTCGGAGCCATTCCCCCGCGCCCTGGCTCTGGGTCCCAGGGAGAAGAGAGCAGCACCTCCCTCTGCACCTCCCCTCCGCAGGAAGCTGGAGAGAGCAGTGAGGTCGCCCCTCAGCCCCCTTCTCTCCAAACCAGACAAGCCCAGAGTCCTCAGCCGCTCCTCAGAGGACATGCCTGCCAGCCCCTTCACCACCTTGCTTTGGTGGCCACCTCAAGACCCTTTCAAGTACCTCCACATCCTTTTGAAAGGCTGGGGCCCAATTTATGGGATTGCATTCCCGCACTGTGATCCGCCACCCCCACCCCCACCCCCCCACCGCCGCCCAAGCAGGGGAACGCGATTAGTGCAGCTCTAGTGAGTTATTTCAGGATGTGCTGTTCCCACCTGCGTTTGCCTTGTCGGGCCCTTTGCAAAGAGGAAAGCATGGCCTTCAAATGCACGGGCTACCGGTTCCTTTTCCAGTGGAGCTCAAACCATCGGTTGCAGCTTACAAATGCCATGGGCTTGGAAATCCTTGCGACTTCAAGCCAGTCTTTTTGCTACGCGCCCTCTGGGCAGGGAGCCCTCCTGGCCAGGGAATTTGTCTCTGGCCTCCCTCTGCCTGCTGAGCCTTCAGAGCCACGTGCAAGGACACAGGCAAGGGCCTGTCTGGTCACACGGAGCTTGCCCCCGCATGCGGAGCTTCGTTCACTGAATAGACAGAGTCTGGCAGCTTTCTGCACTCCTTGCACCAGTTTTGCAAACTAAGGACCAAGCGTGTGCTAGGAGATTGTTGTTCCTAGCTTCATTTATTAATGAAAAAACCCAAAGAATGAAGTTCCTCTGTATCTGAGTGACGTCACCAGTCATTTCATCACACCGACATTCTGCGGTAATTTCCGGCGGGCGTCTAAGAAGGAAGCTCTTCAGTCCTCCTTTGCAGCTCTCTTGCAGGCGCGTAGGGACTCGTAAAGAGAGGCGGTTGCCCTTTAGTGTCGGATGGCCGCCTGGCCAGCCAACTGCTGACCCACATCGGCATTGTCAGCAACAACCTTCCCCTCCACTAAATGCCTGCAGAAGTCATTGAAAAACTCAGTGACCTTTAGTTGCACCGCTGGAGAGTAAAGCATACCCCCCCGAGACAGCCCCGGGGCTGTCCTTGGGAGCCGAGTGGCCGGGGAGGCGTCAGGGACGCCCAGCAGCTGTGCCTGCTGCATGGCCACCAAGGGCAGGGACAGCCCCTGGGTCTCCTGGGCACGGGGACTGCCTCGGGGCCAGCACCCCAAAGGTCGGCCTTCCTTCCTTCCTTCCTTCCTTCCTTCCTTCCTTCCTTCCTTCCTTCCTTCCTTCCCCGGGGCGGGGCTGCACATGGGGTCCCCGTCACCCCCATGTCACAGTGCCGCCACCACGGCAACGCAGCAGTCACAATGCCCCAGGGCAGGATAAAAGGGAGCAGCCTCCCGTGTGCCACTGCCAGAGCTGGCCCGGGGACAGCCCAAAGACCTCCGAGTGGGGGTCCTTAAGGAGCCGGTGGAATTGGTTGGAGGGGGCTGGGTGAGGACCCCCCTGCGGGGGCAGGACGAGGCTGATGGAGGTTCCTGAGGAGCCCTGCAGAGCTGGCCGTCCTCATCCCCTGCGGAGTCAGGGGCAGCAGCAAGTAAAGAAATGGGATGCAGAGATGTTGCCAGGGGTCCCGGGGCAGGCGCGGGGGGGGCTTCTTGTCCCTAGAGGAGATCAGGCCAGGGGCCTTTTGCCCCTGAGATGGCTCCAGGCTGAGGGCCGAGAATTAGGGCTTGGGCATTTCCCTCCTGGGAGGCGTGGCCAGCCTACCTGTGGGAGGAGGAGGAGGAGGAGGCCGGTCTTGCTCAGGTGCTCAGGGAATAGCCGATCGCCAGCGCCGCTGGGGTCAGGAAGGAATTTTCCCCCGGGGCAGATTGGCACTGGTCCCCGGGGGTTTTTTGCCTTCCTCTGCAGCACTGAGCAGGACCGCTTGTTGTCAGGGCTCCTCTGCTCCGTTTTGGCTCGGTCACTGCCTGCTGCTCATGTCTGCCCCACGAAGATGGCCTCTCGTGCCCTGCAGCTGGGGGGAGGCAGGCTTTTTTTGCCCCCGGTGGGCTAGCAAGCGTCGCCGGGGGTTTTTTGCCTGCCTCTGCAGCACTGAGCACCGGCCCCTTGCCAGGCCTGCTTTGGGCCCCTTTGGCCAGGTGCCTGCTGCTCACGCTCCACGAAGGTGGCCCTCGTGCCCCGCATCCGGGGGGAGGAAGCTTGCTAGACTCCCAGGGCGGGCCCCAAGGGAGGCCTGCGGGGGTGTCTTCTTGTCCTCTGTGGCACTGAGCACAGCCCCTTGTCAGGGCTCCGTTTCCCCAGGGTTTCTTGCTTGGGCAAAACAGCCGGTGCTCGGAAGGGCTCCAGCCTTGCTGCAGCAATACACGCGCAGAGCAGGCACGAGAGCCCTTTTCCCGCATCGCTTGCCAAGAAGCACCGTGGCGGAGCAAGTTTTGGAAGGCCAAAAGGATGCTTATCATCGGCCGGTGTCATACTTTGGAAAATACCCCACGGTTCCACCCACCTCCTCTTCTTCTTCTTCTTCTTGTTTGTTTGTGTGTGGTGGGTACCGCTGCTCCTAGTTCAAGTTCTCCCTCTTGGGAGAGGACCCGGGACTGCTTGGCCTGTATTCCTGCTGCTGCTTTCTGTGGCTCTGTGGCTTTCCTTTGCCATAAAATGACATGAAAGAACATAAAATACCAAAGTATAACGAACCATGACATAACATAACGTACTACAAAATAACGCAACCAAACACAACAGAACCAAACATAACATAACCATAAGCGTAACATAACCATAACCATAACCTAAAAACCCCGATAAAATAACCATAACTTTACATTACATAACATTACACAAAGTTACATTAAAAAACCAAACATAAAACATAAGGAAACCCAAAAACTTCAGAAGAGAAGAGAAGAGAAGAGAAGAGAGAAAAGAAAAGAAAAGAAAAGAAAAGAAAAGAAAGAAAAGAAAAGAAAAAGAAAAGAAAAGAAAAGAAAAGAAAAGAAAAGAAAAGAAAAGAAAAGAAAAGAAAAGAAAAGAAAAGAAAAGAAAAGAAAAGAAAAGAAAAGAAAAGAAAAGAAAAGAAAAAAGAAAAGAAAGAGAAAAGAGAAAAGAGAAATGAAAAAAAAGAAAAGAATTCTCTTACGGATAAAGTAACATAAGAGAAGATACCAAGATATAAAACAACCTAAAAGAAACAGATAACGAAGAGAATAGAACGTAAAAGCAAAGAAAAGCCATGAAAAGTCAAGAAAAGAGAAAAGAATTGGAAAGGATTCAGAAAAAACCCACAGCATCATGTAAAGTAATGTAACGTAGAATAACAGACAAAGCAAAGCAGAGAAAGCAAAGCAAGAGAAAATAATAACAAGACAAATGGATTCCATAAAAATACGTACCATACTATACCATACCATATCATACCACCGGATTACATTGTATTATAATAAAATACATAAGAAAATGAACCATAAAATATAGTATAATATAAGACAACAAAAGAGAAGAGAAGAGAAGAGAAGAGAAGAGAAGAGAAGAGAAGAGAAGAGAAGGAAAGAGAACCTAAAAGAAAAGAAAAGAGAACCTAAAAGAAAAGAAAAGAATTCTCTTTCATATAAAGTAACAGAAGAGACGATAACATACCGTACCAAAGAAAAGGAAAGGAATAGATTCAAAGCAAAGGAAAAGCGAAGCAAAGCGAAGCGAAGCGAAGCGAAGCAAAGCAAAGCAAAGCAAAGCAAAGCAAAGCAAAAGCAAAAGTCAAAGCAAAAGCACAGCATTCTCTTTCGTATAAAGTAACATAAGAGAAGAACCATGCCATACCGTACCATACCGTACCATACCAAAGGAAAGGAAAGGAAAGGAAAGGAAAGGAAAGGAAAGGAAAGGAAAGGAAAGGAAAGGAAAGGAAAGGAAAGGAAAGGAAAGGAAAGGAAAGGAAAGGAATAGACTCAAAGCAAAGGAAAAGCAAAGCAAAGCAAAGCAAAAAGAAAATTATTTGGAATTATTACATAATATTAGGTAATATAAAATAATGTAAAATAAACAAATAACATAATGAACAGAACAGAATGGAAAAAGAAAAATGAAAGAAAAAGCAAAGCAAAGAAGAGAAGAAAAGGATTCAGAAAAATAACATAGCATCACGTAAAGTGATGTAACATAGAATAACAGAAAAAGCAAAAGCAAAGGAAAGCAAAGCAAAGAGAAAATAATAGACAAGACAAATGGATTCCATAAACATATGTAACATAACACATAACATATAACATACAACATATAACACATATAACACACATAACACATAACACATATAACATATATAACATATCTAACATCTAACATCTAACATATATAACATGTAACATGACAGATCATAACGTAACGTGGCATAACATTACATAACATAACATAGCATGACATGACATTGTAACATAACATAAAATTTCGTAACAATAAAATAGAAAGAATTAAAATAAATAAAATTAAAATAAATAAAATAGAATAAAGACAATTGTGATTTGTGATCTTGAGAGTGTTTTTGGAACGAATACCCCCTGGAATTTCAGGCAAATAATGGTCTCATCGTCGTTTGACTTCTAGCAAGCACAGGGAATAGAATAGAACAGAACAGAACAGAACAGAACACTTCAGGTGGAAGGGACCTACACCGACCATGTCGTCCAAGTGCCTGAGCACTTCAGGGCTGACCAAAGGTCAAGCACGGCACTAAGGGCGCTGTGCAAATGTCTCTGCAACACTGACCAGCGTGGGGCATGGAGCACCCCGCTAGGAAGCCCGTTCCAGGGTTTGCCACCCCCCTTGGGAAAGAAATGGTTCCGCGTGTCACGTCCGACCCTCCCCTGACGGTCGCAGCTCGGAGCCATTCCCCCGCGCCCTGGCTCTGGGTCCCAGGGAGAAGAGAGCAGCACCTCCCTCTGCACCTCCCCTCCGCAGGAAGCTGGAGAGAGCAGTGAGGTCGCCCCTCAGCCCCCTTCTCTCCAAACCAGACAAGCCCAGAGTCCTCAGCCGCTCCTCAGAGGACATGCCTGCCAGCCCCTTCACCACCTTGCTTTGGTGGCCACCTCAAGACCCTTTCAAGTACCTCCACATCCTTTTGAAAGGCTGGGGCCCAATTTATGGGATTGCATTCCCGCACTGTGATCCGCCACCCCCACCCCCACCCCCCCACCGCCGCCCAAGCAGGGGAACGCGATTAGTGCAGCTCTAGTGAGTTATTTCAGGATGTGCTGTTCCCACCTGCGTTTGCCTTGTCGGGCCCTTTGCAAAGAGGAAAGCATGGCCTTCAAATGCACGGGCTACCGGTTCCTTTTCCAGTGGAGCTCAAACCATCGGTTGCAGCTTACAAATGCCATGGGCTTGGAAATCCTTGCGACTTCAAGCCAGTCTTTTTGCTACGCGCCCTCTGGGCAGGGAGCCCTCCTGGCCAGGGAATTTGTCTCTGGCCTCCCTCTGCCTGCTGAGCCTTCAGAGCCACGTGCAAGGACACAGGCAAGGGCCTGTCTGGTCACACGGAGCTTGCCCCCGCATGCGGAGCTTCGTTCACTGAATAGACAGAGTCTGGCAGCTTTCTGCACTCCTTGCACCAGTTTTGCAAACTAAGGACCAAGCGTGTGCTAGGAGATTGTTGTTCCTAGCTTCATTTATTAATGAAAAAACCCAAAGAATGAAGTTCCTCTGTATCTGAGTGACGTCACCAGTCATTTCATCACACCGACATTCTGCGGTAATTTCCGGCGGGCGTCTAAGAAGGAAGCTCTTCAGTCCTCCTTTGCAGCTCTCTTGCAGGCGCGTAGGGACTCGTAAAGAGAGGCGGTTGCCCTTTAGTGTCGGATGGCCGCCTGGCCAGCCAACTGCTGACCCACATCGGCATTGTCAGCAACAACCTTCCCCTCCACTAAATGCCTGCAGAAGTCATTGAAAAACTCAGTGACCTTTAGTTGCACCGCTGGAGAGTAAAGCATACCCCCCCGAGACAGCCCCGGGGCTGTCCTTGGGAGCCGAGTGGCCGGGGAGGCGTCAGGGACGCCCAGCAGCTGTGCCTGCTGCATGGCCACCAAGGGCAGGGACAGCCCCTGGGTCTCCTGGGCACGGGGACTGCCTCGGGGCCAGCACCCCAAAGGTCGGCCTTCCTTCCTTCCTTCCTTCCTTCCTTCCTTCCTTCCTTCCTTCCTTCCTTCCTTCCTTCCTTCCTTCCTTCCCCGGGGCGGGGCTGCACATGGGGTCCCCGTCACCCCCATGTCACAGTGCCGCCACCACGGCAACGCAGCAGTCACAATGCCCCAGGGCAGGATAAAAGGGAGCAGCCTCCCGTGTGCCACTGCCAGAGCTGGCCCGGGGACAGCCCAAAGACCTCCGAGTGGGGGTCCTTAAGGAGCCGGTGGAATTGGTTGGAGGGGGCTGGGTGAGGACCCCCCTGCGGGGGCAGGACGAGGCTGATGGAGGTTCCTGAGGAGCCCTGCAGAGCTGGCCGTCCTCATCCCCTGCGGAGTCAGGGGCAGCAGCAAGTAAAGAAATGGGAAGCAGAGATGTTGCCAGGGGTCCCGGGGCAGGCGCGGGGGGGCTTCTTGTCCCTAGAGGAGATCAGGCCAGGGGCCTTTTGCCCCTGAGATGGCTCCAGGCTGAGGGCCGAGAATTAGGGCTTGGGCATTTCCCTCCTGGGAGGCGTGGCCAGCCTACCTGTGGGAGGAGGAGGAGGAGGCCGGTCTTGCTCAGGTGCTCAGGGAATAGCCGATCGCCAGCGCCGCTGGGGTCAGGAAGGAATTTTCCCCCGGGGCAGATTGGCACTGGTCCCCGGGGGTTTTTTGCCTTCCTCTGCAGCACTGAGCAGGACCGCTTGTTGTCAGGGCTCCTCTGCTCCGTTTTGGCTCGGTCACTGCCTGCTGCTCATGTCTGCCCCACGAAGATGGCCTCTCGTGCCCTGCAGCTGGGGGGAGGCAGGCTTTTTTTGCCCCCGGTGGGCTAGCAAGCGTCGCCGGGGGTTTTTTGCCTGCCTCTGCAGCACTGAGCACCGGCCCCTTGCCAGGCCTGCTTTGGGCCCCTTTGGCCAGGTGCCTGCTGCTCACGCTCCACGAAGGTGGCCCTCGTGCCCCGCATCCGGGGGGAGGAAGCTTGCTAGACTCCCAGGGCGGGCCCCAAGGGAGGCCTGCGGGGGTGTCTTCTTGTCCTCTGTGGCACTGAGCACAGCCCCTTGTCAGGGCTCCGTTTCCCCAGGGTTTCTTGCTTGGGCAAAACAGCCGGTGCTCGGAAGGGCTCCAGCCTTGCTGCAGCAATACACGCGCAGAGCAGGCACGAGAGCCCTTTTCCCGCATCGCTTGCCAAGAAGCACCGTGGCGGAGCAAGTTTTGGAAGGCCAAAAGGATGCTTATCATCGGCCGGTGTCATACTTTGGAAAATACCCCACGGTTCCACCCACCTCCTCTTCTTCTTCTTCTTCTTGTTTGTTTGTGTGTGGTGGGTACCGCTGCTCCTAGTTCAAGTTCTCCCTCTTGGGAGAGGACCCGGGACTGCTTGGCCTGTATTCCTGCTGCTGCTTTCTGTGGCTCTGTGGCTTTCCTTTGCCATAAAATGACATGAAAGAACATAAAATACCAAAGTATAACGAACCATGACATAACATAACGTACTACAAAATAACGCAACCAAACACAACAGAACCAAACATAACATAACCATAAGCGTAACATAACCATAACCATAACCTAAAAACCCCGATAAAATAACCATAACTTTACATTACATAACATTACACAAAGTTACATTAAAAAACCAAACATAAAACATAAGGAAACCCAAAAACTTCAGAAGAGAAGAGAAGAGAAGAGAGAAAAGTGAAAAGAAAAGAAAAGAAAAGAAAAGAAAAGAAAAGAAAAGAAAAGAAAAGAAAAGAAAAGAAAAGAAAAGAAAGAGAAAAGAAAAGAAAGAGAAAAGAGAAAAGAGAAAAGAGAAATGAAAAAAAAGAAAAGAATTCTCTTACGGATAAAGTAACATAAGAGAAGATACCAAGATATAAAACAACCTAAAAGAAACAGATAACGAAGAGAATAGAACGTAAAAGCAAAGAAAAGCCATGAAAAGTCAAGAAAAGAGAAAAGAATTGGAAAGGATTCAGAAAAAACCCACAGCATCATGTAAAGTAATGTAACGTAGAATAACAGACAAAGCAAAGCAGAGAAAGCAAAGCAAGAGAAAATAATAACAAGACAAATGGATTCCATAAAAATACGTACCATACTATACCATACCATATCATACCACCGGATTACATTGTATTATAATAAAATACATAAGAAAATGAACCATAAAATATAGTATAATATAAGACAACAAAAGAGAAGAGAAGAGAAGAGAAGAGAAGAGAAGAGAAGAGAAGAGAAGAGAAGAGAAGAGAAGGAAAGAAAAGAGAACCTAAAAGAAAAGAAAAGAGAACCTAAAAGAAAAGAAAAGAATTCTCTTTCATATAAAGTAACAGAAGAGACGATAACATACCGTACCAAAGAAAAGGAAAGGAATAGATTCAAAGCAAAGGAAAAGCGAAGCAAAGCGAAGCGAAGCGAAGCGAAGCAAAGCAAAGCAAAGCAAAGCAAAGCAAAGCAAAAGCAAAAGTCAAAGCAAAAGCACAGCATTCTCTTTCGTATAAAGTAACATAAGAGAAGAACCATGCCATACCGTACCATACCGTACCATACCAAAGGAAAGGAAAGGAAAGGAAAGGAAAGGAAAGGAAAGGAAAGGAAAGGAAAGGAAAGGAAAGGAAAGGAAAGGAAAGGAAAGGAATAGACTCAAAGCAAAGGAAAAGCAAAGCAAAGCAAAGCAAAAAGAAAATTATTTGGAATTATTACATAATATTAGGTAATATAAAATAATGTAAAATAAACAAATAACATAATGAACAGAACAGAATGGAAAAAGAAAAATGAAAGAAAAAGCAAAGCAAAGAAGAGAAGAAAAGGATTCAGAAAAATAACATAGCATCACGTAAAGTGATGTAACATAGAATAACAGAAAAAGCAAAAGCAAAGGAAAGCAAAGCAAAGAGAAAATAATAGACAAGACAAATGGATTCCGTAAACATACGTAACATAACACATAACATATAACATACAACATATAACACATATAACACACATAACACATAACACATATAACATATATAACATATCTAACATCTAACATCTAACATATATAACATGTAACATGACAGATCATAACGTAACGTGGCATAACATTACATAACATAACATAGCATGACATGACATTGTAACATAACATAAAATTTCGTAACAATAAAATAGAAAGAATTAAAATAAATAAAATTAAAATAAATAAAATAGAATAAAGACAATTGTGATTTGTGATCTTGAGAGTGTTTTTGGAACGAATACCCCCTGGAATTTCAGGCAAATAATGGTCTCATCGTCGTTTGACTTCTAGCAAGCACAGGGAATAGAATAGAACAGAACAGAACAGAACAGAACACTTCAGGTGGAAGGGACCTACACCGACCATGTCGTCCAAGTGCCTGAGCACTTCAGGGCTGACCAAAGGTCAAGCACGGCACTAAGGGCGCTGTGCAAATGTCTCTGCAACACTGACCAGCGTGGGGCATGGAGCACCCCGCTAGGAAGCCCGTTCCAGGGTTTGCCACCCCCCTTGGGAAAGAAATGGTTCCGCGTGTCACGTCCGACCCTCCCCTGACGGTCGCAGCTCGGAGCCATTCCCCCGCGCCCTGGCTCTGGGTCCCAGGGAGAAGAGAGCAGCACCTCCCTCTGCACCTCCCCTCCGCAGGAAGCTGGAGAGAGCAGTGAGGTCGCCCCTCAGCCCCCTTCTCTCCAAACCAGACAAGCCCAGAGTCCTCAGCCGCTCCTCAGAGGACATGCCTGCCAGCCCCTTCACCACCTTGCTTTGGTGGCCACCTCAAGACCCTTTCAAGTACCTCCACATCCTTTTGAAAGGCTGGGGCCCAATTTATGGGATTGCATTCCCGCACTGTGATCCGCCACCCCCACCCCCACCCCCCCACCGCCGCCCAAGCAGGGGAACGCGATTAGTGCAGCTCTAGTGAGTTATTTCAGGATGTGCTGTTCCCACCTGCGTTTGCCTTGTCGGGCCCTTTGCAAAGAGGAAAGCATGGCCTTCAAATGCACGGGCTACCGGTTCCTTTTCCAGTGGAGCTCAAACCATCGGTTGCAGCTTACAAATGCCATGGGCTTGGAAATCCTTGCGACTTCAAGCCAGTCTTTTTGCTACGCGCCCTCTGGGCAGGGAGCCCTCCTGGCCAGGGAATTTGTCTCTGGCCTCCCTCTGCCTGCTGAGCCTTCAGAGCCACGTGCAAGGACACAGGCAAGGGCCTGTCTGGTCACACGGAGCTTGCCCCCGCATGCGGAGCTTCGTTCACTGAATAGACAGAGTCTGGCAGCTTTCTGCACTCCTTGCACCAGTTTTGCAAACTAAGGACCAAGCGTGTGCTAGGAGATTGTTGTTCCTAGCTTCATTTATTAATGAAAAAACCCAAAGAATGAAGTTCCTCTGTATCTGAGTGACGTCACCAGTCATTTCATCACACCGACATTCTGCGGTAATTTCCGGCGGGCGTCTAAGAAGGAAGCTCTTCAGTCCTCCTTTGCAGCTCTCTTGCAGGCGCGTAGGGACTCGTAAAGAGAGGCGGTTGCCCTTTAGTGTCGGATGGCCGCCTGGCCAGCCAACTGCTGACCCACATCGGCATTGTCAGCAACAACCTTCCCCTCCACTAAATGCCTGCAGAAGTCATTGAAAAACTCAGTGACCTTTAGTTGCACCGCTGGAGAGTAAAGCATACCCCCCCGAGACAGCCCCGGGGCTGTCCTTGGGAGCCGAGTGGCCGGGGAGGCGTCAGGGACGCCCAGCAGCTGTGCCTGCTGCATGGCCACCAAGGGCAGGGACAGCCCCTGGGTCTCCTGGGCACGGGGACTGCCTCGGGGCCAGCACCCCAAAGGTCGGCCTTCCTTCCTTCCTTCCTTCCTTCCTTCCTTCCTTCCTTCCTTCCTTCCTTCCTTCCTTCCTTCCTTCCTTCCCCGGGGCGGGGCTGCACATGGGGTCCCCGTCACCCCCATGTCACAGTGCCGCCACCACGGCAACGCAGCAGTCACAATGCCCCAGGGCAGGATAAAAGGGAGCAGCCTCCCGTGTGCCACTGCCAGAGCTGGCCCGGGGACAGCCCAAAGACCTCCGAGTGGGGGTCCTTAAGGAGCCGGTGGAATTGGTTGGAGGGGGCTGGGTGAGGACCCCCCTGCGGGGGCAGGACGAGGCTGATGGAGGTTCCTGAGGAGCCCTGCAGAGCTGGCCGTCCTCATCCCCTGCGGAGTCAGGGGCAGCAGCAAGTAAAGAAATGGGAAGCAGAGATGTTGCCAGGGGTCCCGGGGCAGGCGCGGGGGGGGCTTCTTGTCCCTAGAGGAGATCAGGCCAGGGGCCTTTTGCCCCTGAGATGGCTCCAGGCTGAGGGCCGAGAATTAGGGCTTGGGCATTTCCCTCCTGGGAGGCGTGGCCAGCCTACCTGTGGGAGGAGGAGGAGGAGGCCGGTCTTGCTCAGGTGCTCAGGGAATAGCCGATCGCCAGCGCCGCTGGGGTCAGGAAGGAATTTTCCCCCGGGGCAGATTGGCACTGGTCCCCGGGGGTTTTTTGCCTTCCTCTGCAGCACTGAGCAGGACCGCTTGTTGTCAGGGCTCCTCTGCTCCGTTTTGGCTCGGTCACTGCCTGCTGCTCATGTCTGCCCCACGAAGATGGCCTCTCGTGCCCTGCAGCTGGGGGGAGGCAGGCTTTTTTTGCCCCCGGTGGGCTAGCAAGCGTCGCCGGGGGTTTTTTGCCTGCCTCTGCAGCACTGAGCACCGGCCCCTTGCCAGGCCTGCTTTGGGCCCCTTTGGCCAGGTGCCTGCTGCTCACGCTCCACGAAGGTGGCCCTCGTGCCCCGCATCCGGGGGGAGGAAGCTTGCTAGACTCCCAGGGCGGGCCCCAAGGGAGGCCTGCGGGGGTGTCTTCTTGTCCTCTGTGGCACTGAGCACAGCCCCTTGTCAGGGCTCCGTTTCCCCAGGGTTTCTTGCTTGGGCAAAACAGCCGGTGCTCGGAAGGGCTCCAGCCTTGCTGCAGCAATACACGCGCAGAGCAGGCACGAGAGCCCTTTTCCCGCATCGCTTGCCAAGAAGCACCGTGGCGGAGCAAGTTTTGGAAGGCCAAAAGGATGCTTATCATCGGCCGGTGTCATACTTTGGAAAATACCCCACGGTTCCACCCACCTCCTCTTCTTCTTCTTCTTCTTGTTTGTTTGTGTGTGGTGGGTACCGCTGCTCCTAGTTCAAGTTCTCCCTCTTGGGAGAGGACCCGGGACTGCTTGGCCTGTATTCCTGCTGCTGCTTTCTGTGGCTCTGTGGCTTTCCTTTGCCATAAAATGACATGAAAGAACATAAAATACCAAAGTATAACGAACCATGACATAACATAACGTACTACAAAATAACGCAACCAAACACAACAGAACCAAACATAACATAACCATAAGCGTAACATAACCATAACCATAACCTAAAAACCCCGATAAAATAAACATAACTTTACATTACATAACATTACACAAAGTTACATTAAAAAACCAAACATAAAACATAAGGAAACCCAAAAACTTCAGAAGAGAAGAGAAGAGAAGAGAAGAGAAAAGAAAAGAAAAGAAAAGAAAAGAAAAGAAAAGAAAAGAAAAGAAAAGAAAAGAAAAGAAAAGAAAAGAAAAGAAAAGAAAAGAAAAGAAAAGAAAAGAAAGGAAAGAGAAAAGAGAAAAGAGAAATGAAAAAAAAGAAAAGAATTCTCTTACGGATAAAGTAACATAAGAGAAGATACCAAGATATAAAACAACCTAAAAGAAACAGATAACGAAGAGAATAGAACGTAAAAGCAAAGAAAAGCCATGAAAAGTCAAGAAAAGAGAAAAGAATTGGAAAGGATTCAGAAAAAACCCACAGCATCATGTAAAGTAATGTAACGTAGAATAACAGACAAAGCAAAGCAGAGAAAGCAAAGCAAGAGAAAATAATAACAAGACAAATGGATTCCATAAAAATACGTACCATACTATACCATACCATATCATACCACCGGATTACATTGTATTATAATAAAATACATAAGAAAATGAACCATAAAATATAGTATAATATAAGACAACAAAAGAGAAGAGAAGAGAAGAGAAGAGAAGAGAAGAGAAGAGAAGAGAAGAGAAGAGAAGAGAAGAGAAGAGAAGGAAAGAAAAGAGAACCTAAAAGAAAAGAAAAGAGAACCTAAAAGAAAAGAAAAGAATTCTCTTTCATATAAAGTAACAGAAGAGACGATAACATACCGTACCAAAGAAAAGGAAAGGAATAGATTCAAAGCAAAGGAAAAGCGAAGCAAAGCGAAGCGAAGCGAAGCGAAGCAAAGCAAAGCAAAGCAAAGCAAAGCAAAGCAAAAGCAAAAGTCAAAGCAAAAGCACAGCATTCTCTTTCGTATAAAGTAACATAAGAGAAGAACCATGCCATACCGTACCATACCGTACCATACCAAAGGAAAGGAAAGGAAAGGAAAGGAAAGGAAAGGAAAGGAAAGGAAAGGAAAGGAAAGGAAAGGAAAGGAATAGACTCAAAGCAAAGGAAAAGCAAAGCAAAGCAAAGCAAAAAGAAAATTATTTGGAATTATTACATAATATTAGGTAATATAAAATAATGTAAAATAAACAAATAACATAATGAACAGAACAGAATGGAAAAAGAAAAATGAAAGAAAAAGCAAAGCAAAGAAGAGAAGAAAAGGATTCAGAAAAATAACATAGCATCACGTAAAGTGATGTAACATAGAATAACAGAAAAAGCAAAAGCAAAGGAAAGCAAAGCAAAGAGAAAATAATAGACAAGACAAATGGATTCCATAAACATACGTAACATAACACATAACATATAACATACAACATATAACACATATAACACACATAACACATAACACATATAACATATATAACATATCTAACATCTAACATCTAACATATATAACATGTAACATGACAGATCATAACGTAACGTGGCATAACATTACATAACATAACATAGCATGACATGACATTGTAACATAACATAAAATTTCGTAACAATAAAATAGAAAGAATTAAAATAAATAAAATTAAAATAAATAAAATAGAATAAAGACAATTGTGATTTGTGATCTTGAGAGTGTTTTTGGAACGAATACCCCCTGGAATTTCAGGCAAATAATGGTCTCATCGTCGTTTGACTTCTAGCAAGCACAGGGAATAGAATAGAACAGAACAGAACAGAACAGAACACTTCAGGTGGAAGGGACCTACACCGACCATGTCGTCCAAGTGCCTGAGCACTTCAGGGCTGACCAAAGGTCAAGCACGGCACTAAGGGCGCTGTGCAAATGTCTCTGCAACACTGACCAGCGTGGGGCATGGAGCACCCCGCTAGGAAGCCCGTTCCAGGGTTTGCCACCCCCCTTGGGAAAGAAATGGTTCCGCGTGTCACGTCCGACCCTCCCCTGACGGTCGCAGCTCGGAGCCATTCCCCCGCGCCCTGGCTCTGGGTCCCAGGGAGAAGAGAGCAGCACCTCCCTCTGCACCTCCCCTCCGCAGGAAGCTGGAGAGAGCAGTGAGGTCGCCCCTCAGCCCCCTTCTCTCCAAACCAGACAAGCCCAGAGTCCTCAGCCGCTCCTCAGAGGACATGCCTGCCAGCCCCTTCACCACCTTGCTTTGGTGGCCACCTCAAGACCCTTTCAAGTACCTCCACATCCTTTTGAAAGGCTGGGGCCCAATTTATGGGATTGCATTCCCGCACTGTGATCCGCCACCCCCACCCCCACCCCCCCACCGCCGCCCAAGCAGGGGAACGCGATTAGTGCAGCTCTAGTGAGTTATTTCAGGATGTGCTGTTCCCACCTGCGTTTGCCTTGTCGGGCCCTTTGCAAAGAGGAAAGCATGGCCTTCAAATGCACGGGCTACCGGTTCCTTTTCCAGTGGAGCTCAAACCATCGGTTGCAGCTTACAAATGCCATGGGCTTGGAAATCCTTGCGACTTCAAGCCAGTCTTTTTGCTACGCGCCCTCTGGGCAGGGAGCCCTCCTGGCCAGGGAATTTGTCTCTGGCCTCCCTCTGCCTGCTGAGCCTTCAGAGCCACGTGCAAGGACACAGGCAAGGGCCTGTCTGGTCACACGGAGCTTGCCCCCGCATGCGGAGCTTCGTTCACTGAATAGACAGAGTCTGGCAGCTTTCTGCACTCCTTGCACCAGTTTTGCAAACTAAGGACCAAGCGTGTGCTAGGAGATTGTTGTTCCTAGCTTCATTTATTAATGAAAAAACCCAAAGAATGAAGTTCCTCTGTATCTGAGTGACGTCACCAGTCATTTCATCACACCGACATTCTGCGGTAATTTCCGGCGGGCGTCTAAGAAGGAAGCTCTTCAGTCCTCCTTTGCAGCTCTCTTGCAGGCGCGTAGGGACTCGTAAAGAGAGGCGGTTGCCCTTTAGTGTCGGATGGCCGCCTGGCCAGCCAACTGCTGACCCACATCGGCATTGTCAGCAACAACCTTCCCCTCCACTAAATGCCTGCAGAAGTCATTGAAAAACTCAGTGACCTTTAGTTGCACCGCTGGAGAGTAAAGCATACCCCCCCGAGACAGCCCCGGGGCTGTCCTTGGGAGCCGAGTGGCCGGGGAGGCGTCAGGGACGCCCAGCAGCTGTGCCTGCTGCATGGCCACCAAGGGCAGGGACAGCCCCTGGGTCTCCTGGGCACGGGGACTGCCTCGGGGCCAGCACCCCAAAGGTCGGCCTTCCTTCCTTCCTTCCTTCCTTCCTTCCTTCCTTCCTTCCTTCCTTCCTTCCTTCCTTCCTTCCCCGGGGCGGGGCTGCACATGGGGTCCCCGTCACCCCCATGTCACAGTGCCGCCACCACGGCAACGCAGCAGTCACAATGCCCCAGGGCAGGATAAAAGGGAGCAGCCTCCCGTGTGCCACTGCCAGAGCTGGCCCGGGGACAGCCCAAAGACCTCCGAGTGGGGGTCCTTAAGGAGCCGGTGGAATTGGTTGGAGGGGGCTGGGTGAGGACCCCCCTGCGGGGGCAGGACGAGGCTGATGGAGGTTCCTGAGGAGCCCTGCAGAGCTGGCCGTCCTCATCCCCTGCGGAGTCAGGGGCAGCAGCAAGTAAAGAAATGGGAAGCAGAGATGTTGCCAGGGGTCCCGGGGCAGGCGCGGGGGGGCTTCTTGTCCCTAGAGGAGATCAGGCCAGGGGCCTTTTGCCCCTGAGATGGCTCCAGGCTGAGGGCCGAGAATTAGGGCTTGGGCATTTCCCTCCTGGGAGGCGTGGCCAGCCTACCTGTGGGAGGAGGAGGAGGAGGCCGGTCTTGCTCAGGTGCTCAGGGAATAGCCGATCGCCAGCGCCGCTGGGGTCAGGAAGGAATTTTCCCCCGGGGCAGATTGGCACTGGTCCCCGGGGGTTTTTTGCCTTCCTCTGCAGCACTGAGCAGGACCGCTTGTTGTCAGGGCTCCTCTGCTCCGTTTTGGCTCGGTCACTGCCTGCTGCTCATGTCTGCCCCACGAAGATGGCCTCTCGTGCCCTGCAGCTGGGGGGAGGCAGGCTTTTTTTGCCCCCGGTGGGCTAGCAAGCGTCGCCGGGGGTTTTTTGCCTGCCTCTGCAGCACTGAGCACCGGCCCCTTGCCAGGCCTGCTTTGGGCCCCTTTGGCCAGGTGCCTGCTGCTCACGCTCCACGAAGGTGGCCCTCGTGCCCCGCATCCGGGGGGAGGAAGCTTGCTAGACTCCCAGGGCGGGCCCCAAGGGAGGCCTGCGGGGGTGTCTTCTTGTCCTCTGTGGCACTGAGCACAGCCCCTTGTCAGGGCTCCGTTTCCCCAGGGTTTCTTGCTTGGGCAAAACAGCCGGTGCTCGGAAGGGCTCCAGCCTTGCTGCAGCAATACACGCGCAGAGCAGGCACGAGAGCCCTTTTCCCGCATCGCTTGCCAAGAAGCACCGTGGCGGAGCAAGTTTTGGAAGGCCAAAAGGATGCTTATCATCGGCCGGTGTCATACTTTGGAAAATACCCCACGGTTCCACCCACCTCCTCTTCTTCTTCTTCTTCTTGTTTGTTTGTGTGTGGTGGGTACCGCTGCTCCTAGTTCAAGTTCTCCCTCTTGGGAGAGGACCCGGGACTGCTTGGCCTGTATTCCTGCTGCTGCTTTCTGTGGCTCTGTGGCTTTCCTTTGCCATAAAATGACATGAAAGAACATAAAATACCAAAGTATAACGAACCATGACATAACATAACGTACTACAAAATAACGCAACCAAACACAACAGAACCAAACATAACATAACCATAAGCGTAACATAACCATAACCATAACCTAAAAACCCCGATAAAATAACCATAACTTTACATTACATAACATTACACAAAGTTACATTAAAAAACCAAACATAAAACATAAGGAAACCCAAAAACTTCAGAAGAGAAGAGAAGAGAAGAGAAGAGAAGAGAGAAAAGAAAAGAAAAGAAAAGAAAAGAAAGAGAAAAGAAAAGAAAAGAAAAGAAAAGAAAAGAAAAGAAAAGAAAAGAAAAGAAAAGAAAAGAAAAGAAAAGAAAAGAAAGGAAAGAGAAAAGAGAAAAGAGAAATGAAAAAAAAGAAAAGAATTCTCTTACGGATAAAGTAACATAAGAGAAGATACCAAGATATAAAACAACCTAAAAGAAACAGATAACGAAGAGAATAGAACGTAAAAGCAAAGAAAAGCCATGAAAAGTCAAGAAAAGAGAAAAGAATTGGAAAGGATTCAGAAAAAACCCACAGCATCATGTAAAGTAATGTAACGTAGAATAACAGACAAAGCAAAGCAGAGAAAGCAAAGCAAGAGAAAATAATAACAAGACAAATGGATTCCATAAAAATACGTACCATACTATACCATACCATATCATACCACCGGATTACATTGTATTATAATAAAATACATAAGAAAATGAACCATAAAATATAGTATAATATAAGACAACAAAAGAGAAGAGAAGAGAAGAGAAGAGAAGAGAAGAGAAGAGAAGAGAAGAGAAGAGAAGAGAAGAGAAGGAAAGAAAAGAGAACCTAAAAGAAAAGAAAAGAGAACCTAAAAGAAAAGAAAAGAATTCTCTTTCATATAAAGTAACAGAAGAGACGATAACATACCGTACCAAAGAAAAGGAAAGGAATAGATTCAAAGCAAAGGAAAAGCGAAGCAAAGCGAAGCGAAGCGAAGCAAAGCAAAGCAAAGCAAAGCAAAGCAAAGCAAAAGCAAAAGTCAAAGCAAAAGCACAGCATTCTCTTTCGTATAAAGTAACATAAGAGAAGAACCATGCCATACCGTACCATACCGTACCATACCAAAGGAAAGGAAAGGAAAGGAAAGGAAAGGAAAGGAAAGGAAAGGAAAGGAAAGGAAAGGAAAGGAAAGGAAAGGAAAGGAAAGGAAAGGAAAGGAATAGACTCAAAGCAAAGGAAAAGCAAAGCAAAGCAAAGCAAAAAGAAAATTATTTGGAATTATTACATAATATTAGGTAATATAAAATAATGTAAAATAAACAAATAACATAATGAACAGAACAGAATGGAAAAAGAAAAATGAAAGAAAAAGCAAAGCAAAGAAGAGAAGAAAAGGATTCAGAAAAATAACATAGCATCACGTAAAGTGATGTAACATAGAATAACAGAAAAAGCAAAAGCAAAGGAAAGCAAAGCAAAGAGAAAATAATAGACAAGACAAATGGATTCCATAAACATACGTAACATAACACATAACATATAACATACAACATATAACACATATAACACACATAACACATAACACATATAACATATATAACATATCTAACATCTAACATCTAACATATATAACATGTAACATGACAGATCATAACGTAACGTGGCATAACATTACATAACATAACATAGCATGACATGACATTGTAACATAACATAAAATTTCGTAACAATAAAATAGAAAAGAATTAAAATAAATAAAATTAAAATAAATAAAATAGAATAAAGACAATTGTGATTTGTGATCTTGAGAGTGTTTTTGGAACGAATACCCCCTGGAATTTCAGGCAAATAATGGTCTCATCGTCGTTTGACTTCTAGCAAGCACAGGGAATAGAATAGAACAGAACAGAACAGAACAGAACACTTCAGGTGGAAGGGACCTACACCGACCATGTCGTCCAAGTGCCTGAGCACTTCAGGGCTGACCAAAGGTCAAGCACGGCACTAAGGGCGCTGTGCAAATGTCTCTGCAACACTGACCAGCGTGGGGCATGGAGCACCCCGCTAGGAAGCCCGTTCCAGGGTTTGCCACCCCCCTTGGGAAAGAAATGGTTCCGCGTGTCACGTCCGACCCTCCCCTGACGGTCGCAGCTCGGAGCCATTCCCCCGCGCCCTGGCTCTGGGTCCCAGGGAGAAGAGAGCAGCACCTCCCTCTGCACCTCCCCTCCGCAGGAAGCTGGAGAGAGCAGTGAGGTCGCCCCTCAGCCCCCTTCTCTCCAAACTAGACAAGCCCAGAGTCCTCAGCCGCTCCTCAGAGGACATGCCTGCCAGCCCCTTCACCACCTTGCTTTGGTGGCCACCTCAAGACCCTTTCAAGTACCTCCACATCCTTTTGAAAGGCTGGGGCCCAATTTACAGGATTGCATTCCCGCACTGTGATCCGCCACCCCCACCCCCACCCCCCCACCGCCGCCCAAGCAGGGGAACGCGATTAGTGCAGCTCTAGTGAGTTATTTCAGGATGTGCTGTTCCCACCTGCGTTTGCCTTGTCGGGCCCTTTGCAAAGAGGAAAGCATGGCCTTCAAATGCACGGGCTACCGGTTCCTTTTCCAGTGGAGCTCAAAACATCGGTTGCAGCTTACAAATGCCATGGGCTTGGAAATCCTTGCGACTTCAAGCCAGTCTTTTTGCTACGCGCCCTCTGGGCAGGGAGCCCTCCTGGCCAGGGAATTTGTCTCTGGCCTCCCTCTGCCTGCTGAGCCTTCAGAGCCACGTGCAAGGACACAGGCAAGGGCCTGTCTGGTCACACGGAGCTTGCCCCCGCATGCGGAGCTTCGTTCACTGAATAGACAGAGTCTGGCAGCTTTCTGCACTCCTTGCACCAGTTTTGCAAACTAAGGACCAAGCGTGTGCTAGGAGATTGTTGTTCCTAGCTTCATTTATTAATGAAAAAACCCAAAGAATGAAGTTCCTCTGTATCTGAGTGACGTCACCAGTCATTTCATCACACCGACATTCTGCGGTAATTTCCGGCGGGCGTCTAAGAAGGAAGCTCTTCAGTCCTCCTTTGCAGCTCTCTTGCAGGCGCGTAGGGACTCGTAAAGAGAGGCGGTTGCCCTTTAGTGTCGGATGGCCGCCTGGCCAGCCAACTGCTGACCCGCATCGGCATTGTCAGCAACAACCTTCCCCTCCACTAAATGCCTGCAGAAGTCATTGAAAAGCTCAGTGACCTTTAGTTGCACCGCTGGAGAGTAAAGCATACCCCCCCGAGACAGCCCCGGGGTTGTCCTTGGGAGCCGAGTGGCCGGGGAGGCGTCAGGGACGCCCAGCAGCTGTGCCTGCTGCATGGCCACCAAGGGCAGGGACAGCCCCTGGGTCTCCTGGGCACGGGGACTGCCTCGGGGCCAGCACCCCAAAGGTTGGCCTGCCTGCCTTCCTTCCTTCCTTCCTTCCTTCCTTCCTTCCTTCCTTCCTTCCTTCCTTCCCCGGGGCGGGGCTGCACATGGGGTCCCCGTCACCCCCATGTCACAGTGCCGCCACCACGGCAACGCAGCAGTCACAATGCCCCGGGGCAGGATAAAAGGGAGCAGCCTCCCGTGTGCCACTGCCAGAGCTGGCCCGGGGACAGCCCAAAGACCTCCGAGTGGGGGTCCTTAAGGAGCCGGTGGAATTGGTTGGAGGGGGCTGGGCGAGGACCACCCTGCGGGGGCAGGACGAGGCTGATGGAGGTTCCTGAGGAGCCCTGCAGAGCTGGCCGTCCTCATCCCCTGCGGAGTCAGGGGCAGCAGCAAGTAAAGAAATGGGAAGCAGAGATGTTGCCAGGGGTCCCGGGGCAGGCGCGGGGGGGCTTCTTATCCCTAGAGGAGATCAGGCCAGGGGCCTTTTGCCCCTGAGATGGCTCCAGGCTGAGGGCCGAGAATTAGGGCTTGGGCATCTCCCTCCTGGGAGGCGTGGCCAGCCTACCTGTGGGAGGAGGAGGAGGAGGCCGGTCTTGCTCAGGTGCTCAGGGAATAGCCGATCGCCAGCGCCGCTGGGGTCAGGAAGGAATTTTCCCCCGGGGCAGATTGGCACTGGTCCCCGGGGGTTTTTTGCCTTCCTCTGCAGCACTGAGCAGGACCGCTTGTTGTCAGGGCTCCTCTGCTCCGTTTTGGCTTGGTCACTGCCTGCTGCTCATGTCTGCCCCACGAAGATGGCCTCTCGTGCCCTGCAGCTGGGGGGAGGCAGGCTTTTTTTGCCCCCGGTGGGCTAGCAAGCGTCGCCGGGGGTTTTTTGCCTGCCTCTGCAGCACTGAGCACCGGCCCCTTGCCAGGCCTGCTTTGGGCCCCTTTGGCCAGGTGCCTGCTGCTCACGCTCCACGAAGGTGGCCCTCGTGCCCCGCATCCGGGGGGAGGAAGCTTGCTAGACTCCCAGGGCGGGCCCCAAGGGAGGCCTGCGGGGGTGTCTTCTTGTCCTCTGTGGCACTGAGCACAGCCCCTTGTCAGGGCTCCGTTTCCCCAGGGTTTCTTGCTTGGGCAAAACAGCCGGTGCTCGGAAGGGCTCCAGCCTCGCTGCAGCAATACACGCGCAGAGCAGGCACGAGAGCCCTTTTCCCGCATCGCTTGCCAAGAAGCACCGTGGCGGAGCAAGTTTTGGAAGGCCAAAAGGATGCTTATCATCGGCCGGTGTCATACTTTGGAAAATACCCCACGGTTCCACCCACCTCCTCTTCCTCTTCTTCTTCTTGTTTGTTTGTGTGTGGTGGGTACCGCTGCTCCTAGTTCAAGTTCTCCCTCTTGGGAGAGGACCCGGGACTGCTTGGCCTGTATTTCTGCTGCTGCTTTCTGTGGCTCTGTGGCTTTCCTTTGCCATAAAATGACATGAAAGAACATAAAATACCAAAGTATAACGAACCATGACATAACATAACGTACTACAAAATAACGCAACCAAACACAACAGAACCAAACATAACATAACCATAAGCGTAACATAACCATAACCATAACCTAAAAACCCCGATAAAATAACCATAACTTTACATTACATAACATTACACAAAGTTACATTAAAAAACCAAACATAAAACATAAGGAAACCCAAAAACTTCAGAAGAGAAGAGAAGAGAAGAGAAGAGAAGAGAAGAGAAGAGAAGAGAAGAGAAGAGAAGAAAAAAAAGAAAAGAAAAGAAAAGAGAAAAGAGAAAAGAGAAAAGAGAAAAGAGAAAAGAGAAAAGAGAAAAGAGAAAAGAGAAAAGAGAAAAGAGAAATGAAAAGAGAAAAGAAAAGAATTCTCTTACGGATAAAGTAACATAAGAGAAGATACCAAGATATAAAACAACCTAAAAGAAACAGATAACGAAGAGAATAGAACATAAAAGCAAAGAAAAGCCATGAAAAGTCAAGAAAAGAGAAAAGAATTGGAAAGGATTCAGAAAAAACCCACAGCATCATGTAAAGTAATGTAACGTAGAATATCAGGCAAAGCAAAGCAGAGAAAGCAAAGCAAGAGAAAATAATAACAAGACAAATGGATTCCATAAAAATACGTACCATACCATACCATACCATACCATATCATACCACCGGATTACACTGTATTATAATAAAATACATAAGAAAATGAACCATAAAATATAGTATAATATAAGACAACAAAAGAGAAGAGAAGAGAAGAGAAGAGAAGAGAAGAGAAGAGAAGAGAAGAGAAGAGAAGAGAAGAGAAGAGAAGAGAAGAGAAGGAAAGAAAAGAGAACCTAAAAGAAAAGAAAAGAGAACCTAAAAGAAAAGAAAAGAATTCTCTTTCATATAAAGTAACAGAAGAGACGATAACATACCGTACCAAAGAAAAGGAAAGGAATAGATTCAAAGCAAAGGAAAAGCGAAGCAAAGCGAAGCGAAGTGAAGCAAAGCAAAGCAAAGCAAAGCAAAGCAAAAGCAAAAGTCAAAGCAAAAGCACAGCATTCTCTTTCGTATAAAGTAACATAAGAGAAGAACCATGCCATACCGTACCATACCGTACCATACCGTACCATACCAAAGGAAAGGAAAGGAAAGGAAAGGAAAGGAAAGGAAAGGAAAGGAAAGGAAAGGAAAGGAAAGGAAAGGAAAGGAAAGGAATAGACTCAAAGCAAAGGAAAAGCAAAGCAAAGCAAAGCAAAAAGAAAATTATTTGGAATTATTACATAATATTAGGTAATATAAAATAATGTAAAATAAACAAATAACATAATGAACAGAACAGAATGGAAAAAGAAAAATGAAAGAAAAAGCAAAGCAAAGAAGAGAAGAAAAGGATTCAGAAAAATAACATAGCATCACGTAAAGTGATGTAACATAGAATAACAGAAAAAGCAAAAGCAAAGGAAAGCAAAGCAAAGAGAAAATAATAGACAAGACAAATGGATTCCGTAAACATACGTAACATAACACATAACATATAACATACAACATATAACACATATAACACACATAACACATAACACATATAACATATATAACATATCTAACATCTAACTTCTAACATATATAACATGTAACATGACAGATCATAACGTAACGTGGCATAACATTACATAACATAACGTAGCATGACATGACATGACATCGTAACATAACATAAAATTTCGTAACAATAAAATAGAAAAGAATTAAAATAAATAAAATTAAAATAAATAAAATAGAATAAAGACAATTGTGATTTGTGATCTTGAGAGTGTTTTTGGAACTGAATACCCCCTGGAATTTCAGGCAAATAATGGTCTCATCGTCGTTTGACTTCTAGCAAGCACAGGGAATAGAATAGAACAGAACAGAACAGAACAGAACACTTCAGGTGGAAGGGACCTACACCGACCATGTCGTCCAAGTGCCTGAGCACTTCAGGGCTGACCAAAGGTCAAGCATGGCACTAAGGGCGCTGTGCAAATGTCTCTGCAACACTGACCAGCGTGGGGCATGGAGCACCCCGCTAGGAAGCCCGTTCCAGGGTTTGCCACCCCCCTTGGGAAAGAAATGGTTCCGCGTGTCACGTCCGACCCTCCCCTGACGGTCGCAGCTCGGAGCCATTCCCCCGCGCCCTGGCTCTGGGTCCCAGGGAGAAGAGAGCAGCACCTCCCTCTGCACCTCCCCTCCGCAGGAAGCTGGAGAGAGCAGTGAGGTCTCCCCTCAGCCCCCTTCTCTCCAAACTAGACAAGCCCAGAGTCCTCAGCCGCTCCTCAGAGGACATGCCTGCCAGCCCCTTCACCACCTTGCTTTGGTGGCCACCTCAAGACCCTTTCAAGTACCTCCACATCCTTTTGAAAGGCTGGGGCCCAATTTACGGGATTGCATTCCTGCACTGTGATACGCCCCCACCCCCCCCCCGCCACCGCCCAAACAGGGGAACGCGAGTGGCCGGGGTGGCATCAGGGATGCCCAGCAGCTGTGCCTGCTGCATGGCCACCAAGCGCAAGGATAGCCCCTGGGCTCGGGGCCAGCACCCCAAAGGCCAGTCTTCCTTCCTTCCTTCCTTCCTTCCTTGGATGCTGGGCGGTAGGCGGGGCTGCGCATGGGGGGCTCCATCTATTTTATTGTTGTTTTCTTTGTACCTGTTCCTTTCCCTAATAGTACATCCTGAGGAAATCTCTATTGACATTCTTTCCCAGGCTAGCAGTAGAAGAAGACATTGAATACCCAGAACCATGTCCCAGTCTAGGCACTGGCTCTGTCACATTGTGAGAAGGTATATACCTTCTCATGGTGTGAGACCTGTGGATCGTCTGGAGAGAGAATTGCACTATCTGAAGAAATTTTCAAAACGCAAGTATGAACTGCAGTTTATGAAGGTCATCTGTGTTCATCCATTTTAGTTGGGTTTCCACAGGATGGCAAAAGCCCATGCTTCTGAGCCTAGTGAGGCTCAGAGAACAAGCCCTCAAGTCTGAAGCAGGACGTCCTCCTGAAATAAATGGTTGCAGACATTTTGGAAGTGAGCAATACCTGTTCATATCCCTGTGGATTTTTTTTTCCTCCTTGCAGACAGTATTAGAAATCCCTGAGCTGTTAGCCTTGGAAAAACTTAGTAAACTATAACAGGCTGAGAACAAGAGTACTCCCTCAGAGAGAAGGTCCATCTGGCCCAAGACTCTGTCTCCAGTGTGGCCATCCATTGACGTCTACAGGAGAGCATCTGAGCAGTGCAGGTCTCCTGCTGTCAGGGTCCTGGGGGTGCTCATAGGCCTCCATGGCTGGGACCGGCCTCTCCCGGGACCCCCACCCGCACCGTCTCCTGCCAAGGGCCCCGGGGACGTGTCTCAGCTCAGCCTGGCGCCTTCAGTCCCTGCCTGAGCCATCTTGTAGGGGTGCCCATCTCTGCTCCTGTCTCCTGGATGAGCCTGGGACTTGCACTGCAGAGAGCCCCTCTCCTCGATGGAGCCCTCAGACCCAGGTCAAAGCTTTTCAGGCATAGAGCAGCATCTCCCCTTCCCCTTCCCCTTCCCCTTTCCCTTTCCCTTTCCCTTTTCCCTTCCCTTCCCTATTCTATTTTGTTCTACGCGCTCACCATGAGCCGTGTAATGATGAGACTGTTAATTGCCTGAAATGCCAGGGGGGTTTCAGCTCTAAAAACACTTTCAACAACACAGAACACAAAAGTTACAAGTGGCAACAAGAGTTTATTTTATGTTATTTTCCTGAATCAATGCAGAGCCAGTGCTCACAATCGTGAGGACAATGCGCATGTGTAGCCAGGAGCAGGCTGATGCATTCTTCCGTTTAGAAAAAACATCCCTTGCAGTCTGGTAATGGCAAGGCACGGAGCTGCAGAAAGGAGCAGCGGGAATATGGGCCAAGCAGTGCCTGTTTCCTGAAGAGTGAGAGCATGAAGAAGGAGTATCAGGACCGACCACACACAAAAGAAGGACAAGAAGAAGAAGAAGAAGAAGAAGAAGAAGAAGAAGAAGAAGAAGAAGAAGAAGGCGGGGGTGTGTGGTACCGTGGGATATTTTGCAAAGTAATGCGCCCAGCGATGACAAAAGCATACTTCTGGCATTGCCAAACTTGCTGTGCTGTGCTTCTTGGCCGGCGATGCGTGAAAAGCGCTCTTGTGCCTGCCCTGCGCTTGGATTGCCCGCGGGGAGAGCTGCAAAGTGGCAGCTCTTTCCTGCTGGTGCAGCAAGGCTGGAGGCCTTCCAAAAACACGGGCTGTCTTGCAGAAGCAAGAACCCCTGGGGAAAGGGAGCCAAGGGAAGAGCAGAGCTTGCTCCCGCTACGAAGCTGCACTGGGCAAGAGAGCCCCAGAGAGCCAGGGCCCGAGAGAGCGGCACCTTGGCGGTGCAAGAGCAGCAGGCAAGACTCTAGCGGAATGGGGCCAGAGGAGCCCCGCCGAGGGGCTGTGCTCAATGCTACAGAGGACAAGAAGACACCCCTGCGGGCCTCCCTTGGGGCCCGCCCTGGGAGTCTAGCAAGCTTCCTCCCCCTGGATGCGGGGCACGAGGGCCACCTTCGTGGAGCGTGAGCAGCAGGCACCTGGCCAAAGGGGCCCAAAGCAGGCCTGGCAAGGGGCTGGTGCTCAAAGCCACAGAGGAAGGCAAAAAACCCCCGGGGACACCTGCTAGCCCACCGGGGGCAAAAAAAAAGCCTGCCTCCCCCCAGCTGCAGGGCACGAGAGGCCATCTTCGTGGGGCACGAGCAGCAGGCAGTGACCGAGCCAAAACGGAGCAGAGGAGCCCTGACAACAAGCGGTCCTGCTCAGTGCTGCAGAGGAAGGCAAAAAACCCCCGGGGACCAGTGCCAATCTGCCCCGGGGGAAAATTCCTTCCTGACCCCAGCGGTGCTGGCGATCGGCTATTCCCTGAGCATGTGAGCAAGACCGGCCTCCTCCTCCTCCTCCTCCCACAGGTAGGCTGGTCACGCCTCCCAGGTGATAGATGCCCAAGCCCTATTCTCCCTCAGCCTGGAGCCATCTCAGGGGCTTGCAGAGTGGCCAAGTGGCCCCGGCCTGATCGACCTTGGGGGCAAGAATCCTTCCTGCGGGTGTCTGCTGGGACACCAGCGGATGCTCCAAAGCACTGGGACCCATTGGCAACCTCTCTGCACCCTCCCATTTCTTACGGCTGCTGTCCCTGGCTCCACAGGAGATGAGGACGGTGAGCTCTGCAGTGCTGCTCAAGAAGGCATTCCCTTGCTCTGGCCACGGTTATCCAGCAGAAAAAGCCTGATAGGCCTGATAGGGCACCTCCAGGGGTGGTTGGTGGTTCTCATCTCCTGAGGGGCTTGTGTTTGTTCCCCTAAGGCTGAAGCAGGATTTCTATCCATCCATCCATCCATCCATCCATCCATCCATCCATCCATCCGATGAGCTTTGAAGGTGGCCCCGCCAGGAGCTGACCTTGCAGCCGAGAATCTCCATCCAGCAGGCTTGTCCAGCTTCCGTTCTTCCTCCCAAAGCCTCTGCCAAGGAATTCCACCGGCTCCTCAAGGACTTACTCTCAGATGCCTTCGAGCTGCCCGTGGGCCGGCTCTGGCAGCAGCACACAGGAGCATGCTCCATATATCCTGCCCTGGGGCATTGTGACTGCTGCGTTGCCAGGCTGTGGCACTGTGACATGGGGGTGACGAGGCCCCCATGCACAATTCCCTCTGGAGAGGAATTGAGTTTGGGTGAGCCCATTACAGAAACCATGCTTTGCCACATGTATAGAATCATAGAACCATAGAATGGTCTGAGTTTGACAGGACCTCAAAGATCTGCTGTTCCCAACCCCCCTGCCATGGGCAGGGATATCCTCCACTAGACCAGGTTGCCCAAGGCCTCATTGAACCTGGCCTTAAACTGTTCCAGGAATGAGGCCCCTACAACTTCTGTAAGCAACCTGTTCCAGTGCCTCACCACCCTCACAATAAATAATTTATTCCCAACATCTAATCTAATCTACCCTCTTTTAGTTTAAACGCATTACCCCTTGTCGTGCCACTACACTCCCGGATAAACAGTCCCTCACCATCTGTCCTGTAAGCCCCTTCAGGTACTGGAAGGCTGCAATTAGATCTCCCCAGGGCCTTCTCTTCTCCAAGCTGAACAATCCCAACTCTCTCAGCCTGTCCTCACAGGAGAGGTGCTCCAGCCCTCTGATCAGTGTTGTGGCCCTCCTCTGGACTCGCTCCAACATCTTAATTTCTTTCTTGTACTGGAGACCCCAGAATTGGATGTAGTACTCCAGGGGGGGTCTCACAAGAGCGGAGCAGAGGGGCAGAATCACCTCCCTCGACCTGCTGGCCACACTTCTTTTGATGCAGCCCAGGACACAGTTGGCTTTCTGGGCTGCGAGCGCACATTGCCAGCTCATGTGAGCTTTTCATCTACCAATACCCCCAAGTCTTTCTCCTCAGGGCTGCTCTCAATCCATTCCTCGCCCAGCCTATAGTTGGGCTTGGGATTGCGCCAACCCATGTGCAGGACCTTGCACTTGGACTTGTTGAACTTCATGCGGTTCACATGGGCCCACCTCTCCAGCCTGTCAAGGTCCCTCTGGATGGCATCCCTTCCCTCCAGCGTGTCGACCACACCACACAGCTTGGTGTTGTTGGCAAACTTGCTGAGGGTGCACTCAATCCCACTGTCCATGTCGCTGACAAAGATGTGGAACAGTGCTGGTCCCTGTACTGACTCCTGAGGAACGCCACTCGTCACTGATCTCCACTTGGACCTGACGCCGTTGACCACAACTCTTTGAGTGCGACCATCCGGCTAATTTCTTATCCACTAAGTGGTCCACCCGTTGAATCCCATTTAGAGACAAGGATGTCTTTTGGGACAGTGTCAAATGCCTTGCACAAGTCCAGGTAGATGATGTCAGCTGCCCTTCTCTTGTCCACCAATGCTATAACCCCATCATAGAGGGCCACCAAATTTGTCAGGCACGGTTTTCCCTTAGTGAAGCCATGTTGGCTGTCACTAATCACCTCCTTATTTTCCATTTGCATGAGCATAGTTTCCAGGAGGATCTGCTCCATGATCTTGCCAGGCACAGAGGTGAGACTGACCAGCCTGTAGTTCCCTAGGTCTTCCTTTTTTCTCTTCTTAAAAATGGGGGTTATGTTTCTTTCCCCTTTTCCAGTCGGCGGGAACTTCACCAGACTGCCAGGACTTCTCAAATATGATGGAGAATGGCTTGGCCGCTTCATCCGCTGGTTGCCTCAGGACCCGCAGATGCATCTCATCAGGTCCCATAGACTTTTGAACCTTCAGGTGCCTTAGATATTCTCGAACCTGATCTTCTCCTACAGTGGGCGGTTCTGCATTCTCCCAGTTCCTGCCTCTGCCTTCTGTGATCTGGGCAGTGTGGCTCTGTCCCATCCCACTCAGGGGGTTAGGGTGAGGTTAACTTTTTAATTCTCTGCACGGTAATCACAAGTAACGACAATTACTTTAGAGGTTCAAACCAATCATAAATTTACTTAAAACTCAGTGGAACTAGAAAAGGTAGAGGAGGCTTGGCAAAAGTCATAACAATGCTCAAAACTTAGCAGAACTATGAAAGGTAAGGGTTTAGCAAAACATGTGACAATATTACCCTAATGTGCCGAAAATTAAGTTAGAGACAAAGAGAGTGATAGAGAGGAAAAGAAAGAGAGAAAGAAGAGAGAGAGAGAGAGAGAAAATATATCACTACCCTTGGATCCAGCGATGTTCTCTGCTCGTAGTTGTAGTTTTCAGGTGGTGGGCACGTGCCGAAAGCTTATGTTTTCCCTTTTTATAACCCGATGTGCCCGCCCCGTAGGCGGGGGTCTGTCATCACTGAGCAGGCACAGTATGTGCTCAGGAATGTTCAGAAATGTTCTAGAAATGAGTTGGTGGGTTGTGGGGGTCCTGAGGGTCTCACTGCCCCCCCCCCCTTCAGGGCTGACCAAGTGAGCAGTGATCTGTCACCGGCACATGGTGCACAGGGCACAGATGGTCTTTGTTTACGTGTTTCAGGAATAGAGGAGTGGTCTCACAAGACGTTATCCTGCCTCCGCAGGCTCCGTTCTTGTTCAACACTCCCTGGTCATCATCAGCCCATCCCTGTCCATGTCAAGACGGGTGTTTGCGACATTCACTTGTTATCAGGGCCTTACAGGCTCGAGCACTTGCCAGTGAAGACTGAGACAAAAAAGTCATTGAGTACCTCAGCCTTCTCCATATCCTGGGTAACCAGGTTGCCCGTTTCATTCCGGAGGGGACCCACATTTTCCTAGTCTTCCTTTTATCACTGGCATACCTATGGAAGCTTTTCTTGTTGCCCTTGACATCCCTGGCCAGATTTAATTCTGTCAGGGCTTTGTCTTTCCTAACCTGATCCCTGGCTGCTCGGACAGTTTCTCTGTATTCCTGCCAGGCTACCTGCCCTTGCTTCCACCCTCTGTAGGCTTCCTTTTTTTATTTGACTTTGTTCAGGAGCTCCTTGTTCATCCATGGGGGCTTCTTGGTGTTTTTGCTTGACTTCTTCTTGGTTGGGATGCATCGCTCCTGAGCTTGGAGGAGGCGATCCTTGAATACTAGCCAGCTTTCATGGGCCCCTCTTCCCTCCAGGGCTTTGTCCCATCATATTCTACCAAGTGAGTCCCTGAAGAGGCCAAAGTCTCCTCTTCCGAATTCCAGGGTAGTTAGCTTGCTGTGCACCCTCCTCGCTGCCCTGAGGGTCTTGAACTCCACCATTTCATGGTCACTGCAGACAAGGCTGCCCTTGAGCTTCACATCCCCTACCAGCCCCTCCTCATTGGTGAGAACAAGGTCGAGCATGGCACCTCTCCTCATTGGCTCCTCTGTCACTTGGAGGAGGAAGTTATCATCAACACCTTCCAGGAACCTCCTGGATTGCTGGTGCTCTGCTGTGTTGCCCCTCCAACAGATATTGGGGTGATTGAAGTCCCCCATAAGGACCAGCACTCGTGAACGTGAGGCTGCTCCTATCTGTCTATAGACAGCCTCATCCGTTCAGTATCCCTTGTCAGATGGCCTGTAGCAGGCCTCTGCTATGATATCCCCTGCCCCTGCACTCCCTTTAATCCTAACCCATAAGAAGGGATGTATTTATTCATGACTAAAGATATATTTCTTCTTAACAATACATTTCCACTCCCTAAAGTGACTGTAGCATCAAGGATTTCTAAGTTTCCTGCCCTTCTGCTTCTCCAAGATCAAGTCTGCTCCTTTCATTCAGGCTTCTGTCTCTGTTCAGTCCATGTGCTGGGTGCTTCCCTCCTGGCCCATCACTGCCAGACATCAGCACGGGGATTGCCTCCAGCTGTGCCCTCTGCCTGTGGCTAACATGGGCCAGCTGTGCCAGAGACCCCTTTTCCTCCAGAGGCCCAGCAGTGAGGAGAGGGCTTGGGAGATGAAGGAAAGGTTTGTCACCTCTTCAGTCAGTGAAATCCAGCCCAGATAATGTTTGGGTGCTTTTTTCTGAACACTTGTTTGGTGGAGTGTTTCTTGTGCCAAAACTGTGGTGAAGTGAAAGGCAACATGTCACCAAGCTACCTTGGTGCCCTCATTTAGCAACACCAAGACCCTTTCTTCCAACCCTGAGAAAGCCAATGCATGAGGTTAGGACATGTGGTGAAGACATGATGAGAGATGAGGGATTTTTTTTTTTTTGTTAGCTTTGGGGTTTTTTTTTTGTGTGAGGGTGTTTGGTTTTTTTTTATATTTTTGTAGCAAATCCAGCCTGATTTGTAGACAAAGATTGTAACTTGATGCAAACAGCACAGAAAGCAAGTCCTCTGGGACCTGTGAGAAAAAAAATTCCTCTGTAGACTCAGGCTGGCTGGAGCAATGCCTTCCAGATGTTTTGTAAGGAGATGCGTTAGGTGGAGGAGGGGTGCTAGCTTACCTGTAGTTCCTCATACTTGTGGTTTTGAGTTGGGTTAAAAAAAGAAGGCTCATCTGTAATTATTTTGTGTTGGAGGAGTCCCTGCTTTTGAAGCAAGACTCTGCAGAGGTTCACATTAGAATCTTTGGGACGTTCATTTATGAGCACAGTTTTCCTGAGAATGGGGTGGGTGGAAGAACAGGGAAAGCTGGAGGATCACCTAAACACAACAAACTCCAAAAAAACCAAAACCAAAGAAAAAAGACAGCTATAAACTCCCTGTACAACAGCAACTTGGATATAATTTTTCTCCAGAGAGATATTGCTGACTTAAAACACTGTTCTAATTGTTAGCTCTGGCACTTACGTGGGTTTCTGTGGAAAAGCTGGTTTTGAAAGTAAAAGTCCAAAAAGTTGTTATATTTCTTCCTAAATCTCAAGGTTGTCTTGTTCCTTCTTATAACAACCCCCCCCTCCCCCAACACACAAAAAAACCCACAGGAGAATTAACATTTACAGTATTACTTAAAATACAAGTCTGCCATTGATTTTACTCCCTGAGAGGCAGCAGTTCACTGTGTTTTGCAAGAAGGTTCAGCTAGGACGGATGAATTTGATTATCTTTATTTATTAATGCTTATTTTCTGACAGAAAAAGAAAATTATATTCTCGGAGGAAGGGGCAGAATGGATGCTCCTTCCTTGTGTGGCAAAAGGACATCTGAAAATTAGCTCTGTTTCCAAACTGGGAGCTGGTTCTTCTCCCCAGGAAGTTATTCCTCCATCTGCCTTGGTACTCTGAATCAGCAGAGCTTCAGAGAAACTGGAGAGCTCGTGGCTGGGGAGAGATTAGAAGAACAAGGAGCAGCATGATGGGGACTCAGGGAAGATGCAGCCTCCAGCAGCAGAGACCAGAAGAGAATTAATTTCTCTTTGAAACACAGTCCTTGTGACTGATATCACCGGCGTGTCACTCTCCCACCACAACACTGTCCAAAGCTATGTAAACCTAGATGGTGCTCAGTTACTTTTCTTGGGAAAAGAGATGTGTCCAGTGTTACTAAATCCTCCTCACCTCCTGAGCTGTACTATTTTGGCCCCTAGGCAATGTTGGAATTGTGCTATCGTAGCCCTGTTTCCTTCCCATTGCCTTAATTTGAGTTTTCTATATTGACCTTATTGGGAATGCAGCCTGCAGACTGTTCTTCCATCCTCAGAGACACAGTTATGGTTGATCTTGACCCTGACTGGCTATAAAAATGGCATCTCAAAGCACTATGCAAAACAAAGACATCATGGATTGACAAATTCAATTTGTTGCACTTGTCACATGAAAAGAAAATTTTTCTTGCAGTCCAGCCAGCTTCCCCTGCAGTATGTAAGCCTGAAATTATTGATCCTATTTCAGCTTGTATGCAAATCCAGTAACTGTCCTGGGTTTTGACTAGTAATTTTTAGTGTTAAGTGCTATGGGCACCAGATTCTGCTTCGTCACTTCAAACAGGTAATACCTGTTCTGTACACACACAGAGCGCAACTGGATTAAGCATCTTAGTTGAAAGGAAACAACATATGAATGCTATTAGACCAGTATAAAGAAGTAGTCTGTTTTGATCCACTGAATTAGGATAATTTTTACCAGATTTTTCTTTTTTTTTTTTTTTGAGTTGTGAATCCATTTTCCTTTGAATATAGACAGCGAGTTCTCCAAACATCCTTCATAGCCTATATTGGCATACTGCCTCCTCTTGCTGGTGTCTTTTTGCTTGTTATATTTGTCCTACCATAAAATTTAGAGTCTGTTGACTCAATTTGTGCAAGATCATTTGTAATTGCTGTAGCAATATGTAAGCTTAAGTAGAATTGTCTTTTAGTAACCCACTTAGTGTGGTTTGTTGAAGCACAAAGTTTATAGTTTGCCTGGAGGGGCTTAGAGATGAATCAAGACAAATGAAACACATGAAACATTCAATGCTATTAGAACATATGGGGTTTCTAAACCAAAAGGAAAAGGGCTGCAAAATGCTGTATTGAGCTGATATTACCATCATAATACCTTCTTTTTCTGTTGATTGTGCCTTACTGCTCGGTGTTGGTGTCAGTAGAGCAAATTCCCTGGTATGATTGCTTGTTTGTTAAATGAGCTGTCCTAGAGTAGGTAGGGATAAAATAGTGGCAGAGAAACAGTGACTCACTTATCCTTTGAGAAGCCTTTGTCAACATCCTTTTGAGACTGATGAAGTGGATGCTTCTCAATATGAGCTACTAAATATCCTGGCTGGCCTTGCACCAGCAAAATGCTTGAAGAAAGCTAAGTGGGAGGGACGGAAGGAGGCCTCAGCAAGCTAAAGCAAGATGAGATTTGCAGGTGGAATTAGGGTTTTGGCAGTGAGGAAAACATCTGGGAGAAAAGCTGGTGAGAGCAGGCCTTGGAGGAGATCTCAGAGAAGAGAGGAGAAAGGGTCCTGTAGGAAGGAGAATCTGTGCCTGGGTTTGGAAGAAGAGAGGGAGCCTGAGGGAGGGGAAGTATGAGCAAGATGGTTGGGTAGGAGAGTGAAGTATTCAGGAAATGGAAGAAGACAGCAAGTAATTTTAAGATAGAAGAAATGAAGCTGGAGTGGTTTGCATAAAAGTAACAATCAGGTAAAAATGGGAAAGAGGACATGTCTTGGTGAAGTGAAGGGGTTGGGAAGAAGCATATTTGTGGTCCTCAAAAGAAGACCTTTTTAAGCAGAGAGAAAGAGAGAGACTTGTGTAAAGAATGGGAAATGTAATGGCTTTTGAAGAGACAGGGAATTTTAGGGAATTAATACAGGGAAAGGAGGAAGGGGCTTACAGCTGAGAGGCGAGATGGGCTTGCAGAATAGCAGGACAAAATATGAGAGTTGCAGCAGAGACAGGATCACCCAGGGAGCAGAATGGGACAAGCAAAGCCTGAGGGGGTAATAAACCAGGCATAAAAGGAAGAGCAAAGTAGCAGAGTTCAGAGGAAGATGAGTTTATAAGGGAGAGGACAGGATATACTCCTTCTCACCAGCATTTTATTCTCTTCCACCATCCTATTGATACCTGTTTTTCCTGTTATCATCCATGTCTGTTTATACTTTTGCCACTGCATCCATCAATCCTCACTCACCAGTAAGAAGTTCAGAAGGCACCTTCCCTGAGTCATGTTGACCTCAGGTTGAATTCAGGAGATATTTAAATTATAGATGATGCACTCTGCTTTCCTATTGACCATACTGTATGGTTTACTTCCTAGGAAATGGCTCTATTTGCCTCTTCACTTGAGACAGGTGTTTCTCTTCCAAACAATGCTGAATTCTTGAATTCTTCTTATTAGTGGCTCTTTATAACATTTGCATACAGCTGGAAATCCTCCTCTGTTGGGGGAATCCTCACAGGTCACTGGGAAATGCAATAAAAAGAGACCATTTGTGTACAAGGATCAATAAATCTGAATGCGGCTGTCCACTGAGTGAGAATGCTACTTACACTGGAAAACCCTATTATATCTTTTGCTAGAAAAGCATGTGCAATGAAAAATAATCATAACTGACCAAAATTAATGGGACCTGTTATGACATTGAAAGAGTTAAAAAGAAATAAGTTAGTATTGTAGATGTAGGAAGGGATTTTGAGAGAGTTTATAAAGTTGGCAAGATTCAAGGTCAGGAATCTGATGATCCCAGAGGGACAAATACAGTGCTATTTGCAGCCAGTTTGCAGACTGGGCTCGTACTGTTCTTGCAAACATGAATTAGAGTTACTGGGAGCAGTAAGTAAGAGATATGGGATGCTAGGTGCTCTGGAAAGATAGTAGGTATTTGGCAGCACCTGGCATTGACTCCCTCAGAAAGGTTGTTATACAAATGAATCAGAATGTGTTTGAAACAGGTGCTGGAAATCCCTAATTTTTTTTTTGTGTGTGTGTATGTGTGTGTTTTTGGGGTTTGATGTGGGGGTTTTTGTTTTGGTTTTTGGGGGGTTTGTTGTTGTTTTAACAACAGAATATTGACAAGAATAGAGCACAGCCGCAGCTGTTCAGGGTTTGACACATGCCTACTACAGCCATACCAGAGCCAAATGAGGCCTTGAAAGAGGATGTGAAAAGTTCAATGTACAGATAAAGAAAGAAATGAAGGTGAAAATCAGAAACTCAAGCAGGAGATCACAGAACTGAAAGCTGCCGCATGCTACAGCTTCTGATGCCCTAGCAGAAAAAGATGAGAAATGCTGTGACATATCAAAGAAGCAGGTGGGTAATTTGGTAGTTACGGGAGAGTATGTGGGGGATGGAAAGTTCATAGGGGCTGCTGCAAGTTAAAAATGCTAGAAGGTAAAGGCATTCCTTTATGTAGCAAGCCGGAACTCACACCGTTATTCTCCTGCTCGCTTGGTAAAATCAGAGAGGGAGAAAAGGGACTATATAGAGGAGGAACAGGTATTGTCACTGGGATGAGGCCATGAAGTGTGTCCTGGAGTGTTTCAACAGAGTGCGGACAACAAACTGAATTTCTAACTTCATTAGAGGGGTAGGTTTCAAGTCAGATAATGAAAATAATCAATGACTTGAAAATAATTTATCAGTAGTCACCCTTCCATTCAGAATCCAATAACACAGGAATGACTTTGTAGCACATCACAGCAGCCATCCTGCAGATACTCCAAAAGAGTAGCAGCTCCTGAGAAATGATGGAGAAAATTGTGATAGTGTCCTCCTCAGTAATGCCAAAGAAGGCTCTCAGGATGCTGTTGAGCTTGGTGGAGAATGAATGCCTGTGGAAAGGCAGTGTATGCGATTCTGCTTGCTCTTACTCCAGAATTAGGGACAAATACACAATTTTTAAACCTTCACATGAGCTTTTTATCCCAGGATGTCTCAGTGGCATCAGATATAAAATATAATGGCTAAAGCTGTTCAGAGATGGCAGAGCAAATGTAATTTGTCATCAAAGAAAGGAATAAACCAAAAGTCACCCTGCATCTGGAGGGGGAAAAGCACGTTGATGTATTACGTTATTAAATTATTTATTGAGCAATTTGTTATTTTAATTCTTGATAACTGATTCATTAATTATTAATTATTAATACAGGCTTTGCACAGTAAAAAAAAAAAAGTTTCTTGGGAGTTAAAAAATTGGGAATTTAAAAATTAGAAATCAGTCAATGCATTTTACCTGACTAAACCTTTTAGATTTTCACAGGGAAAAGCCTTAGCTGTGTTTGTATTCTTTCTTAGAGCAAGAATTTTTTTGTGAGATGAAGTAGTTCCAGTAATATCTGAAACCTATGAAGAAGAAAATCAGGTATCAGATGGAAAAACACTTGCTTGTAATTACACTTAAGATCAGAAAGGAAATAAAATGGTCTCCCCATACCTAAGCCTCATTGCCTAATAAAAAATAAGGAGAATCCATCTGCCACCAACCTGAGGCTGAGCCAGACTCAGAATAGGTGTTCATAAGTCAAATGAAATAGGAAATGAAATTAGTGAATGAAATGTCTTTACAGCAGCACAGATGTGTATGAAATGTCTGGCTCTGCCAGACTCACATAGCACTTCTGTGGGCTCCAGGCAGGGGAGCGCAGGGTTGTTAGTACCTACTAGACTTTCAGCCTAATGTTATGGATTATCTAACTTATGTCTAGATCTGTCAGCATACACTTATTTAACTCTAATTGACCAAAATGTGAGTGTTAACATGGAACGTGCTCAAAAAGGGATGGCAACAGCTATTGTATCGTGTTTTTAAGGCTCAGTAGGTACGTGCAGAAGTAATTGTGTTTCCTAGCAGCCCATCCTACTGCAGTTCTTAAGTCCATCCACCAGCTGAGCCAGAAAAGTATTAGACTTTGATCTCCTCTAAGTCTGCTCCAGGCATGACAGAAGAGCACCCTTCCTCCTCAATGCCCTGAAGCGATGGCAACTTAATCTGGAAGTTTTCTTCAGGATGACAAATGTTGACTGAATATAGCAGTGGGATCTGGTAATGGAATAATTTGTAAGTAATTGGGAGCATCAGAACATGTTTAATAATGTGCAGTTTTGCAGATTATGTATAATGTGAAAACCTGACAAACTTCAAGTTGCCATGACAGCTTTGTCACAAAAACTGTGTACACTTTTATATGGAAATAGTGACAGAAGTGATGCATGAGTTTTAAGTAATCAGTAGATGAGATGATATTGGGGGCAGGGAGGGAATCTGGCATCCCAAAAGGGAAAATGTTACAAAACGGAGGGAAAGAGAGATTTGAGATGCCGGGGAGGATGTCAGCCTGGGGCCTCTGTGGGCTGGAGGGACTGGTGGGAGGAGAAGCAGCAAGTGAGGGCCCAGGAGCAGAGGTTATTGGTGGGCATTAATAGTTCTCACTGGGAGGATGTAGAAAAAGACTCGAAAGCTGTTCAGAATGCAAGTGGCAAGACATCCAGTTAAGAAGCATAAAAATAGCTAAGTGCATTGTGTGCCAGGCCAATACATCAAAAACAAGTTCCTGCATAATATACAGCACCTTACTTAGTACCAAGGTTACAAGTAGGATGCAGAGAAGCCCAGTATGGGGATGGGGAGGGAGGAAAGTATTTGGGTTCATAAACCACAAGATGCTGGAACAAGGCAAAATAATAAATGTGAACTCATGGAGGAAAAAGGAGCCCTGGGGGGTCTGGTCCACTCAGGAGCCACTCAGGGCTCAAGAGGACAGCACTCATCACCATGCCTGTGGCGTGGAGGTGTTTTCTGGGCTGTGTCATGCAGGTCTATGTCCTCCACAGATCTGGGCAGGAACTCACGGTGGAGTTTGGGAAGCCCTGGATGCCTTGTGTTCGCCGAGAAGTGGTGCCTGGAGATGCTGCTTTAAGGTGCTGGAGGGTGCCTTGCTGGCAAGTGATTTCCCTTGTGTGAAGAGTCCCTGGACTGCGCATTGCAGCCAAGGCAGCTGGTGGAGGCAGGGTGATGCCTGGGCTGCAAAGGTTGAAGAAGACAAGAATAAGGTAACCTGTGGTATAGAGCACGTCCAGTGTGTGGCAGAAGCCTGCTGACATGACTGGCAAGGGTTTTATTTAGCAATCGAACAAGTAACACAAGCAGGAGACACTGAGTCATTGGTCACAACTCCCACAATGTTCAGCTGTTGACCTTTTGCTATTGCTACTCTGAAAGCTGTGGGTCAGCAGAACTGAGTCCTTTTTCCTCTCCGGTCAGATGTGACGAGTTAATGAGAAGATAGCTAAAGGACTTGATAGCCTAAGGAGTCCATGTCTCCACAGAGACGTAGATTTGCTAGGAAACTCTGCTTGGTTAAAGCTACCCCGTACATGATCAGCGTATCTACTGTGCACAGGAATTTAGTAAGCTGTTTCTAATAAAATGACGTGATAATACTGCTGGTCATTCTCATGCATAAAGCTGAAGGCCTTAGAAAGAAACTTGAAGAAATGTATGGAAAGCACAGATCCTGAATCCCTGGAAGGGATTTAGAAGCTCCAAAATACTGAGAATTACTATGAAAACTTGGACAGTTATGAAGAAACATGAATGTTAGCAAAGTTTCAGAAGGCTGATGTATAGAGAAAAAATGGACCATAGAGGTTGCAGAAAAGTTAGAAAACTTGGGAGGAAAAGGGACACACTGAAAGTTAGCTGAAACTGATGTGAACTAGCAAGGATTTTTATTAACAAAAAACAAGTGGGAAAATTAGGGAAATTAAGGATTTAAAGTAGGTACTGTTAATATCCCAGAGGGAATCCCAGGGATTGATCCCAGAGGAGTGTGCTCCTGCTGTCAGCTTGTATTTGTGGGTTACTTTACATAATCAATTAAAATGTTACCCATAAATCATTTACACGGTGAACTTTATTCCAAAACCTGTCCCTTCCTGCTCTTGAAATAGCAACCTAAAGCCTTGCCAAAGCATAGTTTACTCTCTCAGGCCAAGTTCACCCAAGTTTATCCTCTAGTTGCAGCTGGCCATTTCACCTCCAAAGTAGTCCCATGTGCTGGTATCTGCTTATTATCCCTCATCACCCTCCTGTCCTGTAACTGCAACATCTACACCTAAGTATGCAAAACCTTAGTGCATTGGGACAGTGCTACAGAAAACATAGCTGGGAGAGTGTTTGGAGAGAAATTTCCCCAGAGCAGCTTTATCAGCCTTGGGTCTTGTCCATGCTGTCTGTCTTGCAAGTTGCTAACCATGTTCCAGGGGGAGTGCATGCCTCAAGATAACTTCTTTGCTCCTCTGGGACAAACAGAAACTGCCTGGTGATTCCTTGGTGGTTCATTGATTAATGGAAAAAACATGACCTGGTCAGTAAAAAAATCTGACCAATGCTCAGTAAGGTCTGTTTGTACACTAGCAATTACCAGCAAAGGAACCTAGGCCGATGAACCAATCAGGGTACATTTTTCACCCTGTAAGCATGGACTTGTCTGTTCTTCCTGGTTTTGTGGTTCTGAGAAAGAAATGAAGAGCAGCCTGAAATTTATATTTAGTGTTATTTGTGTGAAGACTCTCTCTGGAGTCTTGTAGTGGCTTAACAGATGGAGCCAGGGCAGAGATTCATATTGTGATGCTTATTTATTAATGCAGCTTTTCCTGAGACAGGGGAAAAAATATGGTTTTGTAGGAAACATTTTCCCCTTCCCCAGAATGGAAAAAGAATGACATCTGGACATCTCCTGTTCAGCTGCACTTGGGATGCATATTTTCTTAGACATGCATTTCTGAATCTCATGACGATCTGGTTGCTTAGAAGTAGCTCTGGTAGCCAGTTTCTTTTTCCCACAGAAAGCAGTTCGAATAAAACAGCAGTTTTGTTGTATGTCAGTGCCCTATTTCTTTCTTGATCTCAAGCAACTTCTGCTCTTATTTATCTACCCAAAAATACAGAAAAACACAGAAGAGTAGAAATTTACCAGGGGCAGTTCTTGCTCAATGGGCGCAATAATAGGCTGTTGTTGACTGTTATCTGTAAGACTGGGTTTTGAAGTATTAGGAAGAAGATTTACATAGGTAAGAGACCCAAATTATTATGTTTATTTCTTAATTCCTGTTTTACTGAGAGGCAGAAAAAAGGAGCATTGCTGGAGGAGCCACTGTGAACTCTCCCTTCCACTCATCAATCCCTGTGAAATGTCCTCTTTGGCTCTTTTCCTCAGGCAAAAATCCCTCCTTCTGACTGATATTCTGCATCAGTGAGGTTTAAAATAAGCCAGAGGGGCAAAGGCCCCGAGTCAGGGGAGACTGGAAGAGTAGGGAATAAGGAATGAAGGACTTGACAGAGAGAGGCTGCGTTTATGGGAAAGATCAGATGAAAGACAAACCTGGAAAATTTTGATATTTTGCTCCCCTTGGGGCCTAATTTACCAGCTTGGTACCCTTGTAGAAAGAAAATGATTAATCGGGAGCACGGTATCTAGCAGTTCCCACAGAGCACAAATCCTGGACTAATGACAGTGCCAGTAGCTTGACTTCTCTTTGCAAAGATAAGCAACAACCAGTTTACCAGCCCCCACAATTTCTGGCCTGTGGAATGGTATAATTTTAGCATTCAATACCGAGAGAACTGGCAGGGCTCAGGGAACATAGAAATGCCCTTAGTCATGATTTTTTCCCACTGCCTCGTGCTGTGCATCCTCTGTTGAGACTATGGGCCAGCATGGCCCCAAATCTGCTCTTAAGCCTGCAAGAGTACCGATCACAATGCATAAAACCCAATAACAAACCAATTTTATGGGTGGCAGATGACACTTGTTGAGTTGGTATGTAGCAAAACAAAGATGCTGAGTGTGGAGCCCAGCTGGCTTCGTCTCTCTGCAACTTATAGTTGAGATGAATGTAAATATTTTCATTAGTCCTAAAAACTCTGGAGGCCAGTTCTACTCAGTTAGTTATGTTTCAGACGGATAAATTGGGTATCTTTACACACATAGCAGACTATAACTTGGATTGGTGCTGACTTCAGACATTGCTTATGTGACCCCCTTGCCCTAGTTTGATTATTCTCTTCCACTTTTTCCTGAGGGAAGGGGAGGCGGAAGGAATCAGAGGAACTAGACAATGCAAGAAAACCAGCAGCTTCTTCTTTCCTGTCATATGCAAGGCTTCACAGGTGCATTTTTTTTCTTTTCTCAATGTGCTTAGTAGCTGAGTCTCAGAAGTGGTAAGAAAACATTTTTGAAAAGCCAGTTTTATGCAAAGAAGTGCTTAGGTATTTCCTTGCTTTTGGCTATATAACGCTCTATTTCAAAGTGTGGCCAGCTGCTTTGAAATCAGCAATGGTCTAGGAAATTTGGGAGGCTAATACCAGGCTGATGAGAGAATCATCTCTGTGCTAGTCCCAGCCACTGAATTATCCTCCATCCTCAGATTTCCCCATCCTTCAGTCCCTGTAGCCAGGGTGATGCGAAGCTGCGTATTTCCCACTGCATGTAGAGAGGCAGTTATGGCTGGTTCTGCCAGACCAAGGCTGAGCTATGGTGATCATTGCTTCTTCAATATGCAGGCTAAATTGCTCCAGTTTTTTTAAATTTTTGCCAGGAGTCCCCACATTTAGTTCAAGGAAGGATGACTGCTGAACTAGGGTCTCCTTCCTGCTCCTTCCGGCCTTGTCCTCTGGTGTCTCCATTTCCCCTACTGCTCCTGCTACCCATGTCTCTTCCACGGCCTCTCTCGTCCCCTTTTCTCACTGCTGTGTGTTGCCGCATACAGATGCAGTCAGGCTAGAGAGAAGCAGCATTTTTGGAAGAAGAGAAGGTGCCTTTGCTTTCCTAGGTTTGTCACACCTGCAGGTCAGAGCCTACTCTCTGGAAGGAAGGATGAGAGGAAGGATAATATTACTGAGGCATCCCAGCAAAGAACAAAATCAGTCTTTAATCCCATCGACATGTGGCAATGCGGGAAATGACTGAGCAATTAGAGAAAACCAAGTCTTTCAACTTGCTTTGCATATATAGTCTCTGGCAAACTCTTAATTGCAGAATCAAACAATTGCATTTTCATATTACTGCTTATTTGTTTCTTAGGGTTTGGTTTTGTGGATTGTTGAATAGGGTTTGCTGTGCATTTGTGTTACATGACTGAAATGAGGAAGTCTCCTAAATCCCATCAATTACAGTTTCTTGGCTCTGAGGGTAACCTGTACCCTCCAGAGATACCCACAGTAATGTGGCTTGCTTCTGGCATACGGATTACCCTGGGTGCTCCTCCAAAGCAGCGAAAGGGGGATTAGAAGTGGCAGGAACAGCAGAGACTGTTTTGCAGGGTTTGAAAAATGGATTTAACAGAAGATGGTAACATCACTCAAATCAAGTCCCTATTTGTCCTAATCTTGCACACACATGTAGGCCTGTCCCCCTGTGTCCCGCTGATTCAGAACTGTCCCGTCCCACTCAGGGGGTGAGGGTGAGGTTAACTTTTTAATTCTCTGCACGGTAATCACAAGTAACGACAATTACTTTAGAGGTTCAAACCAATCATAAATTTACTTAAAACTCAGTGGAACTAGAAAAGGTAGAGGAGGCTTGGCAAAAGTCATAACAATGCTCAAAACTTAGCAGAACTATGAAAGGTAAGGGTTTAGCAAAACATGTGACAATATTACCCTAATGTGCCGAAAATTAAGTTAGAGACAAAGAGAGTGATAGAGAAGAAAAGAGAGAAAGAAGAGAGAGAGAGAGAAAATATATCACTACCCTTGGATCCAGCGATGTTCTCTGCTCGTAGTTGTAGTTTTCAGGTGGTGGGCACGTGCCGAAAGCTTATGTTTTCCCTTTTTATAACCCGATGTGCCCGCCCCGTAGGCGGGGGTCTGTCATCACTGAGCAGGCACAGTATGTGCTCAGGAATGTTCAGAAATGTTCTAGAAATGAGTTGGTGGGTTGTGGGGGTCCTGAGGGTCTCACTGCCCCCCCCCCCCTTCAGGGCTGACCAAGTGAGCGGTGATCTGTCACAGGCACATGGTGCACAGGGCACAGATGGTCTTTGTTTACGTGTTTCAGGAATAGAGGAGTGGTCTCACAAGACGTTATCCTGCCTCCGCAGGCTGCGTTCTTGTTCAGCACTCCCTGGTCATCATCAGCCCATCCCTGTCCATGTCAAGACGGGTGTTTGCGACATTCACTTGTTATCAGGTCCTTACAAGAACACCTGCCTGAATGCCAGGGAATCATATACCTGGTCCATAGCCCTCTGTGTACCTCCAAAGGTGCCAGGAAGGGTAGGGCTGATCTCGGTGGCCTTCTCTCTGTGTTCTTCTCTGAGACAGCCAAAGCCCAAGACTTCAACTTTCAGCTGAGTAAGGTGTTATTTGGACAATTTCTTATTGGCAAGTAAAGCCTTCACTTTTCTGTGCAGCTGGATATTTGTTTCTGTCTATCTCAGCCCGTGTCCTTCCCTGGTATAAATTAAGGCAACCCTGGACCATTTACAGTGGTCAGGTGTGGATTTTTGCAGGTTTTAAATGAAATACACTTGACCCTATCAGCAGGATAGTGCTTACTCACAGTTATCCAGGGCTCTGCAGGCAAACAGGACAACTCAGAGGAGAGAAAGACATGCATAATGCAAATCATAAATTATTTAGGCCAAAAGAACAGATCTGGTGTGTTAATCTTTGAAGAACACGTAAGGAGATCTCTGATGAAACCAGAGGAAGGTTGAGAGAGCAGTGGCTTGCTGAGGCCTGACCTAGCTCTGCATCAGCTCTCTCAGGGACACTGTGCCACAGCCGCAGGCAGTCAGGGAGAACTGGTTGATGCACCAGCCAAAAAAAACCACCTGATGGTCCAGAACAGATCGTAAGGACAAAGGCCATTGCTAAGGGATGTAGTGAGCAAAAGCCAATAGTGTACCGATTGTTCTTCCTTCTCCCGTGCCCTGCAGCATCTCATTGTAATTGCTTATCCTAGGGGAAAATGTTATTATACTATGAGGGTGCAGCATCCTGAAACCTAAGGGTATTGATGACTAACAGCATCTGTGTAGAAATAAGAGGCTTTCCAAAGAGGAACAATACCTACCTTGTGTCTACACACAGCAACGCAGATTTCATCTGAAAGCCTGGCGTTCTTCCATGCTCAGCAGCCTGTAATTCTTTTGGAATAATTTTCTCCCCCTTTCTGGGATGTGAATATAAATGACATTTCTTGCTTTGGGGCATTTGGACAGGGTCCATATAGATTCAACACACAAATTCATTGTAAACAATATGTCTGCCAAAGCTCACGCATGGATGTTGCTCTTCATTGCACATGGCTTTCCTCTGTTTCATGCTAGGAGAGTTGGCAGAGGAGTGTGTGCCCCATAGCAAGCTGAGGACCCAGGCAGAACAGCCTGGCAATTCATGTGGTAGCGCTCCTACAAACTTCCAGTGATCTCTAACAACAACCACAAAAAAAAAAAAAAAAAAGATTAAGCTCAGAACATTCTCTAGGTTTTTTATCATATTTTTGGAAATAACTAATGCCTTTATTAGCTTCTAACAAGTATCATTTTTTCTTTCTATCAACACAAGCCTAAGGATGGTGTGTTGTGTGGAGTTACTGGGCACCAAAGCCAGCTCAGGTTGGGTTGCTGCTGCACTTGCACTTCTTCTTGTAAGGCTTGTCCGCCATTGGTTCAGGTGGTTCCTGCTATAGTAAATCCTATAGCATGCAACTCAAATCATGTGTTACAGCAATTTGAAGGTATTTCCATTACAATCTCCACCCCTGGTCCCTTTGGACCAGAACATTGGGTTTAACATTACAATGAACTCCTCCCCTTACCCCTGCTCTGACTTGGACTTATGCACAGACCATAGTCCATCAGGGGTGTACCTGCTCCAAGTGGAGCTTTATCTGTGAGCCACAGTTTCTCCAGTGGTGTACCTGCAGCAGCGTGGCCTTCCCTATGGGCCACAATGCCTTCAGAGATATACCTGCTCCAGTGTGGTCTTACTGACAGCCACAGTCATGTTGAGGTGCACCTGTTTCACTATGGCCTTATCCATGGCCACATGCTTTGAGGTGCTCCAGTATGACCTCATGCACAATGCTTCAAGCCACTAATGCTTCAAGGTGTAGCTGCTACAACATGGACTTATCTACAGCCACAGATGCTTCGAGGTGTACCTTCTCCAGCGTTTACCTATCCTTGGGCCACAATCCCTTCAGAGGTACGCCTGCTGTGGCACCAACATAACCACTGCCACAGACACTTCAAGATATACCTGCTCTGGTGTGGACTTATTCATGGCCCCAGATGCTTCGGGGTGTCCTGATCCCATGTGGACCCATCCACAGGCGACAGTCCCTTTGACTTGATTTCACACTGGAGTTCCAGCCTGTCCAGTACAGCAGCACAGAAACAGCAACGATGCCCTAGCCATCTGCCAGCCCAGGAGCGTGGCCATCGCTGTTATCAGAACGTTCCCAGGCACAGCGCAGTAAGACAATAAGCAGTACAGCACTACAGCGAGCAGCAAAAGCAAAAAGCAGCCACTAACGAGCACTAGACTCTACTATACAGTAAGGCAATCTGGCCCATGGCACGCACAGGAGCCCGTCAATTAATAGCTAAACAGCAATAACAGCTATAAATTCAATCTAGCACATTCCAATCAAATCTATTGTTATCTTGAACCCTTCAAGCCCCACATTGGGTGCCAAAAAGGACTGTTGTGGTTTAACCCCAGCTGGCAACTGAACACCATCCAGCCACTCACTCACTCCTGTGGTGGGATGGAGGAGAGAATCGGAAAACCAAAAGTGAGAAAACTCATGGGTGGAGATAAAGACAGTTTAGTGAGTAAAGCAAAGCCACGTGCACAAGCAAAGCAAAACAAGGAATTCATTCACCACTTTCCATGGGCAGGCAGATGTTCAGCCATCTCCCAGGAAAGCAGGGCTCCATCATGGATAACAGTGACTTGAGAAGATAAATGCCATCACTCCAAACATCCGCCCTTCCTTCTTCTTCCCCACAGCTTTATATGCTGAGCATGACGTCATATGGTATAGAATATCCCTTTGGTCAGTTGGGGTCAGCTGTCCCGGCTGTGTCCCCTCCCAAGTTCTTGTGCACCCCCAGCCTACTCGCTGGTGGGGTGGTGTGAGAAGCGGAAAAGGCCTTGGCTCTGTGTAAGCACTGCTCAGCAGTAACGAAAACATCTCTGTGTTATCAACACTGTTTTCAGCACAAATTCAAAACATAGTCCCATACCAGCTACTATGAAGAAAATTAACTCTATCCTAGCCAAAACCAGCACAGGATGAAACCAGCCGAAAGCAATAGAAGTCTTTTAATGGCCTACTTAATTATTTCCATCAAATTTAAAAACAAGCAAACAAACAAAATAGTGTTGAGGCCTAAAAATAGGAAAGCTGTGAGAATTAGAACGTTATGACATATTCTGTGAGTATTCTTGAGAGGGAAAAAAAAGAGGAGAAAATAAAATACTAACTCATCTGGTCAATACGAGCTGTTTAAACTGCAGTACTTTTCTCTTTCAGTTGCTTTGGAAGACAATTATCTTCCTCACTTTCACAGCTGATTTCCTTACCTAAGGATCCTTTTATGCAATAGCAAAATAAAAAATTCCCAATACACTAAATTATTGTAGAGCATGATTATACATGTAGGACAGCATGTAACTGAACAGCCTCTAAACCTCCCCTGTCATCATCTAAGACTTTATGCTGAGTTGAGGATGTCATTATTGGCCAGATAATTGCCCAGAGTCAAATACAAGTTGTTCTGTGTGTGGCAGAGCTAACGAAGCCTGCTTTGCTATGTTGTTTGTGCCTTTTGTCCCTTAATTCCCTTTTCCACATGGAAAGCTTGTTGTAAAATGTCTCCCACGGAAGACACCAAATGTGCTGTGATCTGCAGTGTCTCTCTCTAGTTCCCTGTTTTTCCTAAAAACTTGCAGGACTCCAGATAGGTCTGGAAGGATTTCTTCTCCTTTTCAAATGATTGAAATGGGTCAACAGCTTCCAAAAGTGTTAGGGTTACCAGGAACCACTAATCAGCGGCTCATCCCCAACAAGCACGTTCCTCATCAAATTAGCGCTAATGTTGGTGAAAAGTGCTAGCCTGGCACCATCTGAGATGGTTAGGCAGAGAGCTGGGTATGTCCTGACGTATGCACTGATGAGCAGTGAGAGAAGCAGCTTCCTCAGCTCTCCTTGTTATGGTGGAAATCTAGGAGAACATGTGGGCCTCTTGAAGGAAGTTGCCAGCTGGAGAAGAATAGCAACTAAGTGGGATAAACATTTGTGCTTGTGTGAGAAGAACATGCGAAAGAGTTGGATTGGGAACATAGCTGGCAGACTGCAATGGGCTGCGCTTATTATTACTGGAGCAGGCATCCAACCCAAAGGCAGTGGCCTCCTGCCCAGCGGGGCTGAGCTGAAGGAGCAACACACGATTGCTGTGCCTCAGCGTAGCTACCGGCACAGTGCTCTGTGTGTGACGCTTTATGTGAAAAGCTACCCCGATGCTTAGATGGTTTGTTGGGTCCAAAGATTGGAAGCCAGTTACAGCAGCCACCAGAGGGGAAAAAGATCCTGGGGTGCAAAAGCCCCAGTATCACAGTCCTTGGAGTTGTCCCTAGATTGTTGTCACTTTTCCTGCTGTGTTGAAAATAACAAGACTGGTTATTTATGTCCCAAATAACTGTGCGGGTTTTCATTCACAACAGCAAGGATGGCATAGTCATTAGCTCAGATTTTTTTTCTTTTAAAATACAGAATTAAAGCTCCGTGCCGGTTAAAGCTGCTCTCATAATTCTTAGCAGATGTGAAATTTCAGTATTAAGAAGATCAGAGTTTTAAATTAATCTAAAAACATGAGCAATATGTTAATTTGGAAAAAATACCAACTGGCTGGAAATAACAAAAATCAGAGGGAAAATAAACCCACCAGTTAAGCTAGTTTTGGGGTTTGGGTTTTTTTGTGTTTGTTTGTTTGTTTGTTTGTTTGTTTGTTTGTTTGTTTGTTTTAAGCCAGAGAGAATTAACATGTTTTGAATGTATTTTTCTGGGTTGTAATGCTTTTGGGAAGACACGCTAGCAGCCCTTAGCATGGGGAAGTGTAAGCAGCTGCCCTCTCATTTCTTCTTTTTGTGGGTATTAAGGGGTTACTTGGAGACATGGTGCAGCTGTCAATGCCATGGCCAGTGATAGGGCTGCTGGCTCCTTTCTGTGGCCTCAGGCATGAGTAACACCTGCAGATTTTGGAGCAGGAGAAAGTGGCTGTGGTGGTACATCAGTAGTATAGCGTTTTACTTCTAGCACAAGCTTCAGTGAGAAAAGGAAGGATGCAGAAGACAGGAAGACAAAGTGGATGTCATAGGGTTTCACCAGTCTGTAAGGAAATAAATGCATCTGGCTTATTTATTATAGAAAAAGCACAAAACAATACAGGGCAAAGAAGGGAATTATAATCAGGGGCAGGACAGGGCGGGTAACAGAAAAACGTTTTGCTCTCAAGGGAAAGGGGAAGTCCTTATCTCACACAGGGTCAGTGCAGTGATGCTTGGCTTCTTCACGTTGGGTTTTAGGATCTAGCTGTGAAATAGGTGGCTGAGGTTTAAAATATCAGCCTGGCGCAGTCCTGGCTTCTCTAGCAGCCTGGCACCTGGCTACAGTGCAGGGGAAGGGAGTCTGGCCGCATCAGCTGTACGCTGCTGATACCAACCAAGCTCATTTAAAGCTAGAGGAGTAATTCAGTTTAAGCAGCTGAGACAGAAGATTGCGGCCTTCAGTATGACTTGACTGAAGCACAAAACAGTTTTTTAAAATGACAAGGCTTTTTAGAAGCAACATTGCTTATAAGTTCCCAGACACTTTGAGGATCAATCTGCAATCCTGTTAGAGGCCACCTGGGAAGAAGTTTGAGGTGCATTGAGCAGGTGGTAAATACAAGGCAGGCAAAGATACGATGCAGGTAGAAATGATCAACTTATATGATTGAAAGCTATAATTTTCTCTTAAAGTTAGAATAAAAGCAAATAATTAATTCTCCAGTCACTACATGGCTTTTCCTGTCTGGGAATAAATCCCAGGTCTTCCCGGCAGCCAGGAGCCAGCCATGCAGCTGTGCTGCTGCCAGGGGCCAGGAGGCTGCGGAGGTGGAGATGAAAGCACGGGCACTGAGCTTTGCTAGTGCTGGAAGGGGTGGGCAACGTAAAATGTTCATAAAAAAGGAAAAACACCGGGCTGGGTCTGACTTCTGTCAGGCATCAAAGCTCTGTGGTAGGAGAGATCTTTGCTAAACCTTTCCCTTGGGCAAGTTAACTCTGAGTCACATATATAACAGATAAACCATGGGATTATATATCATGTAAGTGTGCCAGCTAAATAGGTAACACCACCTTGGAAAAAAGCACTCTGAAGACAGCAATGAAGAAGAGAGCAATAGGTGGCAGTAATTGGTATCCTGAAGATCTAAGCCCATATGAAAGATTTGCAGAAATCAATACAGTATTTTTGGTGTATTGTGTTGGTGAGGGGCTATCATGCTTACAAACAAATGGAAACTTTTGTGTTGTTGAAATTACTTTCCACTGAGAATTTTTTTTTTTTTTTAACGTAGGCTCTCCAAAGCTTCTATTAGTTTGAATAACAGAACACCCAGCAAATAAGTTAAATATCTCATCTATTATCTCTTCAAACACTAGACAGTTCCCTAAATCCTTAAAGGTAAGTTTAGGATCTCTGAGAATCCAGGTCACAAGGGCAAGTTGCATTTCAGCATTTAAAAATACATATGCTGAAATCCACGTGGCCCGCTGATGTCCTTGAAGATAGCTGTGGAAGTATTTCCAGACTTCAAGATGCCTTTTTTTTTCTTTTCTCAAAGTGTGACATTTTAAATACATTTATGAAGAAGAAAGCCAGAGCTCTCTCCTCCTGGAAGTCTGAAGTAATCATTTCGAATTTGAGTTTCCTCCTCATGCAGGAAAAATAATACTAGGAAAAATATATCTTATTTATGTAGTTGAAAGGCAGTGTAAAAATTCTTTGGCACCTGCAGAGTTTTTGGTAAAGTACTTAAATCTCCAAATCAAGGACCTTTAGTTAGTTTCTCTTAGTGTTTATTTACACACTTCTTCACCACAACCAGAGAAGCCGCAATGCCTTGCAATAACGTGTTCTCATATTGTGGGCCAGTTGCCATATATTCCCTACCTTGTCTTCAACGTGGATGACACATTTAGGATGCTTATTTTAGTGGGGCTTTATTTTTGGTCTCACACACGTACTACCTAGCTATTACATTAATCAGAATTTTCTCATCAAAAATAACCCTCTTTAAAGATTTTATTCTACCTCCTAAAATAATGGGCTAGACTTGAGCTAAATTTGTGCTGGAGAGGTGGGCTCTACTGCTGCTTTGTCGTGGGCAGCCTGTTTGACTTGTGCCTCTATGCAACCACACTCAAGCCGGTGAGAGTGCATTTCAGTAATAGCAGAGAGAACCTCACTAGTGGGGAACAAGACATGGGAAATGATACAGGATATTCAGCTTACATCTGCTAAGCTGGCACTTATAAGCAAATCAGGGTCCTTGCTTGCTTGCCTTTTTTTTTTTAAAGGGTATTGACCCTCCATTCTGCTTCCTTCTCTGTCTTACCCATTTTCTTTGACTCTTGCTCTATTTTTGCCTCTCCATACTTTGCAGGTACCTTCTTTCTAGCGTGTTGTGTATCATAAACTCCAGAACAGATTTCATCACTATCCTTCTTCTCTTTCTCTATTTTAGAAGACAAAAAAATGAATCATATTTCACTTAGTGTTCCCATTTGAGACCTGCAGTAGAAAGCAGAAATGACAAGCTACTCAAGCCACAATGAAGATACTGTTCAGAGCCCAAGACCATCCTGTGTTACTGTGCTGGAGATGCATGCCATGTTCTATGATGTTGTAATTTGTATAACATTCTTACTTGGTTGCAGTGTGCTACTTTGAAATAATTTCAGGCTCTTCCTTGCTGTTATGAGCACTGTATAACAGCAGCAAAAATATTTTTCAATCATTTAGATACTAACGAAGATTATAAATAATGGTGGAACTATGCCCCAAAATGTAAATCCAGATCTTAACCATTCAAATGCTTTGGTTCAGCTCATTAAAAATAGATACTTATCATAGCAGTCTGGAGTTTATCAAAGAAAGATTTTCCTTCTCCCATGTATGTTTTAATTCAAGCTGTGGACTTAAATATACTTTTCATTAATTACAAAAGTTCTGTAAGATTTTTTTTTCTGCCTTATGCTCTTAGTATAGCATAGCTAATTAACAACCAATTACAGGACGAAAGTAAGCTCCCTTGTGCACAAGTTCATTTGGAGGCAGAGTCTGATCTAAATTTTTATTCTGTTGACATGAGAATCACCAAAAGCCATCTTTGCTCTTGCATCACAGACTGCGTTTGTTATGCTGGCAGCCGAAGGGAACATTTTTGGGTGTAAATGGAGATGTTTAACTGAGAAACTGCTAACATAATAAATATGGAACTTTGTGTCACCATTTATGCAATTATTTATCAAAAGATGTTTGTTCCTTATGGACAATACTTATGTTCCTAAAGGACAATACAACATTTTGTATTAAACAGTTTAGCTAGAAATCCTATAGAAGAGATCTTCCAAGTGTTTGGGATTGGCATCAGTCCTTTTGAAGTTAAAGCTGGCAAGTTGGGGAAGCAGAGTTAGGCTGCTGCTGAGACCTTTTTGAAAGTTTATCCTACATTACATGTTGCCTTCAACAACACAGCCAATTCCCATTAAAGAACTTTTTGTACTAGGTGATGCCTAAACTGGAATCCTCCAGCTTTTTGTCTTTGATAATGAGCCAGAAGCTTATAAAAAGAAGAGCCTGACCTATCATGGGCAGCTGCAGGCCTTTTTTAACATGGCCTCAAACAATACAGAGCGCGCAATATGCTGAGCATCTACAAAAGCAAGTATATCCTATTTGCAATTGAAAAAAAAAATAATTACTTTGATGGACATAGTTTTAAACTCTTCAGGCATGACCTGTGTTGTTCTGTTTAGTTTCAATGATAAGATTATGCCTGTTTCCGCTGGAACAAGAGTGTTGTGCCCAGTGGTGGGGTCAGCAGAGCCTCTAGTTCGGCACAAGGCTTTTTCTTGCCATCATGATGGTAATGAGAGAATTAAGTGTCCTGTGCAGAAAAAGGAGCTGTTGCTAGCAGAATGTGGAGAAACAGTTCTGGCTGAAGCCATCCACAGAAGGCTCCAGCACTGGATCACTGGCTTCATGAAGACCTCAGCTAAGAGGCTTTAAAATAATTAAAAAAAAAAAGTGGTGGTGGGGCCCAATATGGGTTAGGATATTCTATGGGGTCTAGAAGAATGGGTGAAGCCATGTTATTCAGGAGTTAGAGATTAGCACCTAGGAGTCTTGGTAGCACTTTTAGGAAAAGCTGCAGTGTAGAGCAGCTGGCCCGGGGTTGGGGTGACCCTGTTTGCCACCCAGCTGAGAGGCAAAAATAGAGATGCTTGGCAGAAAAGCGTTTCTCAGCCAAAAAGGTATGGTGCTGCTTCCGTAGGGCCATATGTGTATAAAGAGGGACAGTATGCCTATATGTCATTAATGTGAGGATTCACAGTGTGGTACTGAAAATGGAGGTAGATGTAGGAGCAGCAAAGCTTTTGACTTTCAAGGGTCCAGGAGGCAGTGAACAATGAAAATACCCTAGGTTCAGCTTAAGGTAGATGAGCATGATTTTACTACATCACAGCAAGAAGCAAAGCTGAAGCAGCATACCTGTTGGGGTAACTTGTCCAAAGGTATTTAGAGGTAATGGTAGTTAGGTAGAAATTGGGTCTGGATGTGAGGAACATTTAAAAGAAAAATGCTGAGCTGTATTTAGTACAGTTACACACTGATGAACTCATTTCTGAATTCCTCAAATCTAGGTCTGTGGTGTATGTGCTGCAAAAGCCTGGCAAAAAGCACTTGGATAAATTGTAAAAGCAGAGCATAATTTCATCTGTGGAATTTATGAAAAGGGCTGCACTGATTGCAGGTACTCCAAAGAGTGATGGCAGCTTAAGGAGCTGTGGATGCAATAAAGCCACCATAAATCCCAGCTGACATGAATCAATATCTTGTTCCTAAATTTATTCATTTGCAAAACTTGGAGGCTGGGTAGAGCTTACTAAGCTATGCTCACTTTGTGTGCCTTAGGAGTGAGTATTGGAACTAGAGCTGAATACATTTCTAACAATGAACATACATGAAAGACTATTTCAGTGTGAGCAATTACCCTAGAGCATAGCATTTGCTGTATATCTAAGAATAATAGATTAATGACTTCCAGGATAAATGTTTTTATAAAACTGAGATGGAAGTCCTGCATTCTGCCTCACCTCAGGAAAGTATGAAGTGGGTGTGGATAGAAAAGGAAAATAGGATTTTTGAAGAAGCAGTGCTGTTGTAGGGAAGAACAAGCAATTGTAACAGGTGGTGGTTGTTGGATATTCTTTCTGGTCAGAAATGGTACATATTACAAAGCAATGTCTCCTGTAAAATTAGCTAAAGCAGTATCAGTTATGGGTTGCCAGCGCAGCTGCTTTTGGATGAAGGTCTACAATACACCTCTGAAGTGTGACAGATATTTGTATGGCAGGAGATATTTAAATTGGCCTCATGTCAGATGGCAAAGTACTTTGTACAGTGTCTAGGAAGGGCATTATGCAAAAAATTATAGGGAATCCATCAGTCCCAAAGACTATTCCAGTAAAGAGATGCTTATACAGGGGGGAAGGGTTTGATTTACTGCACATAGACTTAGCAAAGGACTCAAGGTGAAAATAGCAAATAGCAAAACAAACAAAAAAGCACCCCCAAAAGACCCCCAAGCCTGGATCTCCCCTAGTTTTGCTGCATAGAGCAGATAGTGCTGATACATGACTGAAAGGAAGGAGAGGTAGTAAACCAGTATAGTAGAGCAGATATTGGGATGGGTGACATATTTAGCAGTGGAGACAAGGAGAGATAAGAAAGAAGCAGTTTAATAATTGCCTGCAGATAAAACCAAAGGATAGTTACAGAATATGCGCCCTGACACTAATGAAAAATGGTCACAAGCTTTCATAAGCTGCAAGAGGGAACCAGGAGGTGGTACTGGAAAGTAATAAGCATGCAGAGATGAGGAGCCACATTTGTAATGATCTCAGGAGCCAGAAAGCGGGCTTGTGCTTGTCACATCTCCCAGCACAGCTCCACAGATTTCTATGCTCAGAGCAGGCGCGCTGGGCAGGCAGGGCTCCGGATGCCAATAAATTCCCTCTGCCTTCCTAGGGAAGGCCTTACAGCATGTGGAAGCGCAGGTGGGATGCAGATGAGTAGCTTGGACAGGGAAATACGGCCAGCGCATCCGCCGGGCATCGCAATGCAGGAAGGTATGGGCTTGGGCCCTTTCTAAGGGTGGCTGTGGGACCTGGCATTCCTCAAAAGCTGCAGCTGTCTTCGCATAATGTGGATGCAAGGAGGGTTTGAACACATGCATGGAGTCTAGCTTTCACTTCAGATGCAGAATGAGATGAAGACAAGGATACCTGGGAGTAATGTCTTCAATAAAGAAGCAACAACAAGTGGTGGAGAGCAGTTTCTCCTCTGACTAGGTGCCCCACAGTTCTTCTGTAAGGCTAATCTGTGGGTGTTTGCATGCAGGAATATTTTCTAGAGAAAGGATCACCAGCAAATGCTGTGTTAAGCCCGGGACTGCTTGCTCTGCCCTTGCACTTGGGCAGCAGCCCTTCTGCTAGATGAATGATTTGCAGAGCTACTTTGTGGATGGGATTTGTGGGGATGATCTGGTTTAAAAAAAAATAGCTGAGGGGAAAAATAAAGTTATTTTTAACTCAGATAGGTTCATTATTCGTGCTTAACAGGAGAGCCTTACAGTCAGAAAGGCACAAGTGGGAGGGAAGCATGCTGCAGGGCAGGGTATGGTCTCAGCTGCCTGAAGCGGGGCTGTGGGGCCTCGGTTTTAGCCTCTGCTGTGAGCTCAGCTTCTGGAAACATGGCAGGTCTCAGCCTGCTCCAGGGTTTTTATTTTTACAAGTCATTGTTCTGCATTTGAGCTGAAAAAGGTAACTGTTAAAGGCTGCTGCTTTTCTAGGGAGAGTTTCCCTACTTTTATTTTTTATTTTTAATATTCCTAGGTTGAGAAAAGGTAGAAAATATTTTGTGGTTTGGTTGTGGGTTTTTTTCCTTCCCCCCCACCCCAAGGCTGTGTTTTAACTCACAATTTCTCTGAGCTCAGCTTAGAAGGGAGACAGCCCTGCCGTGGGGGTAGTGCAGGCAGCCAGGTTAGATGGAGAAGATGATGGAAGTCTTCTGGACTTCCACGCTCCGACCCTCCGGTCAGCCACCTGGGGGAGGCTGGGCTTGAGGCATACAGGGTGGGCAATAGAAAGAAAACAAAGGCAAAAGTAAAAGCCTGACCTTTAAATCAATAATAACCCTATCTCTTTATAATTGGTGTCACAGTTGTGCTGAATCCATCCCTTTGTAGCAGTGGGGTGGCCAAGCACAACGAAGAGACAATGCCCAGCTTGGAAGGCACGAGAGAACACTATGGGTGAGCTACCACCAAGGCACTAACTGAGGCAGGCTGAGGCATATCTTGACAAAGGCTAGCCATCCTCCTGCCCATGGACACCTTTTGTAGTAGCTGTGAAAGCAGCCCACGTTCCTCAAGCCTTGGCACAGTGCCTGAAGTACATAAATGACTTTCTCCTCATCTTTCCTTGTTTTCTTTTATCTTGGGAGATTACTGAGCTGAGAGTCTGCTTTCTTGTAATGAGGCCAGAGTACATTGGAATTATCTGCGGGCATCAGTTAATAAATAGCAGAATAAAAGGCAAAGAGCTGGCTGAGGGTGATGCGTGTCAGATCTTCACAGAGCAGCGGCCCCTTTCTGCGCGGGGCAGGAGCAGGGGAGGATGAGAGCCAGGGCAGGAGAGTGCAGCTCGGCCGTGCGCCTCGTGCAATTAAACTAAATTGCCTGACTCTGTTACTTCTTTCCACCCACCCCCCGCCTCAAAAAGCAAGGGTCTAAATTGCTGTCAGGCTACAGCTGCTAATGAGACTGAGCTACGTGGTGGCATGTTTAGTGTACTCTCTGCTGTGGTGGAGGAGAGCAAAGTAAGAGACGGTGCGCTGCATCAGTGGGGACCAACAAAATCTCACAGCCTACTCTAAGAGAAAGCCATCAATTCTGATTTATTACTTGAGTGGCTATAGTAAGTCATTAAGCAGTTACCTCTCATCATCTCAGCAGGAGATAGGACCAATGTAAACAAAAGTGTTATTTACTTGGTATTCGTTTTTTATTATTATTTCATGCAGAACTTGTTGCACTGCCTATCAGTAAGGTTGCCCAACATTTTCCTTCAGGAAAAGCTGTTTTCAATTGCTTCTAACAATTCTTAACCATTTGGACTGTAATTTTCCACACCAGATATTTGGCTCAGGCCAAGTACTTTTGGAAAATTTCCAAGCCATTGTGGTTTGAGGGTTTTTTTGAGGCGTTACCTGGGGAATATAAATTTTTTTTGTCCATGCTAAAATGTAACATTCTTTTTTTAATACTTTGAAGTGGGAAGGTGGTATTTGCTGTCCCCGTGGTGATTTATCAAGATTTGGCAATATTATAAACCCATGGAAAAAAAAAAAAAAATCAGAACGGAGCACCGTCCTTCCCTTGCCAGCTCAAGGGTAATGGGATGTTGTGCTCTGAGAGTAATTGAGCAAATAATTATGTGCTGTTTGTTTGCTGAGTCTGCGGTTCTGTTTTCAGTATGAAGCTTGCAGATTTCTGTGTTTCTACGTGTGTTTGTGTGGCAAAAGTGAGGCCAGTTTATTAGTCTCAGCTCCTAAAGCAGTAAGGAGATGTCTTTCTTTGAATAAAGACTGCAGGATTTGGCCCTCAGGGTGTAACTGAAACCTCTGTCTTAACACAGGATTGTATTTATTTTTGACAGACCTGGGGGAAGAAATAAAAAATGGGAAGCGCCTTTCTCTCCTCCAGGAAAACACAGCAATTAGTCAAAGATAAAAATTTCTATAGAGCATCACATGCCCAGGTATTCTTCTAGTTGCAATCTTGTGACATTAGCAATGCAGATAAAATCTCATGTTTTCATCTGTTTGGATCAAGGAACCTGGAAACAGTGACAGTCTATTTATTTTTATGGTTGCTGAACCTCTATTAAGAGGTATTATGCATGGTGTTTGATTTTTCTGCCTTTACATCTTTGCATCCCCATGGTTACTGTTTGATTAAACTTTCATCAAAGAAAAGACAAATTATGATGTTAGTTATTTAACCCTGTGTGGAAAGGGCTCTGTGGGTAAGAAAGGCAGTTCTAATTCATACAGGCATAAAATCTAAAATAGTTTTTCAAGTAGAATTCCCACTTATAGGGAAAAAAAAAATGAGTTTTTAGCAGACTATGCATGATATGGCTGTCTTTTGTTTTGTTACTGGTATAAACTTGTCATTCCTTGTGTTCTCATCTATTGACTAAAACTGCCTGCTTGAAAAAGAAAGAACACTAAAGGTTGAAAAAACACCCTTATGTTCAATGTTAGTGACATTAGGCAATCGATGCGTGATTAGAAAATCAAAACCACTTCCTTTTCATTCTTTGAAAATGTTAGCTTATTTGCATCTGTTCGGGCTGAACGTCAAAGGTAGGACAGATTGGTTATGTCCCTGCGATGCTGAGCAGCTTCAGTTTATTGCTAGAACAGAGAGAAGTGAGTGACCCACCCAGAACAACAGAGGATGTGGGGAGCCCTGTGCTCTTCATGTATCCATATATATAGACCATATGGGGAATCTCTTATCAGGCCAATTAATAAATGCTCAGCTGGATTTGAGCATCAGCAGCGTAGTCTTTCCTGATCCTGGAGGAGCCAGCTCAGGTTCAAGGGATGCTTCTCGCAAGGCTTGATTGAGCGGTAGCGCATATGCCCAGCAGTGCCAAGGAGGTGGTCAGGGAGAAATAGCCCAGGAGCTTGTCCTCTGATGGGACTTTTTTGGGTGTTTGACTGACTTGCATTATGTGTTACAGTGTGACATGGCCAGCTCTCTTCTGTACGGGGATGAGTGGGTCAGGATCAGGCCAGCCTGATCCTTGATGTATTGGACCAGGGAGCGACACAGAGGGATTGCAGCGTAGTTCAACAGGCAAACGTAGCTGGAGGCAGGCTGTAGGGCTCAGTGTGGGAGCCTGAGAAGTCTGGGTTTAGGAGTCGGTGGTATCACAGTGCTTGCAACTGCCAAGAGAGAGGCAACTCCTGTGAAAGCAAGGAGTATGGGACCCCACCACAGTCAACACTGTAAGCGTGGGACTGTGCCAAGTTGGGTGGAGAAAAGGGATACTCATCTGCTTCATGGTGCTCAAAGCAGTTGGAAAAAAAGTGTTAAATTTGGTTTAAATCAGGAAGCTGGCAGTCAGAAAAAGCAGAGAAAAGCAATTCAGGTAGATAGTGCTACTGTGACAAAAGCAGTCACAGTGAGGAGGATCATCTGAAATATAAGATAATCCTGAAATGTAAGGTAAGCATTTAGGGAAAAGTCCTTCAAATAATGCAGAAAATGGGACAGAGACAGAAAGTAGAGTTTTGCTTAGGCTGAGGCAGCTAACAAACTTAATAGCAACCTGGCTACCCCTTGAAACTGTGAACTGTGCAGGAGTTTTGAATCTTATAGCATAGATTAATGTGATAGTACTAAGAGACCTAGAAATGAACTCCCTATTCCTCTGCAAGGGGAAAGAATGACTAGGGATTTTGCACCCATTTAAAAAGGAGGAAATTGCACTAAAACTGTAGACCTGTGTCAAGTGAGCAAGAACATTTGATAGCCAAATAGTTGATCTGGACTTCATTAAAAGTGAAAAATGTATGAGATAGGAATGTGCTTGAGAACCACAGTTTGTGGTAAATTACGATAGCTCCCTTCCTCCTTACACAAATCAGGAAACAAATGCTTTTTTCACTTTTACATAACAAGCAGAGGTTCGTTAATCATCTGCTCTGACAACAATAGAAAACAAAAACATCTTGAAGGTGTCTCAGATGAATTATAGTTGAAATTTTCCAAGAGTTTAAACACAAGTGCTTAAGAAAGTTGTTAAAATATTATTTCTGTGTGGATAGATGACCCTCGGTCTTTCTCCTTTGCTCCTCTGCCCTGCTCTGCTATGGATGATGGACAATGACATTAACTGCTTAAGAACTAACTTGTGGGATGACTAAAAAAACCTAATCAGGCAGGGGTCAAGCCCTCTGGCACTTTCAAACTGCTAGTTTTTACACCATGTGGGAAATGGCATCCAGTTGTCCACATAACAAATTCCTCTCTTCATGCAACCTGATGTAGGGCACTAGAAGGAGGAAGAATATTGCAGCTTTTAAAAAGGGGAAAACTCCCATCAAGAGGCAGTTTTAGGCTAACTCTAAAATATAAATTGAATTCACTAAAACTTCATAAATCTCCAGCTAAGGACAGAAATGTGTCATACCAGCTCTGTCACTGGGGCATCAACAGAAATAAGAAGAGCTGTGAACTGAAAACTGTTTAGAAATGGCCACAATAGCTCTTTTTATGTGCCCCTAACACAGAGCATACCAGTATATACCACTACAGTTGATACGAAGGACTCTGGAGTTACTGAACCTGTAAAGTCCTCTCCATAAAGCTGAGGGCACAAAATTGCTGAGCCAACAAAAATGCTGCTCAGTCAGAAGTCTGGCAGACAGATGCCTGGATGACCTGTGTAGCTACTCACCACTTCTGGTCATCGGGAACTGAAAAAGAAAGAATGAGATTTAATTTTAGAGATGACTTTGGCTGATGTTAGTACTTCTTGAAATGTATGCAACTGCAAAGTACTTCATTGACCCTCTACACTTTCCAAGCCAGGTGTCATGCTGTTCAGTTTCGGATTCTTACCAGTGTTGCATGCATATGCCTATTTCTTTTTTTGTTAGCCAAAGTGAAGTGACTGAAAAAAGTCAGTTTTAAAAATCTCTTAGGCTTGCTTGCCTTTCCTTTCACAGCATTGCTGGACAAATGTGGGAGAGAGAATAAATGCCTGACAACTGAGAAGCAGACAGTAAACGACTGTCAAATAAGAAGTTGAAATAAAGGCAACGGGAATCCTTGGCACTTATTCTCTACTACAATGGTTTGATGGTTATGTGCATCAGGGACTGTACAATATGCACATTCAAAATGCACTTACAAAGACTACTCTTGGCTTTCTGGAACATAGCTTCGTCCTGCTTGATTGCTCATCCATCTTTCTCCATCCTCTAAGGAAACTTCTGCAAGTTCCTCTACTTCTCTCTGCCACCTCCTCATTCACCCATGCTTTGGCACTTCAAATAGGTCTCTTCTTCCTTCCAGCACCCAGAAAAGTTTTTGGTTCTTCCTCTAAGATCCAAGCTCAACACTTGGAAGGGGCTTCTAAAAACCCGAGCATGGTCCTTAAGGGGACATTGCCAACAGCTCCACAGCAAAAACAAACATCTTTCTATCCTAGCATATGCTACAGCTGGGACTAGTGATAGATATATTTACAAATTTTGAAAAAAAGTAAAGGTGTTCTGAAAATTAAATCAGAGATGCGAGAGTTGTGACGGTAAGAGTTGCCTATCACACACAAGAGAGAATTTCCACCATCAAAAAGAAATGCAAAACTGCACAAACTGGGCCAACTCCCCAGATAGTCACAGCAGATACACACAGGGCTCAGATCTTATCACAGGAGCTTTACCAATATTGCGAAACCATTGTGACAGTTTATGAAAAAGGGGAACCCAGAATTTACCAGACCACAACAAAACTCCTCTTGAGACCATTTCCATTTTAGCCTACCCACATTTCCAACCCCTGGGGGAAGATTTTAGAAAAAAACCCACAAAACTACTTAACAGACCGCGGGAAGTCTTGACGCAAGAGCACAAATGCTACTCGAGAAGAGAAAATGTTTCAGCCTCCTGCAACTGAAAACTGATAATGCAGTGATGGCAGCTCAGGTTGAAAGGAGTCATGATAAAAATGAGTTCTTTCACTGAACCCCAAAAGAACCCATGAAAATAATGGATGTATATGAAGAACCATAGAAAGGCATCTCCTCTCAGTTATCTGAGCAAGTTTACCTGTGACTGCTGTATTACTGTAGCATACTGGTTAGTGCTAATGCAGGCATATGCTGAACTGTGGACTACGGCCCAGTAGTCCTCACCTTGGCCGAAAGGCAGGCTGGCAAAATGGCAAAAAGTTGCAGGATAATTTAGATTCGAGATGACTTTCCTAACAGACAAACATTGAGTAATGAATTTATATGGGGTTTTTAAATTACTAATTTTTCTTTGGTTTTCAACAGAATTTGATTAGTGGAAAAATGTCTTTTGGTAAATTTATGGTTGAATTCGGTGAGATTCTTGAAACAGCAAGAAACTAGGCTTGATGACTCAGGAGATCCCTTTTAGGTTAATGGGTATAGCCCATACATATTGATAAGCCATGGCATATAAATAGATAAATGACTTCTGGCTGATGTGTGAAGCCATGCTAAACCTGACAGTGAGTTATGTTGAAAGCGCCTTCACTTGGGTGGATGATACTCCATGAAAACCTGCGAGGTCTGCCAGTGACACTGACGTTTAAAGCATGGGAGCTGCGGCTTCATTAGCCTCCTTTGGGGTTAATGTGGGGTGTCGTATGGAGAGGTGGCAAAGGGAGACTTTAGATCCAGAGGCTAAACTCTCTTTCAGTCTAAACAAGCCCCTTTATGCAGTAAAAACAGGAGGGTCTGGGAGAATACGGGCATTAGGCTAAAAGTGGGCTAAACAAAGCTGTTGGGGTCTGAGGATGACTGGCTGCTGGTGAGTGTGTTGTACCATGAAGCGTGAGGAAGGCATGACCTTGACAGGGAGTGGAGAGAGTTCCTTGGACTTGGCGTTGCTGGAGTGATAATCTGTTGTGACTCTGAGCACGCTACAGGAGGCAATTTCTTCTGCTTTGCTCAGGAAAGCAATCTTTGTGTACAGCACTGTAATAAGACAAGACTAGATTGAGAATTCATCTGCTTGGTGTCATGTAGAAATCTTATCCTTCAGGAACATCCCTGTGAGACCCTACATACTGAGTGGCTAACCACATTCAGGTGAAACAAGGCAACAGTGTTTTCCATGTATACCTGGATTGTAAAACTGTCTCTTTTTGATGACTTTGTTTCCTTGTTAGAGATGAACATTTAAAAAATGCAAGGCATACTGTGTGCGGCTGCCAGGACAGGGAGGAATTTTCCCTGGGGTGCGCTCATGGGGTTTCTACATCGCTTCTCTGAAGAGCCTCTGTCCCTCGCAAAGATGGTACTATTGCAGGAAATGAATGGCTTACGAAGGCTCACCGGAGCACCAAATATCTTTCTAATTACTTCACTGCACATGGAATAATTATAGAAAAAGAAGGATGAAAGCCCAAATGAAGTACAGAGGCCCTTGAAAAATGCCACCAGGTCAAACACTGCTGCCATCTCCTCCTCCTTTCCTATTGACCTGTCCTTTCATCTCAGCATTAAGTGCCCAATTCCTTTAAATAGCTTTTTATCCTAACAAACTCTCCTAATTCACAAAGCTGCTTGAACTTGTTTATTTTTGTTGACTGCCTGTAACAAAAGGCTTTAATGCTTCATTCCTTGTAACTGAGTAAGCTTTCTGGACTCTGCTTGCATTGCTTCAAGCAGCCAGGCAATGGTCATCTGCCTCAACAATGCTAACTTGGCTTCTTCAGCCAGAAACAAAATAGACTCCATGAATTTTGAGAGTAAGAGAGGGTGAAGGAGAATAGTCATTGTAAGAAAGATATGGTCTATAAGGGAGAGTGCATATCTTGTATCAATAAACACAAACAAGGAGAATTCTGCTTCATTTATCCGCAGAAAGCTGCTTGATATTCTTCCTCCTTGGCAGAAAATGACAGCGCACAAAGCAGTTGCGTTATTAATTCAGATGAATAGCAGCACAGATCCTTGCATTATGTAATTATTTCATTAAAGTGAAGGATCAGTTTAAAACTTCATTAAAGTCTAACCAGCAGAAAATAATATGATTCCACTGACATTTGATTTAATTAAAATCTGTAAGTTAGGAATATTAAAACATGCATTAGCTCTGGAAGGTCTCTGAAATCAGCATCGCCTGGTACCTTACCCCTCTACGCGCCGTGTTTCTCAGAGAGCGGAGGGTAGCAGACGGGCACGAGGAGTTCTTGGGGTCCCGACTCAGTAGAGCTCAGCAACGCTAGCAATGAAGGTGGCCTGCACACAGTCATTCAAAACATCCTCGAATTAGTCAAGCGGGGTTTCCACATTATCAAAATAAGTATTACTCGTTCAGTTCAGTCTCAAGAGTCTAAGAACCAAATTGATTCTCTGAACTGTGAGAAACAATGGCTCCAAGCCAAAGCCCGCTGAAACCAAGACAAAGATCCCCTGCTGACTTCAATAGCTTGCTGGATCTCACCCAATGAGAGTAAATGACTTTTTTTTTTCCCTAAAGTGAGTTTCTTTTTCCTGTGGTAGCTTCGCACATTTTCCATTGTGGCTACCTTCATCCGTACGCCACTGTTCTTCTACATGCAATTTCAGGCTCATATTGTTTCCAATACTTTATAATTTTGCATTGTCAGGATAGTTTTCTCTGTGGTTTCACGAGTGAATTGACCTAGATAAAATTAAAGGTTGCCAGCATAAATTAGATTAGGTTGGTCTAGTGATCTGAAAAAACGATGTAACATGCTGTGTTTGTCTTTATTTCCATGAGTAAGAATGGCTGGGTGAAAAGACAGCTATTAGAGCTACTTGGTTTACACTGTTATAATTACAGGTCTGATGACATCCTATTAGGATGCAACAAGACCAAGTGATAGGTTATTTCAATTAGAAATATAATAATTCCACTGCTTTATTTTTAGCTATGAGATTTCACATTCCATTTGAAATGTATATGAATCTAGTTAGTAATAAAGTAATATTATTTACTGACAGTGAGGATATTTCTACATTCTTAAGACCATCTATACTGTGAACCTCTCAAGCCTGAGATAAAAAGAGTATCTTATCCCAAGCTTTGGAGATTGCAAGAAGTGGATATCTTTGTTTCCATATCTTAGCACAGGCCCAAGGTCTCTCGTTCATGATGTATGAATACAGCAGACATAGGAAGGGTGATGTATGTTACCAGCCTCATCTTCCAACGAACATCTTGAGTCTGACTCTTTCTAGGCACAATGAAAATACTCTGAGGCTGAGCTACTGCTGGAATAATGGCTGGCTCAGTGTTCTTATACTTGCCCTTACACCTGTTTTTGGTGGGTTTTGTAGGTGGTTTTGGTTGGGTTTTTTTGTACAGCAAAAAGTGGACTAATGTGTCCTTAAGAAGAATATTTTCTACTGTCAGTCCTATTGCTCCTGTAAATACCTCTCACCATCACTAAAAAAGGACAAGAGGATAATGGACATTCATCCTGAATGGAGTCCCGAAGCACTTCACCTTGGGAATGGCATCACTCTCTGCAGGCAGAATCCCTGCAAACGTCAAAGTGAGGTCTATTAATAATAATACATAGATAATAATTAGTAAATAATTGATGTTGATGTTGCCATTTGCTGCTGTGTATAGCTCTGCTGTGTGCATGGTAAGCTGAAGGGTTGGCTCCACTGTAAAAGCTGTATTGCTTTTTAGCTTGTTGAAATCCACCTGTCCATCATTCCATTATCTAATGCATGGGTATGTAAAGATTGTTATGCTGAGCTGTAAATTACCAACAATTCACCTATATGTGGGAACAATTCCCCACAACTCTGTATCAGACCATAACTCTTTCTTCTCAAGCCAATTTTTAATACAGCTGCAGCTGAAAAAAGGCTCTCTCTTGGATCCATTTTTCAATGTGGAAACTGTTATTGTTTTAAACCTATTTTCTGCTCTTTTCTGTGCTTTGCTGTTTGTTACTAAATTCAATCTAACTGTCAAAAAATGCACCTGGGAATGGTTTTTGCATTGATTGTAGAATGGTTTTGTTATTTTTTGGGCTATGGCTGCATTATGGCTGTCATCTTAAAGGTATTGGTACACTTCAAACCTGCTGTTTTCTTCCTTCCTTGTGCATAGTCGGTTGCTATTTTGAAAAGAGAGGAGGGAGAAAGGAATGGGGTGACTGATGATAGAAAAACGGTGCAATGAACAGGGAAACATTTTTTTCTTGGGGTTTTGTTTTTTTTTTTTTTTGAGGAACTGATCTTGTGTTTGTACCATTTCTGAGTGGCTGCAAGCAGAAAGTTTCTGCTTCTCTGTGGGGGTCTGCATCATCTTTCTATCTCAAATGTTTCAACAGTTTATGCTCCTGGGATATCTCTATCTGAGTGCCATGTAGTCCTTACTATCAGAGAGAAGCACCGGTGAGATACCTGCCCCATATAGCATCCAGCATTGTGTAGCAGTGGTTGCTACAGAGTGCCACATAAGATTATCAGCTTCCCTCAGCTTTTGGTAGGACTGTTTTGTTTCCATCCCTGTATCCCGGCAGTGTTATTTACCCCCACCACATCCTGGTCCTGTGCTCAAGGAACAGCTTTATTTCTACAGTTGGGCACACATTGCCTCTTCTTCACTATCAGCAAGCCTAGAAAATCCTAGTCTTCTTTCCTAAAACATAAGGACACCCTGGAGCGTGCTTATAGTGTGGTTTCTCAGGGCTGGGCTAGCTGGAAGAGGGAGCATTAAAAGAAATGGGCATGGGAGCACAAATACAGATTTTTAATGATCGGACTTGAAATTGACTGAGGGCCAGGCAAATATGTGCTAACATAAGGCAAGTTGTGCTGGTGAAGATCTAGTATAGTTGAAAATAGAGCTGCCTGAAAGTTATTTAACAATGCACGACACACTGCAGTGGCTCAGAACAGCCAGGAAGGAGCATCTCAGATAATAAACGCTGTAGTGGAGTTTAGGTAGGTGTGAGATGTTTGTCCGCACTGAATAGCATTAGCAGCTTGTTAAGGCCAAGCAAATAATAAATCACTGACTTCAACAGACTTTTCTGTTTACTAAGTCCTTACATTTAGATTTACACTGTGAACTGGATTGCCAGAATGCATCTTGAGTTAGTGATCTGATAGTCCTCAGCCAAAGGAGTTAGCTTGATTTATGTGATAAGCAGTATGCACACTTAAAGAAAATCAAGGTAGCTTCCTCATGCAGGGCCTTACATGCTTCAGTGCCTGCATGCACGGTCCCTTTTGCACTATTGCCAGGTAGAAATTCTTGGCTCCAGTCCTCAGATTTCCTGAGGTATAGCAGATGCTTGGACATACTCCTTTTAAGAGTGAAAAAACCCACTAATATCTTCACTGAAGAGATCTTACACCTATTGAATCTACAATCCATTGGGCTTCTTTCTTCACTCTTGACACAGAAATCACTTCACTGTTCATATTCCAGCAAACCTAAAGCTTTCTTGTCCACAGCCTCTCAGGATCCATTCAGACAGCAAAAGCTATCCAGATGCCAGCACTCATATCAGTACTGCCTTTTGTGCCTGAGTGGTTTAGCACTATGAAACTTAACTCTGAGACGAGTGTTTGGAAACCCTTCCCAAGGGACAAAACCTACATCTGACCTCCTGTATTCCCTATTTGCCTTCCTTGGCTCATCATCTCTACTGAAAATTGCCTTGCCTGACAGTTCATGACCTCACGTGAGTGTATAGTGGACAACCCCCTCCAGAGTTTAAACAACATGAGATGTGCCTCTACTATACCTCATGCTGTCTATGCCAGCCAGCTTTGCAGATCTGCCTGTCCTGTATTTTCATCTAAGCTATGGATCCATGTCATCAAGACTGCTTCACAGCCTTGGCTGGTAAGCAGACTTTGTACTATTGAAGGGCTTGGGGTCGCCCACTGGGCATACTTGCAGATCCATCACTCAAGTGAGAAGGAAAGGTTACTCATCTATATCACCACTGACCTTCTGTTCTGTTTTCATCCCTGTTGAATTCTCAGGAAGCCAGGAGATATGCTTGATCCCCTCTTTTGGTTTTGCATGCAACCCTGGTAGTGGTGGTGGTGGTGGTAGTAGGAAAACATAGGTGAATAGTTGGATGGAGATGCCACTGGAGGTACCATTGAGGCAAATATTCCCTGACTAACAGCGCTGTGTATGTGTGAATGTAGACAGACAGCACATCTCCAAGAAGGCTGATTAAAGGTTAAATAATCTTCCTTTTCATAATGGACCCCATGAGGCTCTCTAAGGCTGCTACAATAGACCGAGTGAACAGCATCGTTGCATAGTTCTTTTAACAGCCCTACATATTTTCCATTATTGAAAATGGTTTGTTTTACAGATCAGATGCCCCATTAGTATTGTTGTGATTTCTTGTCATTCTGACATCAGTTGTATTTTATCCCTTGTGATTTCTAGAATACATCTAATGTTGATTTTTTTCAGTCCAGCAACAGCTTAATCCTTTTCCCATCTCATTACAATATGAGAAAACTGAGATTGCTGGAGGGACATTAGTTAATAAACACATTGCCTGTAGTTCCCAGACAATTGATGCATTTTTCCATCTTTATTTAATGGGATGTTATTTCTCACATTGAAATAAATACCCAGGCTATAGTGGTAGAGAAATTCTCAGTGTGCTACAGATAAATTCACGCTGGAAGAAAAAAACAAACCAGGAAATGGTTACTACTTTAAATGAAGAGGGAAAACCCCTATTAGGCCACTTCATCTTTTTGTTTGACTTAAAGCTGAAATCTAAAACCTGATCCTCCACTTGCATTGGTTTTATATTTGTCCCGCTGACTTCAGTGGAATTAATCCTAATGTACATTGGTATGAGAAGAATTGGATCACCACGGTCTCATTATTCCAGAGTGTAACCAATGACCTGGTAGAGATTTTTATCCTCTGGCTAGGAGGATGCTGTAAGGGTTGCGAGATTGTTCACAGCACAGACAGGAAGATAAGATAAGACAAGGCAAAAATAAAGTGCTTCAGACCATTTCATTTCAGGGGGATCCTCATCACAGACCACTGGGGATGGCTTTGCATTTCCATTATGCGCCGTGTGCTTGGAATTGCATTCCCCAGGCATTTTCTCCAGGGCACTAAGAGAGCTCACTGACAGTGTCCGGATACATGACATACTCCTGACAATGATCACTTTTAGTTCTTAGTCTCTGCCAACATCTCCTTCCTACCTCATCCCTTTTCTTGTAACACTTAGGGAGAATAACCATGTTTTTAAACAAGTGGCTGCTCTGCCGAAGAAATTAATGGTGAGCAAAACAGAGAGCAAGCAAGCACTGACAGGCACGCACAGACATTCAGCCAGAGCATCCTTTTTCCATTTGCAGTTTACTGTACCGCTTAATAAAGACTCTGGAACAAAAAGTGGTCTGGTATTTTACATATTTATATGTATATTACAGCCAGATTACTCAGCCTCAGCTGTTGGTTCTGTGCTTGCCCATAAGGGCAGAAGCACTACCACCTCTTCATACCCCACCCTGCCTCCGTACCATAGGCTCTCACTTTCCCAGGGTGGGACGCAAACTGCATTTATCCGCCCCACGTCACTACCTCTCCACAGCTTGCAGGCCATCAGCGGTACATTTATCACCACTAGGAATCTCTGTTTCAGTTCATTTCTACCCTTGTGCACTATACTGCTTATGTTCACCATGCTCTGTTGTGTCATGCCTTTTGTCTTCAGAGTCCCACCTCGCTCCATCTCCTCCTCTTCTCCTGGCTTCCAGACCCTTCTGACAAAATCTTACTCATTTTCTGACCCTGGTTGTCTGGCCAAAGTTAGGCTGTTTGATCTGATCTCCCTATCTCCTACAGATGGAATTCAGCCCTGTCCCAGATGCGATCATCTGCCCAGAAGACCTTTTCCTTCTGTCTCCTTACAAACCATTTGAAGGCAGCTTGGAAAGTTACCACTCTAATTTGACAGGGTTTCATACTTACTGTGCTCAGCTCTGATGCAGTGCACACTAGATCTAGCTCCAACAGCATGTGTTTAGACTTCTAAATATCCGTTGAAATCAATAACAGGAGCCCAAATAGGAATTCAGAGCCTAAACGTTTCTTTGGCACTGAGCTTTGGTCCTGTAACAATACTCTGAATGAACTTAACCTTCCTTAATCCTTCCACCAAGACAATGTTTGACCTTTCACCATGGACTGCAAACAAAGAGTTTGCATTTACAAATGGTCCATCTTGCAGGAAAAAAAAAATAATCCCTCTGAGCTCCTGAGTTCTCTAACACAAAGCATTAGTATCTTTGCTGAGAGGATAAAACTTCATTCTTGATTGAGAAAACTGAACAAAAAAGCATTTGATCTGATTGACACAGCTATTCTGGTTGAATTGAGTAGTATGTTTAATCAATAAGCTTTGTCTTTTGGAATACTAATGCTTATCTTGTACTTGCTGCTTCTCAAAATACTATTTGCTATAGAATTATTTGTTTAATATGATGGACAAATATCTGATTCCACATAGAAAGCCTGAAAGTCACAGAGTGTGAGCAGCAGATCTGTTCTTTGGGAGCCCAGGCAGGGTGGCTTACAGATAATGACTCCACACTTCATTTCTTAGCATGTCTGTTAAATACGTTATATTTTCTTGGAAATGGCATCTGAAGTGGCCACAGATTTCCAGTGTGCTGGTATATAGTGACTGTGACTACTCTGGACTCTTATTTGGAGGTCTCTGAGTACAGTCCGGTAAGCAGTAATTCTGTTTCAGTTCAGTGACCTTCATTTAATGTCAGTAGTTATGGAAAACTGATCTTTTCATGCACTTCGCAGATATTAATGATTTAAAAATTAATATCTGGATGTATTGGAAATACTAAAATACAAATCAGGTAACTTTTTTTTGACTGGCACTGCTCTGCTCAATAATATCCTTCCATACAAAAATTAAGTTGTAGGAGATATAAATATTTACATTACCATTTGAAGGAGGGCTACTCTGTCTGGAGTATCTCTCTAAAGCTCCACAGGCTTTTACTGAAGAGATAATTATTGAAGATGGAGGCACCAGGGGTAATATGCTACTGAATTTGGAGTAGGTTGTTAAAACTTAAGCAAGTCTTGAGTTAGATTTCCTTTAAAGTCAGTCATGATGGGTAGTTATTGGTGCAAGTGATGAAAAAAAAAAGTCTTTATTCTGGGAAGATGGACTATAATTTAACTATTATTCTTCCAAGAGACTACAACTTCGTGTAAATGCTGGAGAGTTAGAAAGAATGATCATGCTTTTTCAGAAAATGTCCCACATGTCTTAAAAGAGGCATAGGATCTTTAAAAAAACACACCATAGATAAACAAAGTGCTTTGAACAAGATGCGGAAGCTGCAGAAATATGACATTATGTTTGTCTTGGCTGGCTACTGCTGCATTCATGAATATTCTTTAAACCTGTTTTTAGATGAATAATGTTAATGTAGTTTCTCAAGAGTTATCAGTGATGATTTTGGAAGGCTGAGACATTTACTGAATATTTTATGTAATATAAAAGGGCTTTGTTTTACCTACTGACAAAGGCTATCGCCATTTACATAATTATAAAAAAAAAAAATCTCAAAATGTATTTGAGGTGATCCTACACTTAAAATACAGAGTTTGGAAAACAAACAAGAATTTGACTAATTTGTAATAGCACATGTGAAGGAGGTAGTGGCATATTTTAATAAATATAAAATAGTGAATGTAAATAATTATTTACAGTTCATGCAGAGAAGCAAATGAGAATACTGTATTAGTTTGTTTAGAATAAAGTCATTACCTGCTTCACACACAGCCCTTGTGGAATTGAGTATTTCTCAATGGTATTAGACACGAATGTTTCAACATAAACAAGAAGTGCTCAATAAAAAGCAGTTTATAAGCACTATATTCTTAAAAAATATTCACCAGTCTGAGCTCAAAAGAAATAAGGCCTACAAAATACACTCCTGTATATGTACTGTGAGTCCTTCCTAGGAATTATTGTCCCTGTTACTCAATTTGGAAAAAAAAATTGTTAGAGGAGTGACAGTCTCAAAAATAACACATGCTTTTACATTTCAGGAAATAGAGATGGCCGAGTAAAAGAAATATGTTAGTATTAGCACCTCCACTGAGAGAACGATGGCAATATTATTGAGGAACACCTAAGAATCCACGGAGGAGAGGGATATTGTGAATATTCCAGCTGCAGTGCAAGCCTCAATCTGATAAAATAAAGCTTTATTAATGCTACTGCTCCTGAAACTTTTTTTTTTTTAATATATATTTCTTTCTATGTGCAGATTCTGGGCGCTCTGGAGTATTAAGCTCTTTGAACACCGTATCTGAAGAAAGACTGGAATCAGCATGTGAAGGAAGGGGCTGGCTTTTTACCCAGGGACCTCGGCTCCAACAAAAGCCTTATCTCATTTCACTGCTGTGTCAAACCGGCGGGGTGGGTGCGTTCTGCCTGCCTCACCATGAGCTGCAGCGTGGTGGTGGATAGAAAGTGTTCGTTTATTGCCCAGACAAGCTCTAATGGGCTCTGCTGCAACTTGCACTTTTGCTGAGAAAACGCCACATGCTGGGCTAAGTTCATTTGTACTCTGACTCCATTAAAGCTAATGGGCTTTCCCCAGGGATGAAGACGGTTCCATGAAGCTAGGCAGAAATGAAAGAAGACATCACTTAAGGGAGCTGAGATATGACTGAAATGAAATCCGAAACTGTTTATTCCTGGGTCAGGAGATGGTTTTCCTTTTTCAGCTTATCTCTTGCCCTGGAAAGAATTTTATAGCATAGGATATCCATACCTTTATCTAGGTTGGATAATAAACCATGTGCTGGGAAGTATACGCTTCCAGACTGTGTGGCTGCTTCTGTCTCTGGCCCATGGCCTCCATCTCACTCTTGCTAATCTGCCTATTGGAAAAAACCCAGTGTTAATCTTTTTTGTTTGTTTGTTTGTTTGTTTTCTTTCTTGCCCTAGCTGAAGCCTTTGGGTTGAGAAAAAAAAAAATTTAATCTAATGCTTTCTTGGTTCTCAACCTAAACTTAGTAGTGTTAATAATTAACTGAAATGTATCTGATAGTTGGCTCTCGTCTAGGCATACGTGATAGTGAGCCATCAGCCGAACGTGCAGGCAGCACTGGCCTGCAAGGGTGGTAGTGTCTTAGTCTGCAAGCCTCCAGATTCCTCTTCTACTGTTTCTTTATGTCTTAGTGCTTTATCAGTCCTCCCAGAATTTGTGCTATCAGGGTTTCTGCCCATCTCTGGGCTGCCAGAGCAGCCCTGTCAGGAAATACAGCAGTGGCACAGAGCACCCATGCCCAGCACTGACATTCAGATTCATTTGGCATCCCTAAAAGGGCCAGGCTGTTTGGCTTCTCCATGAAGAGTCATCATGTCTTGGTGTGTCTCCAAAATGCTGTCTCCTAGGTCATGCCACACAGAAATTAGGGATGGGAAGGCAGTTGCGTATTAAAGCCATACGTCAGGTTCTGAAAACTGTCTTTTTCAAACCTCCATGAATTGGATCGTTTTTTGGGGATTCCTGACTTTGCATGTTGAGACGTGAGCTGATCTATCTTAGATGATACCCAGTGTACAATGTGTCTTTCTCTATAGCCCAGATGTAAGAGAAAGTGACTTTTCAACTCAGGCTATATAGAGAGACTTGTGTGTATAGTTGCCTCATTCAGTCTTCACTGTTGGACAAAGTGATGGCTGTGACATCTCCTTAGGCATCTTCTAGCAAATTCAGTTAGAGGTGTTAGTGTTCATCTGAAAAACGCACCTCACAGCTTCAGATTGGTTGGCATCAAATAGAGACAAAAAGAGGTATCAAAATCAGTGGTCTTTAGGAAGGACTTGTACAGGCTACCTCTGAGTACAGAGTGTCACACAGTGTGCAGGAATTTGTTAAAGTTCTTACATAGAGCGTATGACCTGGGCCTGAGAGGACATACGATTTACGGTGCCAGCTGGAAGCCGCTCCTAAACTGCCCCAAAATTCACTGTACAGAAATAATAACCACCTGATGACATTCCACTGGGCAGCTTGGCATCAGGAGATGGCAAGTTTGTTCTGTGAAGACTATGAGAAGAGGGAAGTGCTGAACGAAGAAGCTGTGTGTTGCAAGGATGTGCAAATCGTTTTTAAATAAGCAGCCCACAAAAGGACGGTGGGAGGGTACACCTCCTTCAGAAATACTGCAGGGAATGGTCTGTCATTCAGAGGGAAACAGGAGGAGGCAGGAGAGTTCCCCCCCTTACCTATTTTGCATATTCTCCTGAGGACTAAGTAGCTAGCTCTCTTATAAAGCAAGGGCAGGAAACCTCGGTAAACTCTGGTCCCTTCTAAACTTAAAGAACAGTTGTGCCTCCCTCCCACCAAACACAGTGCCATGTCCACCTGTGGTAAGAGTGGAAAGGGCTTGGAAAAGGAGGCTTATAGCACCAGGACATGGTGGTGGTGAAGGAAACACCCAGGGCGTAACTACACCAGCCACCTGTCATGGGGCTCTCTGCTGGAATTAGTGAACGCTTCCACTCTGGTCTAGGACTAGTCCGGAGACCTTTATAAGAAGATGACCCAGGGCTGTTACTAAGCATGCTGAGGAAATGAAGGACCAGGGCGGGAGCACAGCCTCTCCTCTGAAGTGCCAAAAGTGCACCCTCTAGACAGGGAGGGCTAAGCCTGCCCACGCAGCTCTTGTTCCCACCCATGAGGCTGATGGATGCAGCACCGTCATAGAATCACAGAACCACAGAATGGTTTGGGTTGGAAGGGACCTTAAAAACCATGTAGTTCCAACCCCCCTGCCATGGGCAGGGACACCCTCCACTAGACCAGGTTGCCCAAAGCCCCATCCAACCTGGCCTTGAACACTTCCAGGGATGGGGCATCCACAGCTTCCCTGGGCAACCTGCTCCATTGCCTCACCACCCTCATAGTGAAGAATTTCTTCCTTGTGTCCAATCTCCCTCAGTAAGTTTGCAGATGACACCAAACTGGGCGGGAACGTTGATCTGCTTGATGGTGGGAAGGTTCTGCAGAGGGATCTGGACAGGCTGGATTGATGGGCCGAGGTCAATCATATGAGGTTTGACAAGGCCAAGTGCCGGATCCTGCACTTCGTTCACAACCCCATACAACACTGCAGGCTTGGGGATGAGTGGCTGGAAAGCTGCCCAGCAGAAAAGGACCTGGGGGTGCTGGTTGACAGCCGGCTGAACATAAGCCAGCAGTGTGCCCAGGTGGCCAAGAAGGCCAACAGCATCCTGGCTTGTATCAGCAATAGTGTGGCCAGCAGGACTAGGGAAGTGATCGTCCCCATGTACTCTGCACTGGTGAGGCCGCACCTCGAGTACTGTGTTCAGTTTTGGGCCCCTCACTACAAGGAGGACATTGAGGTGCTGGAGTGTGTCCAGAGAAGGGCAACAAAGCTGGTGAATGGTCTGAAGAAGAAGTCTTATGAGGATCGGCTGAGGGAACTGGGGTTGTTCAGCCTGGAGAAAAGGAGGCTGAGGGGAGACCTTATTGCTCTCTACAGCTCCCTAAAAGGAGGTTGTAGTGAGGTGGGTGTTGGTCTCTTCTCCCAAGTAACTAGCGATAGGACGAGAGGAAATGCCCTCAAGTTGTGTCGGCAGATTTAGATTGGATATTAGGAAAAACTTCTTCACCAAAAGGGTTGTCAAGCATTGGAACAGGCTGCCCAGAGAGGTGGTTGAGTCACCATCCCTGGAAGTGTTCAAAAAATTTGTATATGTGGCACTTGGGGATGCGGTTTAGTAGGCATGGTAGCGTTGGGTTGACAGTTGGACTTGATGATCTTAGAGGTCTTTTCCAACCTTAATGATTCTATGATTCTATAATCTAAATCTACCCTCTTTCAGTTTAAAACCATTGTCCCTTGTACTGTCACTACAGGTAAAAAGTCTGTCCCCATCTTATAAGCCCCCTTTTGGTACTGGAAGGCTGCATTAAGGTCTCCCCAGAGCCTTCTCTTCTCCAGGCTGAACAACCCCAACTTTCTCAGACTGGCTTCACAGGAGAGGTGCTCCAGCCCTCTGACCATTTCCATGACCCTCCTCTGGACCCACTCTAACAGGTCCACGTCTGTTTTGTGCTGGGGACCCCATGGCTGGATGCAGCACTCAGGTGGGATCTCACAAGTGGAGCAGAAGGGGAGGATCATCTCCCCTCACCTACACTTGGCCTTGTTGAACTTCACGAGGCTCATAGGGGCCTGCTCCTTCTCAGGGCCGGCACCAGTGACACCCCCACCGGCTGCTCACCTACCCCCAGGTACCCCGCACAACCCCTCCCGGGACAGGCCACCAGTCTGCGGGGCCAGGGCAGGTCAGCGCGGCCCGCGGGGGGGAGGGGGTCGCTCTCCCTCGGAGAGGGGTCGCCACCACGGGCGGACCACGCGGGGCGAACACGGACGCCGTTACTTGCCCCTCGAGGCAGGGGAGGGGGCGGTTAGCTCGCTCCCCCCCACCCCTTGCCGTCGCCACCGCCCCCTCCCGGCCGGGCAGGGGCGCGGGGCGGTGCCGGGGCGGGCCTGCTCCTCTCCCCGCCCTCAGCCGCGGCGGCGGCCGGCCTCTTTGTGCTGCCCGCCGAAGCAGCGCGCTGTCCTTCGTTTCGCCTCGCCTCGCCGTGGCGCTGCCTGCCTGGCTCCGGCCGCTACTGAGGGGATCGGTGGGTCAGCCCGCCCTCGCCCTGCTGCGGGGCTTTTCCGTCTCCGCCCCGCCACTTTACCCCGCCTCGTCTCTCTGCCCGCGGTGCGGGCTTCTCGCCGCCCCTTCCCCCGGGCTGTCTGTCAGCCTGCTCTGCTCGCTGCCCCTCCGTGCCTGTGCCCCTGTGTCCCCCGGACCTCCCCTGCCGCTGGGCGCCGGGGATGGTGCCGCTGACAGCGCCCGTGCGCGCTTGAGCCGGCAGGGGCGAGCCCGCCGCCGCCGCGGGAGGAGGAGGAGAAGAGATGAACCGCTTCCAGCCCGGGGTCGCGCTGCTGCTCTCGCTGCTGTGGGAGGTGAGGTGGGCCGCGGGGTGGGGGTGGAAGCGCGGCTCTGCTTGCGGCTCTTCTGACAGCCCCGGAGCGGCTGGATCACCCCGGGAGGGCGGCGCGGTGGGGGGAGGGGGATATCGGCCATCAGTCGCGACCTGGAGGTGCGTGGGCGGCGGAGGGGAAGCTGGCAGTCCGTACCTAACCGGCGAGGGGGTGTGTGGGAGATGGTGTTACAGTATTTATTTTGGGGTTAATGCCCTTGCCGGAACGGGCTTGGCTCCACAAGCTCCCGGGCAGTGCGCGGTCAGGAGTGCGTGGGAGCGGCGGTGCGGGTCCGGGCTGGGCGAAACTCGGCTCTCCTGCTTTAGGAGACTGCCGGGGTGCAGTAGTTACGGCTGTTAACAGCGACCTGGCTTGCTTTCGGTTTAAGTTTTCTGCTCCTGTAATAAAAAGATTATCTGTGGTGTGCTGGAGCAGAGTAACACGGGACCTGTAGGCAGGGGCACAAGCTGTTTCTTTATTAGAAAGAGACAGCATCCCCTGGCTCTCCAAGGAACACGATACGTGCGCCTTTCAGTAAGGGTTAAATGGAAGGTGCGGTTTTTATTTTCAAGTATCCTTTCGTGGACAAAATGTACTTTGCGAGGTAGAGGTGCGTCGGCATCAGTTCAGGAGGAGCCGTGGCGGCGCCGAGCAGCGTGGTTAAAGTTCTCGGAAAGCCTGGGTAGCGCACCTTTAATAGTTACAACAAACAAGCAAACCAAAATACTAATTCAGCTTACGTTAATGGGGGATGTGTGTGTGTTGTGCCACGCAGTTATGTGACGGGGCTGGGAAACCAGCTCTTTTTTTAGCAGGCGGATCCATGGATATTTTTCAGGTGGCGAGCTGTCTCCTGGTCTTTGGTTTACGCATGGGGTCGGGGTCGGGCTGGGGGGCGCCGGTGCCGGCCGTGGGACAGGTTCCTGGCGGGCACGCCACGGCGCAGCTCCCGGCGCAGGTCTGCCTGCGCGCTCCAGCCCCCGGCGGGACACGCGCGGTGGCAGCGTGCTGGGGTGACTTCGCGAACGCCCGTGGGCTCGCCTTGGGTACCTCTTTACATCGGCAAAGCCCGGAGGCAAGCCTAGCTGAAGGTGTCGTGGGGGGTGGAGACCTGTGTTGCCTCTGTGGTGGAGTAGTTTAGGCAGAGAATGGATTAATTTTTTTAAACAACATACCACCAAAGCCATACATGAAAACTGGAGTGCTGGCTGTGTAATTATTGTTTTCGGTAATGGATATAATTAATGAAAATGATGTTTACTATGTGTTTATGCCACCTACGTAGATGAACGATTTTTGGTATGTTGCCCACTATGTCATCTAGCATCATCCCATTAAAACACTCAGCTCAAAATCACCATCTAATGTAAATAAATGTAACTCTTTTCAAGTTGATTGGGCAGTGTCTTGTTACCCTGGCTGTAAACCTGGCCCAGAGCTGGGCCCGTGATTGCTCCTTGACTCTGCAGAAGCTCTTCAGGAAGCACGAATGGCAAAATGTCAATTAAATGAAACGGGCACCAGCATTTTCCAGAGGGAATTTGTTCATCTGAGAGTGTTAAAGGCTTCGCCCCTCCAGGATCTGTTTGATTAGATGTCCCTGCTCTCTTTAACACATATTCTGCTGAAAAAGATCCTGCATGCCTGAAAAAAGTAATTTGCATAAATCCTCTTTGGATGTAGCCCATGTTGCTGTTATTTAAGCTTTTATACTGTTTTTAATTGTGGATGTTTTTTTCCCTTTTTCTTTTAATCTAGAATGTTTGTTTTGCCATCTGGTTTTGTGGATTTTTTTTTTTTTTGCAAGTGCTTGGGATACCTTTTTAAATGAGATGCTATGTAAATAAGAAGTATTACAAATTGTTTTAAGTTCTACTCTACAGGGGAGAAAAAAAAGGCCCAGAAACAAATGCTGGGAGTTTAAATAACTGAATTGGAGACATCTGGTTGTTCAGAAGGCTTTTGGTATTTGAAACTCTTTCTGTCTTCTGCACTAACTTCCATACCGGCTATTATCTAAAATAGCATTGTTACAATTTTTTAAAATCTGTTGCAGCTTTGACATTATCTTAGTTAATATTTAACACAGCATGACCTGAGGAATGTATTTTTCATTCAGCATTTTGAAAAAGGCTTTGACTGTTATCCAAATAATGGGGGGGGGGGGGGGCATTTAGCCTTTCAGAGCAATTTGCAGTAGTTTACTGATGCTTAAGTTCTCCTTGCTTAAATTACATAAAATACTTGTTGCAAGACATTCACATATTTTCTGTCAGTTTGCATTAAAAACCACTATTTCTGGTTATATTGATGAAAGAAATAAACTCCTTCACAAATAAACATACATCAAATTCATGGTGGATGTGAGTTTGGATGCAGGGAGTGTTTCTTTGTGGCTTTCAGGTTGAAGCCTAGTCAGTAACTGTGCTGTGGTCCTGTGCGGAAGTGATGGTTTGCTGTTCTTGATGTAAAGGCAGAAAATGTGAGAGAGGGACTGAGGGACAAGGGAAGGCGCTTGCGTGCACTGGTAGATGGTTTCATGAAGGTGGTTGAAGGCATCGCTGTCAAATCAGGGTTTACAAACAACAAAGTGCTGGCTCTTGATGCTAGGATGCTGGTCCTTTCTCTAGAAGAGCTTGAGATACACTAATTACAGAAACAACCAGAGCGCTGTGGTGATAGGAAAGGGGGATTAATTCTGAGTTTGATGAGGGTGTTCCACCATAACCACAAAGACTTTCTTTTTTTTTCTCTTCCCATGATGGAAGAAAAATCCCCAACTCCAGCACCCAGGAAACTCTGTTCTGAGAAAACCTTGTTGTTAGGGGAGAAAAGCCAAAGATGCCATGAATTTTACTCATAACTTAGTCACCATTGAACAGTTTAACATATAAGCCAAAATGAGGAACTTTTAAGGTGGATAACTTGACAGGTAATTTTGGTTCTTGGGTGAAGATTTAACAATGTTCATTTCTTCCTGCATTTGTCATCTTCAAATTAATTTGGCTAATTGGAGGTAGCAGTGTATTATTAATCACAGTTACCTGAAACGCCCTTTTTCACGAGGAACTTGGATGTCTGGTAGACCTGTAGTACTGGGGTATGTGATTTCAACATTCACGAATAGCCAGCGGTCTTGCTTGCTAGCGTGGCTCATGGTTCTTCTGACAGGACTGTGTTTTGTCTCAGTTTTGTATGAGTAGATAGCTCTCAATTTCATGGAAGGCTTTGAAGAGGCCTTTCAAGTAATGTCTGTTTGGGGAATATATCAAGGTTTCCTGCTCTTATTTCATTAGACATCCCAAGGGCTTTGGCTGTCCAAGCTTAAATGTGACTTTAATGAACAGCATTGTCTTTGGGATGGGAAAAAATTAAACAAGTGACCCTCCACCCCTTGAGGATGAAGTGAGCTTATTTTCAGCCTGAATGAGGGCACCAGAGTACTCCATGTGTGTTACCTCTCAGACTGAGTGCTTGTTTTTTCCTTGAGAGTTGCAGAAGTGCTAGATGGAGTAGAGCTGGGTGGCTGACGCTCAGCTCAATAATGGGGAGGCTCAGCTTTTTAAGCCTGGTAGAGCACCCTGCCTGTGCTGCAGCAGTAATGAAGATGTTCTATTGTTATTGCTGCTGAGTAGCTTGCTAGGTAGCCTCAACTTTCAAAGCTGTCAAATAATTTTAGGTGCCTGAGCTTCTGTTTGGCCCATATGGTGTGTCCAGAGGAACCTAGGAGCTAATGCAACTGCCTGAGTATTTAAGTCACGCTTTTTGGTGCCCTGTATTAAGACAAGCTGAGGCCTGTGGTAGTCGCTGTAGGTGGCACAAGATGTGGGTGAGAATCCCACTGTGAAGGTTTCCACAAGGCTATACAAAATATAGATCATCACTTTTGGAAATACTAGCACTGGTATTTCAGCACACTCAGTTTCTCATTACTAAAAATTATAACAGGGATGCTGACAGAAATGCTGATGATTGGATGGTTGGAAAAAGAGATCAGTGTAGTCCTCTTCTTGTTAATTTGTCAGATACTACAAAAGAGTCAAGTGCCTTTTCTTAAAATAACAAAAGAATGGCCAGGTCATATGAACAGCAAAATGTGTTAACTTTAAATAAAATTCAAACTTTCCAGACAGTCTGTCATACAAGATTTATTTAAATAAAAGCAAGGTTGGCTAGTGCTTCTCAGTTGGGTAACTGCTGTGTGGAGCTTTTTAGTATTATTTTTGTAAGTGGACTTCAGCAGGACAGATTTTAGCCAAGAGAAACCTAAAATCACTGTCCATTCTGAAGAGGCTTTTTTTACCCTTGTGGGAGCAAGCACGTTAAGATGGGTGAAACCACCAGTCTTAAAGAAAATCCTTTTGATCATAGTAGGCACAGGTAGAGCTCAAGAATTTGTGAGGATTATGGGGTGGGGACTCTCACAGTTTCTGATGTCTTTTTCTATCAATTAACTGTTAGGGTTTCCTTTATGTGTGTGTTATAGGAATGTACATACCCTTGAATGTACAAATGTGCATGCACACCAGGGTGGTTGTGTCTATGATGTCCCTCCCTGTGGAAGCCCGCTGATACTGTCCTATTGATATTTTAACTCTTGTGGCTGGTGGGAGGAATAATCCTGTCCAAACCGATGGGGGAAAAGGCTATCACAAAAATTCTGCAAGGGAGTTGTTAGTGTAGATGTGTCCATTAACCTTATCCTGCTTGTTAGTTTTAGTGATGTAGGGGCTTAGCAGTTTAAACAATTTTTGGTGGTTTTTTTTTTCTTACCCTCTTGCAGCCGGTTGGAAAGCAGCTATCGCATTGCTGAGTGAAGGCAGGAAGGAGCTTACTTAGGATTTATAGTTTGGGGATCCAACTGGTGCTGGCAAGTCTTCTCTGCTTCTTGACAGCAACGAGATGGGCTGTGATTTCCAGGCGGGAGGACTGAGCTTGCACACTTTTCTCACTTTGCTCCTGCTGAGGAGATGGATGCATGTTTGCCGCAGGAACGGTGGCCGAGTGCCATTTGCATCCTCTAAGAGGAGGTGTGAATAGGTATGTGGTTGGTTTTTGGGGGTTGGGGTTTTTTTCATTAGAAAAAAACATCTATAAAACCTGTTTACTTTTTTTTTTTTACAGCAGTCAAAAATGTTTAGCACCTTCCGTTATGCTTTCTCTATAAAAGGGAAGTCCTCTGAGTCTCTTTTATCTTGGTACTTCCCACTCAGCTAATGCAGGTGTCTGGAAGGATGTGTTAAACTTGACCAAAGCAAGCCTTTAGACTTCAGCTGCTCTTTGAAAATGGATTTAGCTAAAATCGGTGGAAAAAGGCTCAATGGAAACTCTCTTTAGTTTAATGCAAATTTATTTTGGTTTATTCCACTAGAAAGAGGCTTAGGAAAACTGGAATGCATGTGCCCACATACAGGTTTGCTCTGCTTATCTGTGTAGGCTGAGTTTACAGGCAAGAACAGATTAATATTTGAGCTTATACTACAGAATTTGAAATAAAATTTTCTTATTTCTTGCTGAGACAAGGTGGCTACTAATGTACTTCAAATCTGTTGTGGTATAAAGTAAAATCCATATAAATAATAAAAATAATTACAGAAAGCTAGCATTTTTGAATTTTTGAGCCTAACTTTTGAAGATGCTGCATTGCTTTATATCCTCAACAATGCAGCTGTTTCCACAGTTTTTGTGTTTTGCTGAAGGCTTTGTTGAACTCCCGTTAGGTTTTACTGTGGCAAATAGGAACTTTTTTCTGACGAGCAAGAGGCAAAGCCTTTCTAAACGGATTTTTTTTTTTTCTGTGCTCAAATAGTGCCTTTTGGGCAACAAGTCTTAACTCTGTCTGAAGCCTGGGATCGTGGGTGTTAAACAGGCCTTAAATAGTAGATACTATCACCTTCCTGATGTAGGTAAGGTAATAAATGATATGAAATACCATGCCTGGTATTTCAAGGGGAGTCTGAGTTTGAATGCTTTCTTTTTCTTTTCTTTTTTTTTTCTTTTTGAGAACAGTGTATCTTGACAGGTTTCTTGCATATTAAGTGGAAAAGTTATCACTGCTGAGTTAAAAATGTCTGTCTTCTCAAGTGTGTCTTCAGCTTCACACTAAATAAGTGTTAACTAAACCCGTGTTTTAAATAGCTCACCTAAAATTCTCTTCCTCTTTCTCAATGACTCAGCTTTCAGTCTGGTAGATTTTTAGAAGGAAAGGAATTAGCAAGAAGTGGTTTCTAATCTGTGTTGGATCCAATGCAGGAGTGGGCTGTTGCTGGCAAGGGTGGTCCCTAACTCCTTGTTCTGCTAGCTGTGTGCTCCTGCAGGTCTAGTGACCATGCGGCTGTGGAGGAATCGAATCAACCCACTGATGCTTTGGAAGACTAAGCCACCAAAAAGAGGATGGGGAAAAAATTGAGAGGGAATAGTTTTCCATTGGTTCCGCAGAGGTTTGTGCAGTGGTAGCATCATGAAACTTCCTGCAAGGGAGGAGAGGGAACATATGGCTTGGAGCGGGACTGCCCATGTTGGTAGCACATTTGTTGTTTCAGTACGTTAGATGTCACCTAATGGGAGTTGCAGAACAGACAACGCTGCATTTATAACAAAGAAAATCCTACAGACCTTTTCCGTGCAATGCTAGAAGGGAAAACTCGCCGAGTCTGTTTCTTGTTTTCCCCTGAAAGATGCTGTTAGATAAGACTAACTTCTGCAGATGGTGTCCTCTTGTTTTCCCACATCACTTGCCAAGTGTCTGTCAGAGCAGAAGCTCTCAACCCAGAGCTAATGACCTCCCCAGCCTTTCTCATCTGTGGGGCGGGGAGGGTTGTAGCTGGAGCTCCCTGGGAAGGTCAACCATCAGCTGCAGCACAGGAGGGACCATTGTCCTCGAGTCCAGCTGGTGGTAACTGTGAACCCAGTGGTCCTCCAGTGCACCATTCCCTCTGTGTCTTTTGTTTGGAGGTCTGAAAAAAAACCTCCAAAACAACCCACCACCTTGGCTGCATTGCTTTCATTGGAAGTGACCATGAAGTGATCTGCACCTTAAGTTCAAAGTTCAATGATGGTGGAAAGTGTTTTTGGACCGTGCTGAAGCAGAGTGGTGGGAGCATGCCCTGACTCCAGCCCTGGCTGTGCTCGAGCCGTCTGAAAGCGGCTTGTTCCTTTCCTGCCAGAGTAAGAATGATGGGATGCCAGTTGGCTTGGTCTCCTGCCTCTGATGTTGGTGGGCATCATGCAACTAAATAGCTGGCAATAGTTTTGAAGGTGAATCCTTCATTCTTGAGTCTTGTGCTGGTGGAATTAGAGGTGAGGATCATAGACCCCAAGTATGCAGCCTCTACCTGTACAAATCCATCTTTCCAATGCGCTAAGTTAAGGCAAGTACATTTAATATATTTTTCTGCCTTTCTGGTTACATGCATTCCAGTCTGTTTTGGATCTTCCCTTAGAGGAGAAAGAACTGGAGAACCCTGAAATGTAATTAATATGAGAGGAACATGCGGGAGGGTGACAGGGGTCTCACTGATGGCAGACTGAATACCATGGGCAGCACGTGTTTCAAGAGCCTTACACTTGATGCGAAAGGAGTATTTTGTTGCACATGTTCCTCTTCTTGGATCTCAGTGGCACTGCCACCCAAGGGAGAGTGCTGTTTTTGTAGACCTACTCTGCTTAGCTTGGTGTTAGCAGCAGTGTAGTTGCAGTTACAGGCTTGTGCTACCATGGGGTTAAGAGCTGGTAGTGTGCCCATGATGTAGAAGGTTTGAGACTTCAAGAAATTAGGAGCTCTGTCAGGGAATGTATACTAGCAAAAAAAAAAAAAAAAGCCAATGGCTGTAGTAGCAAACGCAGGCTTGTTTTAAGTTGCTGCAAACTTATTTTTTTTGCTGGCACAGTTGTGTCTTTTTGCACACCTTGTGTGTCCTGACCTGAGTCTGTATTTCTCCCTTTCTGGACAGGAGACTTGCCTTACCTAACCAGAGAAGTTCAGTTGTTTATACCATGCTGGTTTTAGTACAATCCCTTTAGCGTAGGCACAACAGACTGAAATTAAAGTGCTTGTACTGCACAGTGATGCCTATTTGGGCATGACAGTATGATAACAGACAGTGTAAGGGTTTCTACCTGGGGAATTGCCCAGGTGTAACTCGGTGTTTCATTTCTCCCGATTTTATTAAATCTCTTCACTTAAGTGGATAGAAAACCTGTTAACATGGCAAATTCCTTTCTGCTTTCCCCGTGGTATCTCTGTAAATGCCGAAAGTTGGTGCAGGCACTTCTCGCTGTGGCAGGTGTCTGTAAGTGTGCTTCAGCACTTGGTGCAAGAACTAGGCAAGGATGAGTCAAGCAAGTATTTTCTTTCATTTCTCTGCTCCTTGGGCAGGAAGAACATATTGCTCATTGCTACAGATAATTATTTCAATGCTGATATAAGTGAGATCCAGGAATTCACTGCTGGCTCTCTTACCATGCGAGTTCCCAGCTCAGGGCCCTACTTCTCCATCACGTTTGGAGCAGTGAATTCAACCTGATACAGGAAGGGTAAGGGGTGTAAAAGTCCACCTTCATTTATTCAAATGCCATAAAGTTTGGCAGGATTTCAGTCCAAAACAGAAGAGGAAACCTTCCTCTCTGAAAATGCTGCTTTCAAATGGTCAGCCAGTTGCATAGCCTAAAAAAAAAAGGGGGGGGGAGAGGGAAGAGGGGTGTGTGAGAAGTCTTAAATCTAGTTTTACATGGTTTGCTTTTCTTTTTAAGGCTGACATGAGCTGCTTCTATGTTGAGTGCTGTCTTGTCTATCCCAAAGAAATATCCCTAACAAGAATCATGATTTTTCAACAGTTTGAACAGCAATAGTGCTGAGGATGCCTGCTGGTCCCGAGCTATCAGCAGTGCTGTCACGACGGGCACTAACGTGTGTCAGTGCGGTTTTGTGTGAAGGACCTGGATTCTGTTCTAATCCGCTTTTTGACTGCGGCAACTCGCGTCTCCCAGCCGCCGTATAGAAATAATAATAGCGTATGGGATTGGGTTAAACCTCATCAGAACTGGGTCATACTGTATGAGATAGTGTAAGATAACATTAAGCTGCTTCATTTATTTTTATTTTTTTATTTTTTTGTAGCTGAAATGATAGCAGTCTATGTCCCCAAACTTGTGCACGTGTGTCCCTGCATAAAGTATATCATGCCACGCTAAGGCTGGGGATTTGCCTGTGTATTGCTTGAGATGATCTGTATTTCTAGGGAAACTAGAAAAAGGCAGAAAGTGCCAAATACTACCAGTTGCATAACCCTGAGAAAAAGCTAAGGCAGATGCTTTTGGATTTGAGTGTCATTTAGAAGAGATGAATTGAGATCAAAGTTGTTATTTTGTTCTGTCTTCCATTCCTTTGGTATTTACAGAACTAGGACTTTGATTTTTAGCAGTTTTAATGCCTCGCTGTTGAGGGGCTTCATGGTTTGGGGTTTTCCCTTAATGCCAGCAGTGCGCAGCTAGCTGAGCTTAATGCCAAACTTGCAGATGCCGGGACACTTTTCCATTACCATGCTGCAGGTGATCTGTAGATTTTGGAGCTTGTATTTTCTGAAATCCAGGACTCAAATTGTGCTTCTCACTTACCGCAGGTCATGCTTTTGATGCTGACTTCTTAAAGCCCTGGGCAAACATTAGTAAATTTGGTCTTGCTGCACTCCATATGTGGTAATTGTCTGCGTAGATGTCCGCAGTGTTCCTAGAAGGCATTTGATGAGATCCTGAAAAAGATGTGGGAGATGCACTGGGGTATGCTCAAAACATTCTGGTGGGTGGAACTTCCCGGAGTGACTACGCTGACCCACACTGCAAGCTCCCTGTGTGTGTGCCCATCACAAGGTGCCCTGTGGGAGCCTGTTTCAGTTGCAGCTTTGCCTGGCTTTTCCTAGTGCATGGAAACCATGGGCTGTGGCACAAAGCCAGGGGCATTTGGATTAAGCTTGTTTTAATTCTGTAGTAATCTTGACCTCCTATTTTTATTAAAGCCCTAATCCTGGGACCCATCCAAAGCCCATTAAAAGTCAATGGAGACATCCCACTTGCTTCTAGTGAGGGCTGGGTCAGGCTGCCTGAAAGGTATTGAGTGTCTTTGACTTGAGCATCTCGACCACCTTGAGGTGCAGATGTTCTCTGCTCCGTGCATCTTCTGGAGCAGCATGGACGGGGTTGCTCATGTCTTCCCTGGGCCGAAAGCAGATATTTATACATCGCTGCTTCTGAAAAGCTCAGTTGCCTTGAGTTGGCTCTTGCTGTCACTCGTCTGTGTACCTACGGTAGCGTGCACATCTGCCCACAGTGCTGCTGGTGCAGCTGTCCTTGGGGAAGGAGCTACTTCAGCCAGCCATGGTCACCCTCCATGTTGCATGAGGAAAAGAGCATTGTAGTGATTATATAAAAGAGATTATGTAACCGGGTAATTTGGTAATCGCCTCTCCGGTGAATGCTAATAATAGCTTGCAAATATGCATTTATTTCCATGCTAGCCATCCACAGTGATTAAGTGCTGGAAACTGCAGGTGCTGGGCCGTGGTGCAGGGTGAAATACTTGGCACCTTCTGTGTGTGTGTGTCTGCACTGAGACTCCCCAGCTCTGTCACTCCTGTGCTGCTCTGGTGAGACATATCAGCTCCTGTTCCCCTTGCACCATAGCGTGGTGTGACCTGCTACGCAGGTACGTCGAAGGTATAAAACTGCTCTGACTGTAAGTTGTCCTGGCTCTTGATGAGCCTCTGCTAGCTGTTGGTGGCATCCTTCTGATGGTGCATAGTGTGTAGGCAGAGCAGATGACGGAGGAGGGAACACGTGTTGTTTCTCCATGAGTTGGGGCAGTTTTTGCTTTCTCTTGCTTCCCAGACTATCTTTTTTTCATGCTAAAGTTGCCAGTACCCCCTGTGAGGTGTCTGGAGGGTGCTGGACAACTTCCAGGTCTGGACAACTTCCAAGATCCTGGGTGAGGAGCAAGGAGCCTCCTGGGCTGCTTTGAGGTGACTAAGACCACATGTGCTTCAGCCTAGCTTCTGCCTCTGTCTCTGCTCATGGGTTTATCCCTCACTTGCAGCAGGGAAGGTGACTCATGAAAAAATCAGATGCAGCCAAAGCCAGCAAGAGCTCACGTAGAGCTAATTGAAGTCTTCGGGAAGAAACTGGGAAGTAGATGGGTGCTGTTCCTTGCAGTCTCTTAGCCCTGGGAAGATTGTGCAGGGGTGAGCTAAGGATAGCCTGGGAGAAGGTGGGAAGGGGGCAAGCGGCTGTGGTGGGGAGAGGAGACGAGCAAGAGGAACTCTCTGAGCGCTGATGATTCATCTGGGAACATCAATCCTGGCTCTGAAAATGTTCCTGCAGTTTTCAGCTCGACTGCTGGAGTCTGAGCGGCTGCTGGGTTGATTTGTGGTTTTGGGTTGGTTTTTTTTTTTCCCTTCTTCTCCTCTGGCTTTCCCTATTCTTGCTTCTGTGGGTTTTTAATTTCCCCTCCCATACACTGTCCAGAAGGTATAGTTTCCACCTTTTCTCATTGCTCCAGCCACATCATCTTCTCTACCTTGAATTGCTTTATTGGCTCCTCATCTCTTGCTGCCCGAAGCCCAAGCTGTTTAACCTTATCTTCAAGCTGCCACATAATCCTCTCTCCACCTACAGCTCTGACCTGGTTTCCTCCTCCTGGCCTTGCTGTGGACCGTCATTCCTCCCTTTTTGGCTTAGGATAGCTTTCTTCTCTCTCTTACATGTTATTGATTTCATGATTTGCAATAGTTTCCACTTCCTTGGCTGCTGATTTCCCCATTCTCTTTTTTTAAAATGCTTAAACTTTTCCTGTACTTTCTTCTTTCTTTTCTAGGCTTTCTTCAGTCCCATCTATGATACAGCCCTGGCACATCCACTTCCCGCATGGACTTTGCCTCTCCCATCATTTCTTTGCTTTCCCCTATTTGCAGAGGGAAGGGCTGTACCATCTGCACTTAAGTACCCTGTAAATCCATTTCTCATGTGTTGCAATTAGGTGTTGGATTCAGATTAAAAAAAAATAATTAAAAATCCTTTTTACTTGAAAGAAATGCAGGTCCATCCTGTCCCTTTTGCCTGAATATGTTTCCTTGCATCTTTTTATCCTTTTTGTATGTTTGGATAGAGATTTGAGGGTTTGGCTTGCAGCTTCTCCCTAGAATTCCCTTTGCAGCATGGGTGACCTCTCATTACAGCAGGCTTGCCCTGTGTACAGACCCTTTCTCCTTCATATTTATGCTCCCTCTTTTTAGTAATCAACCCTGGAAGACACTGCTGTTGCTGTCAGGGCAAAGGAGTGTTAGGGGAATGTTTTTAATAAACATATGGATGTTGTGTAATGTAGATGGAAAGTAGGCAGAGGAAACTGTGCGTGCAGCTGGTAAGCTTTCTGTGAACTGTAGAGATCACGGGCCAGGCACAGGCCATATGAAATTATGATACCCTGTAAATTCACAAGAGTTTAATGGACTTACCTTTTCAGTCTCAAACTACACATCTGAAAAAATGTGAGTTGCAGTGAGAGTTGTTCTGCAAGAGCATGTAAGGATGCGTGAGAGCTGTTGTGGCAGCTTCTGTAATGTGAAAACTGTTTAATTTGCAACTGTGCAGTTACAATAAGAATAATCCTAATGGGACTGATAGGCAAGTGTGAAGTAGTGAAAAGAGGAGGAAGACCAAATTCATCTGCTATATTAACTTGTTAAAACCAGTGAAACTGAAAGGGTATGTCATTTACATCAACATTAATGAGAGGTATGTCTGTAAACTCCTGCCTAGGATCAAAGGAAAACATTATTTCTTAGTTTCAGATGGATAGGAGGGCTCAAGGTATATGAATATGGTATAAACAAGTATGAGGGCAATTTTCAGATCTGGAGCAGAGACACTGTACAAGATTTTGCTTTACTTTTGTCTGTGTTGCCGATATTGGATACAGCGTGTATCACCTGATTAATTTTAGTCAGAGTGTATATTCTTCTACATTCTGAGACCCCCCAGCTGCAGGCTTTGATAATGCGGGTTGCTAGTCCATGGCAGAAATCCTGGGGTTCAGCTGAAATGTACCACTTGTATTGGATTTGGTGGCAGCACTCTTACTGGTGGGGAGGAGGATAATGCGTTACGTGTTTTGGAGTTTTAACTCCAATCCTAATCGGTGATTTTTCTCCCTTCCAAGAAAATAGGCTGTAACGATATTAAGTTTCTTATGAAGGTTCAAGTTCAGTTAAATAGCTTTCCGAAAGCAAGTCTGACATAGGAAAAAAATGAGCAGTGTCTGCAAATGTCCCACTGTCTGGAAGTGCCTGGTGGAGCCAAATTAATAACTTCTAAGAAGTTTCCTTTTGAAATGTTCCTGCAGCAAGCTTTTAAAAAAGATCTAGAGAGGCTTGGAAAGAGGAACCCTTTGTCAAAAGGCTTTCCTTCAAGCAAGAACATTTAAACACGATGTGAAGCAAAGTTATGAAGGGACAATTAATACCGGGTTTCCTGAATACCACCTAGAGAAAGCTCGGCAGCCTTGTTCACAGTGGTGGGAACAGCACTTGTAATTTCATTGTCAGCATTTGCAAGTGTTATTCTAACGCTGCTAATGGCTCCCTGGACGTCTCCTTGAAGGGAACTGCCTTGCTTGTAAGGATTGTAAACACGTGAGTCTTGAGGAAGGACTGAAACCTGACTGTGAAACCGTCCACATGAACAAATGACTCTTCCAAGGTGTCTCCCTGTCTAGGCAGGCTTGCCAGATTTGTCTGGACTTGGCCCTCCCTCAGCCTGGCAGGTGTTTTTGCAGCCAGTCGATGGCAGGGATGTGCCACCTTTGTGCCTGGGAGCTGTATGTGTGTCAGCTGGGCACAGAAGCACCTGCGGACTCAGTGTAATGGTTACAGCTGGCGGGGCTGACATCCTGCTGCTGTGCCATGTACAGCTTCTGTCTGCAGGGTGTACCAGGACCTGCAGGGACAGAGGTGGTGCTCACACCCAGATGCTTCTTCCTAGAACACGCACTGAAGGCAGCAAAACTAATTCACGGACCTGACTTTAATACCTGGCTCTTAAACTGAAGAAAAAAAATTTTAAAAAGTTACCATTCCTTTCTCCTGCGGTGCTGTACGTTGTTCTGAAGGAGCAACTCTTAATGATGCACTAGACTTTGATATCTGCTGTATTCATGGTAATGGCTTTTCCAAATATCCACCTTCCAAATTAGATTAAACCTATTTGTACGTTTACAGTATTTCTTCATGCTTTATTCAAACACAAATAATCAAATAAAGAACAAATTGGGCTGTTACGCTTCAGAAATCTCTGACAGTTAGTACTTAGATTTTTATGGGAAACCAGAATTTTGCAATTATTTGTAATGACACTAAGTGTGCTCATCTGGCACCTCTCACAGAAGGATTTCATAGCACTTCAGAAACATGAAATATGCTATAGTATGTTCCAGTCGTGTCCAGGCTGGATGCATAGCCATTGTACAGATGGGTAAGCAGGCAGAAAGTGCCGTGCATGGTGCCAGTGGCAGAATTAGAAGCTTAACATTTCTGACTCCTGGTTTCCCAGTCCAATACAAGGAAAGTGCTTTGACTTCACAGTAAACACTTGGTAAGTGCATGCTTTGCAACGAGCCCTTCCTTTTCCTGGACTTCTAAGCATGGGCATTTTTGGAAGTCCCATGCCAGACATCTTGTAGATGGGGTGAATCCATCCAGGCATGTGAATGGTCTGGAGGAAAATTTCTTGAATTGGGACTCCACTCCACGTGGAATTATCAAATTGTCACCCTCATGTTTGTTCAGTGCATCCTGTTAGTAGTGAATCCGAGAGCAATAGATACATCCAGACTTCTATCCTATATGCATCTTTATCCTAGTCTTTTGATTTATGCATTTGGACATTTACTACTGAGCTATACTTGCATTGGGATTGTATATTCTACATCCCACCTCTTTGGATAGCTGACTAAAACTGTTTAACTTCTTGTTGTCTTTTTAGTGCTGTGTTCACACACGCTGAAATACGGCAAGAACTAATGCTTGGCTTTGAGGTTTTTGGATTTGTTTTTTTGCTTTTAGTCTAAAGTTTTGCAAAATTGGCTCAATGCCACAGAGTAGTTGTAGTCAAAATAGAAATAACATCACATTGAAACAGTTTTACCACTTTAAAAGGCTGGTTTTGTTTAAATATTTCAGAAAGCTAAGGAATCGAAAGTACAGGTTTACGATACGTGGTCAGAGGAGAATGGAACTTCTTTATGAAAAGCTTGGCATTGACCCAGGGCATGGGAGGCTGGTTTTGTCTCCTTTATGTCCTCAGGATGATTTGAGTGTGTATGAGTCCTCTCCTGGAAGAGTTCCTATCCTTCAAGAGATAGGGTATACTGGAGTTAATCTGTGTCAATTGTTGACATTATCCCTCTTCTCCACTGTGTAAAATACAAAGGAAATATGTGCTAAGCAAAGTGGAAAGCTACACTGTAGCTCAGCGGTTTAGATGCTCTTTGAAGAGGGAGACCTGGGTTTGTAATGCTTGTTCCAATTATACTCCTTCAAAGATGGAAGAACAGAGAAATGAAAGACAAAAAGGAATGAGATGTTGGATCTTTTGGTTGCTATTGAGCAGTGTGGCCTTTACTTGGGATGTGTGTATGTGGGGGATTTGGGGAATCTGCTTGGGTTGGAGGAGGAGGTAATTCTGTCCTTGCAGTTTTTTAATGATGTCCCTGAAGTTTTGTTACTCTTTCCTGGTAGAGATAGGATGGTGGTGTAGATTGGCATTTGCTCCTATATTTATGCATTTCATTCAAGTAGAAACACTCCCAGTACAAAAATCTGAGATGATGTCTCTTCTGATTGCCTGCAGCTTGATGTTTGTTCACTTCCAGGAGAATGAGAGAGGTTCAAGTCCTTCTGGGTGGGACAGACTTGAACACAGATTTGCCATATCCTGGCAGAGCACATTAACTGGTTTGGGTGGATCTTGACTGCAAGGTGACAATTGCTACCACGTCCTTTCTCTTACCTCTCTGTTCTGCACCTGTGTCTGTTGGGACACTTACCAAATGCCAAGAAAGCAAAGATTTTTTTTTTTTTTTTTGTTTTAGGAATGCAGGAAACAATTAGTTTCAGAACCCCCAAAAATACAGTTATGTGTCCAACTCCTTAATATGAGTGGGCTTCTCACAAGATCTCTGTTTAAAGTTTCTTATCAAGCTGGCACAATCTGTAGTTTACCTGCCGCTACATAATTAATTCATGTGCTGACATGAAATATTTATATTTAATAAATAGCTCATAAACATCTGTCTCCCCCTTCTCCTTTTACATTGAGAAGGTGTCATAGCAATGAATGTTGTTGCATATCCAGGCAAGGAGTGTGGCAATACTGGAGAGATTTATTTCAAATAATCACTGTTCCCCTTCAATAACTAGGGGGATGGGGAAGGTGGTACAGTGAAGACTGCGGAGAAGACAATGCTTAGTATGCCTTTCTCAACCTTAAAGACTGTTGTAAAACAGATCTCTAAAACATTTGGGCTCAGGGCATTGGTAGTGTCTTTTCTAAGCACCAGATTTTTGTGGGCTGTGGTGTTGCTGACCTTGCTGTGCCAGTTCATGGTACCTTCCTCAGCTCCTGCCTGTCTGATAGGGACTGGGGTAGGGGATTCATGCTGAGGCTGGTTTTGGGGCTGTCCTTTTCCTATCATTATAGGAAAATCTTAAGGCAATCTTAGGTACTTTTTTAAAATTGTATTTATATGAACTGATGAAATGTCCCTGGAACTGGATGTTTAATACATAAAGTGGTGAGCTTATACATTCCTGTGTAAGTATCTTCTGTGTCTGCTGCTCTAACTGGTTTTGTGTTGGTTTTGGTTTTTTGGTTTTGTTTTTCCTTATATTTTGAAATAATCCAGTGACTTACACTTTTTCTGGACTAGTCCAGTTTTCCAATCTTACATTTCTGTGGCCAGTGACAGGGCTGGTAAATCAGGACTGATTTAGCACAGGCAGCTCTTTGTCAAGAGAGATCATTCAAGGGCTCTATGCAATGAAATTATAAGAAAAGAGAGAAACAGTTTTCAAATAAAAGTATGCAGATTAGCAACATCAATCTGGAAGTTCCTTGTACCAATGTGTAGGTTTCTTGTTGCACACTGTGAATTTAGGCTCAGAGGAAGCCCTGCATTTTTGTTATCTTCAGCCTGTGATCACAATTTTATGCGCATAAATAGTGCTAGATTGTACAACGTCCCCAAAGACTTCCCTCTTCTACCATCGGGCAGATGTAGCACAGGCAGTGTTGAAGCAAGCTGCCTACACTTATTCCTTGCAAATACGCCTCAAACCTGACCTGGAGAGAATACATTAGTGGGTGGAAACACAGCCCAAGCTTCCCACCTCCTCAGTGCTCTGTCCCTCAGCTGAGGCTGTCAGCAAAGTTGATAATGAATCCTGGTGATGGGGATGACTTTTTTGTTGGGTGCAAAGAGCATGTATGGTGAAATCACAGTTAAAAACTCCATGCTATTTCTTCAGATCTCAGCTTATGTTAGGAATAATCAGCTACCTCGTTCATTTCTTTGCGTGTTTGAAGATATTTTTCCAACTAGTGTTTTTATTTGTGATCTGTTGTGTTTCACAGGGAGCAGTATGAAACTATGGCCCTATGGCTAGGGCAGTGGCACTTAAAGTGGGATTCTGCTGTTGGCTCTGCCACCAGACATGGGCATGTTTCTTTGTGATCTGTTCTGTAGTCTTCTTTTAGTGCTTAAGAAATGATCAACTTCTATTCATAGGTAGTCTTGAAAGCTATGGATTAAAAGCTGTAAGAAAGACAGAGATGAGGTTTATTGAACTGGCTTAATTAAAAGCTGGTTTAAATAAAATTGAGCAGATTATACCATTAATGGAGGTGAGGAAGAGGGATTTCTGCCTCTTACTGCGTACTAAGGAGGAGAACGGAGGACCACAGAATTATCACTTGCAGTGTTGTTGGTTCTCACATCAAGCAGTGCTCACTCTGACTACAGGATGGGGGGGGCCCTCTCTCTTTCATAATTTGTATTTTTTTGCTAATGATCTTGAGGCCTTTAATGAAACTTAAAAAACCCCAAAACAAACAACCAAACTAGATACTGGTTTTATTCTCTCTGTTGAAAGAATATCTTTCCTGGGATTCTCTTTTTCCCTTTGTTTCATGGCCTTGGTCACATCAACTTTGCTCTTGGCTGGAAAGGCATTAGGCAGTGCTTGACTTCTGATACAGTTAGGGTTCTGCCTTAGGGAGCCAGATACATTGCCATTGAGTAGTCTTAAACTCCCCTCCATCATTTGTCAGAGCAGGGCTGTCCTGCTTCTGTTGCATCTTGATTCTGGAACTTGGGTACATCATTTTGCAAGGAAGAAGTAAACTCTTCCTATTTAGATCCACGCAGCTTTGATTTGAGATTTGTCTTCAAATGAATTCTAACTCCAAGCAAGGTTCAGTCATAACATTATCTCAAAATTACAGATTCCCCATCGGTTTCCAGATGCTTGTCCAAGTTTGTCAGAAAATTTTAAATGAGAAGAGTCTTCCAGAGATTTTGATTTGTCTTGAAATCTAAAATACTTTTTGTGGCTTTTTCATGATGCTTTCATGAAAAGCAATCTCATAAGCTACCACACAGACCCATCCATACATTATGTGCCTGTTTGGGAGGTGTTGGTCAAAATTGGATGCCTTTCTAAATCCTCATCTAGCCAGTTCTCAGGCCATGAAGCTCAATGGGACTCTTGTATGGGTGAGAGGAGATGCTCTTACTACTTGGAGAGCTGTTGTGTTAAATTGGATGGTCTGTATCTTGCAGGCATAAGATCATCTTTGTGGTTGTTTATGGATTTTTAAATCTGCATAATCATAGGGTTTGTATTCTTTGAATGCAAATGAATGAATATGTAGGGGAGAGCCTGAATATTTAACGGCGTATTGAATACTGCATTACTTTTCCATGTATGAACTTGCAGAAGGTGTTTTGATGTATTTGTTGGCTTGTTTCTCAAACTCTCTGTAGGGTCAGAGATCATGTGTCTGAAATATTTTATACATGTTGTGTGGGGTTTAGGTTATTAATACTTTATGCTTGCCCCTGAGATATATCGTAGTGATTAAAACTCAATTAAGTGGTGATTATGCAGTGATTATACTAAATGATGAAAATGTCATTTATTTGGTTTGAAATAGGAAATAAAATACATTGCTGCCATACTGGTTTATTTCAAAAGACTCTATCAAGGCTAGCACACTTAAAATCTGTTCAGTCTTCTAAATTTATTCTGTTGGGAGAATACAAATATTTCTTTGAGGACTTTTTGAATGGTATTGTGTTGTCTTGCTTTATAAGGATGCTTCTGGAACCTTTATAAAGACATTTTGCCTTGTCACCTTCAGATACAGACCGAAGTCATATTCTATTCACACTGTTTATTAGTTCAGCTCTTGCTAATTGCACATTGAGAAATATATGTGACTGCAAGACTGAAAGAAATAAGGTAGTTGAGACAAAAGTCTGTCTACCTGTACTCTGTCTCGAATGATGGCAGGTGCTGTGCTAGGAAAGGCCACGAGCCTGCCCACTGTCTGAGGTCCATTCCCTTCATACTTCTCCAACCTACACAGCACTTGGATCTGAGATATTAGGATGTAGTTCCCTCTCTTTCCATACTGTTTTGGATCTGTCTTCCATCTATTTGTCTGGTCCCTTTTGAATCTGTCTGCTTCTGCAGTCTCTTGTGGCAACTGATTTCAGATTTTGTCTACCTGCTGCGTAAAGTACTTCCTGAACTAATTTTCTGCTAGGACAAGGGGCATTAATCGAAACTAATGTTGCAGGGCTTGACAAATAATAGGTCTGTATTCAACCTAGTTCAGCTGTGCGTTCAACCTTGCTCTTGCATCTATGCATCTGTTTTCCAGATTGAAGGCTCCCAAACCTTTTAGATTCTTCTTGAAAGGTAGGTGCTCCATTTCATTATTCATTGTGGTTGCCCTTCTCTGTACTTTTGTCTCCTAGCTACGAGCGCTTCTTGGAAAGCAGAAATTCCTCAGGGAGAAATTTGTCACTAGTATCTGCTGAAAACTTGGGATTGCCCTCTGTTGTGGTTTTGCCCCAGCCGACAGCTAAGCACCAATGCAGCCGCTTGCTTACTCCTCTTCCACCCTCCCCAGGTGATGGGGAGGAGAATGAAAAAAAAAAAAAAAATCATGGGTTGAGATAAAGGCAGTTTAATAGGATAACGAAGGAAGAGAATAACAATAATAATAAAACAAGGGATCCACAAATGCAATTGCTTGCCAGATGCAGAAGGAAAAAAAAAACCCAACAGCAACCTGATGCTCAGTCTGTTTCTGAGCAGCGATCCCACTTCCCGGCTAGCTTCCTTTGTTATATATGGAGTGTGGCATTATATGGTAGGAAATATCCCTTTGGCCAGTCTGACTCAGCTGTCCTGGCTTCTTGTGCACCTGGCAGGCCGTGAGAAGCTGGAAAGTCCTTGACTTGTGTAGACGCTACAACTACTTAGTGACAACTAAAACCAGCAGTGTGTCATCAACATTATTCTCATCCTAAATCCAAAACACAGCACTATACCAGCTGCTAGAAAGAAAATTAACTCTGTCTCGGCCAAAACAGGACACCCTCCTATGTGGAAAAAGAGCTCAAATGGAGCTTTAAAATTAAGCTTATTTTAATTTCTAAGCTTTTAAAGAACTGTAATAAAATAACTCATTAGTTTAGATTGGATTGGATTGGATTGCAGTAGTGTTACTGACTTCTAGTTGTAACTCACTTTGCATGGTGCATTTATCAGTGGAGTAAAGGACTTTTCAACACAGAGAGCTAAAGACCCTGAAACCTACCTTGAAAAGTAGGTATTGACTCATGCTTCATAAAGCTTCGTTGCTTTCGATAGGGCTGGCTAGGAGGTAAATCAGTATGTGTTCACCTCCTGTGCCGACACTGAGAGAGAAATTGGTCTAGCATAACTTTCAAAACTCAGTGCTGAGAGGCTTGCTTGAGCATGCCTGTAGGAAGAGATGGACAGATTTTAGCCTGAAGGACTGTGGGTGAGTGCAGCCGTCAGACGATAGTTGGAACACACATACTGCTTCTGCAACAAATGCTCAGCTCCCTTCTGTGTGGTCAGCATCAGAAGGAATGCTGTTTATCGTCATGGCTGACTCATAAGAGCTGTACTGCATAAATCGAAGTTTTATCATGTGATTTCTAGCTCACATTATTGTTTAGGATTAAGTTTTATTTTACGTAGCTGAGCCACATTTATGGCTGTACTGTCCCAATGTCTTCCAAGCAACACGTGTAACATCTGTCCTGTGGTGTTTGTGCATGTCAAGGGAGAAGGCTGTGTGGTGGAGTTCTTGGTTTGGTTGGGTGTGTTGGTTTTTTAAGGTACATATTGTGCACTTTTATTAGAAAAGGCAGAGAGAGATGCACTGGTGCATTTGGAAGGAGAAACAGCAATGTTTGTGACGGTTTCTGTCTGCTTTCAGTAAGACTTGAGATATCATAGAGTTTAGACTTGGGCTGCTTGTCTACCCCTGCTTTCTCAAAGATTAGTTAAGATGATCTACTAGAGCGCCTTGTGCCAGGTGGGTGAAGATAGTGACCCAGAGTCAGCTGGGTGAAGATGACCCAGCTAGGTAGTCTTCCAGATAAGAGGCACAGAACATGGAAAGCTTCCTGAGCTTGGTTTTGTATTGTATGAAACTCTACAACACAGAGTGGAGAGAAAGCGTGGGATTTTTTTTGGGGGGGGTTGTGGGTTGTGTGTGTTTGTGGGGGTGGTTTTGTAGCCTGTGTTGTTGAGGGAATGCACTCTGATACTTGGTGCCTGTTGGATTTTCTGAGGTACTGATGCCTTTATGGTATATCACATACATCTTAGTGCTGTAGTTGGACTGAGAGATGGCAAAGGCACCCATGCCAAGAGAGCCTGCAGTATGAAGTGGGATGTCCAAGCTGTTGGGGTGTCTTAACTGTGCTCTGCCCTTGAAACTACAGGTAAATTTAACCACTTGTGGATGTGCATGGTGAGTCAGAGATGATTGGAAAAATCCTCAAAGCACATTCTGCTGCTAATTTTGCCTTCTTTATCTAACCCTGTCACCACAGTGGTGAGATACAGGTGGAACTGAAAATCATCTACAGATTGTTAGCATTTGCATCCATGTCACCCATTTTAGTATCACTATAAATAAAGAAAATTGATCCTTTTGAGCCTTAATTTGGTTATCTGGGCACAAACTGCTGGAGAAAGAACTGGATTACATGCTTTGATCTGTGTTGTATCAAACAGATTACATAGTTGGGCTGTTCTTAACTAATGCTTTTATGAGTGTATCTTATGTTAAATATTGTGAATCAAAGTTCAACTGCTTGGGATCTTACATGATGGGTTGGGGTTTTTTTTTGTAGATGAGCTCCAGGTGTGGGCCTATAGTAACTGTAAGTTTGTTCATCAATATAGAATTTTTTTCCACAAATCATATGCCCATGATTTTAATGTTCCTTGTGGCAAACACAAGCATTTGGGTTCCACTTGCTCAGAGACATGCTGCTTCTCCTGTTTCCCCTATTCTTTTAAATTCAGATACATACAGTCTTGTTTCACTTCAGGCCCTTTGTAGACTTTGGTTTACCTATGTTTTGCTGATGTGTGACTAGGTACGGTTTTTTGAGAAGGACTGTTTTAAGCACATCTGATACTTAAAGCCAGAGACCTGTGGTTTCTGTGTCATCAGACCATTTGCTGTCATGACAAAGAATATTGCTTCATTGGTTGCTTTCACCCTCTGTTTGCATTTTGCTTTCTGTTGCTTCTTTCATTTTGTATTTTGATAGTCCCTGCTCCCTTTCTGTGTAGTGATTGTGCAGCAGTGTCCTGGTTCCTGATTAGGGCTTCTAGATGAAACAAACTATAAATACGAAGTAATAGTCACCCTGGCATACTTTCTATCAAACTCTACTTCTGGTGAATTTATTTCTCCTTTATTTCTTTCTGTGGCAAACAGCTGCTCCTACCAGCAGAAACTCAGGAAAACTGACTTTCCCACTGTTCGTTTTCCCTTCAGTCCATACAGATTTCTCCTTAGGCCTAGAGGCAGATGCACTATGCCTGTGCAGTTGTGTAACATGCTTGCTTTTCTGCCCTGAACTCATAATGAAATATCCTAAATGATTATAAAAGCTTTAGCACCAGCTTCATTTCATTTTAATAGACCAATAAAAGCAACCGGTGTGCAAGCTGCTGGCTCCAGTATTCCTGCATAAGCCATTAGCAAAACAACATTACTGGCTCTTGACAAAGAAAAACAGCAGTGACAAAACCAAGAATTTGCTCTGAAAAAATGTCAACCAAGTGCCAGTGAATCCAGAGACTCACTCTTATGCATGCTGGCTGCCATGAGCTCTTTGTTTGAGGTTGAAAAGTCGGCACTTTCTCATAATTTGTTTTACATTCTGACTTTGTCTTCTGTAAATATCCTTTGCAGTGTTTCCAGCAATGCTGGCAACTGCCCAAGCACCTGAGGAGCTTTTCCAGTTAACTTGTGTGCATGGAGACCTGACAGGTTTTGCATTTTATGCATGAGGCTGGCTCATCTGGCCTCTTCTTATGCTCTCCCCCTGCAATACCAGCAGCTAACGTATTGGCAACGTTATACCCCACATGCCAGGTACAGTGCATTGGCTTTGAAGAGCAGGAGTCTCCCCGTAAGGCCCAAAGGAGCCCCAAGATGTCCCTGCTATAAGGTCCCTGGATACCTCGCTGGGTCGTGGGGAGATGGGAGAAGTGTGCCCATCTCATGGAACCCAGCACATGGAGCTTTCAGTCTTGGGCAACAAAAAGAATATCCTAGGAACCCTCTATTTACCTAAGGCTTCTTAAGCATGTCTCAAAGTGTGCCTGCACAATTGGTATATTGTGTATTTCTAAGTACACAGAAACTGTAAAACTACCTGCTATCCCACATGAAATATAAACTAGTACCATCTGTATATATATTATCCTCTAGTGTTTTGCTGTGTTCAAGAAACAAAAGCACTGCATGAGTTTTGGTACCTACATGGACAGCCAGTGGTCTGGTTTCAGACATGGCTACCTGTCAGGATGGTTGCACCCTGGCACTTTCTCATGAATGGTAAAACTCCCGGCTGGGTAGGTCAGAAGACCTCAGCTCTGCTGACAGGCTTTTTTTGGATGGTTTGTGGTTAGGCTTTGCCTAAGCCCTCTGCAAAGGCAATACGTGGTTCAGAGAGATTTAGTCCCCTCTTCCCTCTTTCTTCCTTAGTATTCCTTCTTTCAAGCTGAAAAAAACCCCACCTTTTCAATTTCTCTTGCTGAATTTTAAGATGTCATGATCACTCTCTTTTCCAGGAAGAGCTTTCAGCGTTTCAAATTGACCTAAGACATTCCCTGAGTATGGGTGTTCCCAAAAACAGCTGGTTGCTGGAGCAATCTAAAAATGCAGTATCAGCTAGAACAAGACAGATGCTGGAAGAGAGATACAGATGACCTCAGGGAGAATGAGAGGATAGGAGAGAGGATGAAATTATCCCAGAACAGAGCTTGGTAAAAGAATGAATTTGCGTCTATTGTGTGTTATTTTCTAGTTTAATTGTGTATTAGGTATAAATAAGGGAACTGAGACTTCTTCCTGTCCCCTATAACCTAGAAGAGCATTTAATAAGTTCATATGGACTCTTCCCTTCCATCTCTTTGCTGTTGCAGAACTGGGTGAACAGCACAGTATCATCACCTTTCCCTCTTGTTTCTCTGTTAAGATGTGTTTCACTGTCCCTACAGAACATCTACCAATCATCTAGGTGCATATGGTTGCATGTATACAGTTTTTTAAATTTATACTATTCTGTGATTCATCTGTGTTCAGTGTCATTGGCAACAATCTAAGAGTTCACGATCTGGTGACCTGGTCCTGTGTGTTTCTCTCCTTACTTTTTTGACTGACCTTTCTAGTTGCAAACCTTTGAAGAATGCTCATCCTGTTGTCTCCAGTCTCCTGATGTCATTTCTGGTTTAAAGGAGATGTTCTTAACCTATCACTAATGCCATCACTATGGTAGTTAGGCTTCTAAAGTTGCAGGGGGTTTTGTAGAGCTGTTCGGAAATAGGACAAGAATTTCCAAATGATCATCCTTAGACTGTCAGTGCACTGTCAAGTTGTTATTTTTAGTGATCTTTGTAATTTAGTTGTCAGTCTCATGGTGATCTCCTTCCCCCGCCCAGATCAGCAGCTAGAGTCAAGGGGTTGTGGTTACTTTCACAAATGAACAGGGAGCTTTGTAGCCTGATGGTTGCAGACAAAAAGTTTGAAGTTTCATTCTCTTTGAACAGAATTATAAATAGCAAACACAAAAACATACCATGTAAAGAATTCCAGCAGCATCCTGCTACTAATGTTGGTTTAAAGTGAAGAGTTTCTCCCAATGATGATTCCTTTCCTTTTTATTTAAAAGAACATTGTACTGTTCCAAGAGCAGTCCATGTGGATGTGCCTGGAAGAAGTAGTCATCTCACAGATGCGGTCATTCTGGTTGTAGGGTTTTGGTTTGTTTGTTTGTTTTCCCTGCAAAATACTTTGTGAACATGAGACCGTAGTAAGACAGCTTTGTGGTGTGGGGTTTTTTCTTTTCTTCTCCTCCCCTCCTCCTACCAGTGAAAGGAAAATATAGCCCTTCAGTTGCATCACCTGGTAGTATAGTTGCAAGCCCTGAGGTCTCACTGAAAGCTTCTGGCTGGACTAGGCTGTAAGTGTGAAGAACATCCTCTAGTATAAAGGTTTCCAGACTGTCGTACAAGTACCAGCAATGGCACATGAGCTAGTCTAGACAGATGCACATACTGCCTGCTTTTGCACATGTAGGGTCTGTTCATATTGGTGTAATACCAGCTAAGTTGTTCTTCTGAAACCTCTGTATTAAGTGAGTTGTTGGAGCTCAGCGATGACCAGGGTCTTGTTACATCCCTTCCGTGCATCACCTTCATGTTGCAGTGCATGCAGGAGTGTTGCTGTGATGCCAGGTGTGTGATTCTCTGTTTCTGTTTCCTCTGTTTTCCTTGGTTGTCTCAATTTACTTAGTTCAGCAATTGCTCTTGTGGCACAGGCAAGTGCTTATATTATTGGTAGCTCTGATACCAAATATAAAAGCTGAATAAAATCACTTCTGTGGTCTAGTTTCTTTCTTTGGAGAGAGGTCATGATTTAACCCAGCCAGCAGCTAAAACCACCATACAGTTGTTCACTCACTTCCCTCCCCCCACAGTGGGATGGGGGAGAGAAGCAAAAAGGGAAAAATAAAACCCCAAAACTCCTGGATTGAGATAAAGACAGTTTAATAGCACAGAAAAGGAAGATGATAATAATAGAATATACAAAACAAGTGATGAACAGCACCATTTCTCACCACCTGAAGCTGATGATCAGCTAGTTCCCGAGCTGCCCTGCCTCCCAGCCAACCCCCTAGTTATATGCTGAGCATGACATCACATGGTATGGAATATCCCTTTGGCCAGTTTGGGTCAGCTGTCCTGGCTGTCCCCCCTCCCAGCTTCTTGGGCACCCCCCTGCCTTCTTATTGGGAGGGCAGTATGAGAAGCTGAAAAGTCCTTGACTGCTTGGCCACAACTAAAAACATCAGTGTGTTATCAACATTATTCTCATCCTAAATCCAAACCGCAGCACTGTGCCAGGTGCTAGGAAGAAAATTAACTGTATCTCAGCTGAAACCAGGACAAGAGTAAATGAAATGTTTCAGCTAGACAGTATGTTCTCAAAGAAATATGCACTGAATGGATCCTATCTGAGAGTGCTGAGTAGCAGCCACATCCGCTTCAAACCATGAAGGCCTGGTCTTTTAGCACTGGGGACTATAGCCTATAGGTCTTTACCTGGCTGGATAGGTGCCTGTATGCCTTGATATAGGTATTGTCCCATGACGTGACCTAATATGCACAAGCATCATCTGTCGTGGGAGCAGACATGCATGCAGGGAGCAAGCTGCGGGCAGCCAGAACAATTAATTTAACATGAATAATGAGTTCAGCTCTATTACTGCTGTCTCTATAGACACCAGAGGGATATGGCTTTCCTCTCTTTAACAGCAGGAGGAGGGGAGCAGGAAGGACCCAAGACACCTTCTATGAGCAGGATGAGGTCAGGGAGAGCCTAAAAACCTGAGGAACAGCTGCAGGCTGAGCTGTCTCCAGCAGGCTCCCCAGGGCTCTCACCATTGCTTTGTCCCTTCACAGAGGATTTCCCCAGGTTCACCTGGATGCTTTTCTCCACCCCGGGGCTGAGGGCAGAAGCACAGCACTGCTGTTGGCGCTGCCTGCCTGCTGTGCCCACCCTTAGGCCCTCAGCATCGCGTGCTGTGCCGCATCTGTGCCCTTGGCCACCTTTTGATTTTAAACTCATCCTGCACTTTACCTGCAGGAAAGCATGGGGTCGTGTGTGAAACTAGTCTTTACATCTGGTTTTCACCCCAACTGATTCATCTTCTTCCCCACCTCAATCATGTTTGCCAGGCAGTTTATTTGATGTTATAGGGAGATCTGAACCAGAATTGTTGAGTGTTGGATTGAGCCTTTGCTTTCACAAGGAGGGATAGCACTGCTTGCCTTGGCTAGCAATGGGGAAGTCTCGCCAAAGGCTGGGTTGTTGGGGCCTCCCCCTCCCTTTTTTCTTTTTTTTTTTTTTCCCCCCCTCCCTGGAGTAGATTAAAACTGTATCTGAGCATAATAGAGGGAACTTGGCAATGTTGCAAAGTTTGACTTTTTTGCAATTTCTCCTCCCCCCCCCCCCCTTAAAACGGATACTTAATCGTGTTTTAAATTTTGCTCTGCTAGTGGTTCCTTAACAAGAGGAGAACAGAACTTTTTTTCACTAAATATTACCTGCTGAATTCTCTGGCTTTATGACCTCTAACTGTGCCTTTATGCATGCGAACGATGCAAATGAAGCCCAACAGTGATAGAAGCTCTGTATTTCCAATTATAATCAACAGTTTCCCAATTTCCCTGTCACTTCTGAGCCTTTGAATTTTACTCCTATACCTAAGTCTTTTTTCTTTGGTACTTCATCGCTACTCATGGATGTTGTGTGTGAATTTATAATCATTGTCTATCTACTAATTCTGCTCAGTCTAATTTGTAAGCATGAGAAGATACTTGGTAACTGAAGGCAGAGCTGCAAGAGATGTAGCTAAGCACTTCTGCTGCATCTGACTTAAGTGCTTCAAAAGTGTTTTTAGTATTTAGATGTGGTTTTAGTTTTTTAGACTCTCCCTGCCAAGCTTAAGAGGCATGGTTTGTTTCATTTCTGTTCCCTACAAATACCAAGTACTTTATTACTTTGGTCTGTACTAAACTAGGGAAATCCACTCATCCGGACTGTAGACAAAAGTTGGTTAAAGCCTTTATTCAGGGAGAAAAGCAAGCGAAACCTCCCTGTGTAATGCACTTCACACCAGAAACGCTCAATACTTAAAATAGAAAGAAAAATCAACTTTTCAGCTGTAAAAATTCATGAAGCAGAAAGCATTTTTATTAAGCACACTTTTTTCCTGCTATTCGTGTTAGTAAGTCTGTGATCCTGATCTAATCAGCTGGCGAGTCGACTAATAATTTTAAATGAGAAATAAATGGCAGGAGGAGATGTTTGGCATGGATGTCCAGTGGTCTACATGTTGTCCTCCTGCCCTTTCTCTGCTTGCTGTAGCCGTTGACTTGCCTTTGGCATTTGCACAAGCTAAAATATCTGCCTCCTGCTCAGATAGCCTTGTGCCAGGACTGAAACTGGAGCATATTGTTCCATCATTAAATGGGCAATGTTGAATACTTGGGAAATTAACAACAGCTGCAAGTTCTTCGGCTATTTTTATTTGTACTGTGGCTATAATTTTTCTAGTGTGTTTGTAATGAAGTCAGAAGAGGAAAGGAAAATAGATCTCCCAAGAGGCTGACTTTTTAATTAAAAAAAGGCTATGCTGAACAAAAGCATCCATAAAACAAATAGTACCGAGGGCAGTCTAGCAGTTTATTCAGTGTTACGTGGGACCCCTAGTCTGGTTGCTGGTACAACTTTCTGGGGGTTTTAGTGGCACCTCAGCACATGGTGAGGTAACCAGCACCTTCCACAGTCAGCCCTCTTGTTTAAAAGTCCTACTGCTAGTAAGTAGCATCTGTCTTAGCCTTTTGTAAAGGTTGGTGGCAGCAAAGCAATTTTCTGTTTTGTTTGTGTTTTACGGTCCTACCCTGAGACATAAGCCAAAATCCAAGGAGCCACTCTGTTCAGTCGTCTCTGGATGAGGCCCTAAAATCAAGCTAAGAAAGCTTAAGAGAATGATTGTAAAATACGATTTCTTAAGTATTCTTTAAGAGTCCAGTGACTCGTATTTCTTCCCAGAAGTCGCATGATCATGCGTCAGGAATGACAAGGCAGAGCCCACGCTTTAAAACGAAAGGTCAGTGTGGATCCATGAATTGGCATCTTGCCCTGGTACCAGCGGGGTCCAGGCTCCTGCTCTGCTTCTTCCCCCCGCAGTGCCCCACAGCTCTGCAGGTGCAGAGAGGAGGTGAGGAGATGATGCTGGGGGAGAATGGATATCACAGTGTTAGTTGCTGGTGCGTTTTGGAGCACCTGGAATTAATATCCCTTACAAGGAGTTAGGCTGTTGTCTTGAAGTTTGGAACATAGTGAGAAACAGCAGCTGTAAGGGTCACTGAGGGGGAAAAATGAGGTTTTCACTTAATCTGTGGCCTCTTTAATATTCTGACTAAACACTTGGTGAATGCAGGAGTGAATGACAAAAGCCTATCCTGAAACATTACCCCTTCTGAAAGTACAAGATGCTCCTTAGAAGCCTTCCCGTTAAGCAACTGTGGGAACCAGGCGTAAGTGCATTGTTTGTTTATTTGAAAAGCAATTTAGCAAGAAACTTAGCAAGAAAGTCTTTTTCCTTTAACTGAGGGGAGAGGTGGTCCAATTCTTTTGTCTTTTTATGTGACCCAACTTATGGCAAGACATCCATTCTTTAGGCTGGAAATCATTTTAGAAAAATGCATACCACTTTGGGAATTTGTAGCCATTCATTTAAAAATGTTGAAAGTGTGTTGGTATATTTCTGGATTTGAGAGAAAACAAATAAGGGAGATGGCTTGCTATTCTCACTCATTAACCTAAAACTTTAAGGGCAAAGCTGTTCCCCCTAACGCTTGTGCATGTGCTTACCTTCACTACCGTGAATAGTAACACAGGTCCTCTTTGGAGTCCTAATACGGAGTCCTATTCACGTATTTGGAGGACTGAGGCTTTCTTTGGTATCTTATGTCTGATTTGGGAGTTTGTAAACTGGAGTAAAGATTGCTGCTGCTATAGAAAAACATAGCTTTATTGACATGAATTGGCAGTGCTGCATTTAAACTGTTAAAATTTTTCATCTCTTCATTGAAAAAGAAGAGTATCGTGGCAAGCGTGAGCCAAGGGCGATCAACCTCTCAGTGGTGAGGTGCCATGCTTTTCCTTTCCCAAACTACAGGATAAGCACACTACAAAACAAAGGGTGGGGTTTTTTGCCTTGCACTGTGGGAAGATAAGATTCGTGCCCTGGGCTGGCGTGAGGAGCTGTAACTAATTCATGCTATCATGCTTCTGTGTCAGAAAGGGCTCCTGGCTTGGAACTTGGTTGTAGGTGAAAAATGGGAACTGCTGCCTTGCATGGAGGAGAGGTGCACCAGCCATCTGTCTGCAGTATAAAAATGACAAAGCCAGTGAAGTTGTCCCCTCACCAATACCCTTAGCAGGATGCTGTCACTCCAATATGGTGGCCTGTCTCTGAGTCTGCCTCTGTGATTTCTTTGGCGGCCACCCTGTTGGTTTCTGACCTCTGAAGCCTGTTTGGAAAAGTGCTGGGAAGAAGCCTTGACTATGGCTCAGAGTCGTCGCCGTTTGTTCTAGTTAAGCTCTTGTGCTGCCTGATGGTTTTGTTTCTGAGGAGCAGAAGGGAGGAGGGGAGTTGACCTGACTGAAGTCTGATGTCCTTCTGGATAATCCACATCCTGAAAGCTACACCTGTGGGGTCAGGGATGACTCAGTGTGATTCTGGTTTGATGCTTCACTTCCTACCTACTAACTCCAGCTGGTGTACAACCCGGTGAAAGAAGAATTAGCCCCAGATTTTATTCTGCTTCTCATCTTGCTGGTTATCTTGGATGCGTCATTCTCTCGCTTGCTTCTTTGCCCTGCTGCTCCTATTCCACTTCTTTCTCCAATCTGTGAGTTTACATTTGTGGTTACAGTCTAAAGCGTCGTTTGCCTGCACAGAACTGCCCTGGAAACATATAAGAATGGTGATGCTGCTTTAGTGCCTTCTTTCTGTGGTGCCGTTTCCCCTCTGGGATGAACCCTGTAGCACTTGGAAGAGCAGCATGCTCTGTCTGCTGGCAGGCCTTTGAAGAGAGGGACAGCAAGCCGAGCCACATCCTGTGAAAGCAGGAGCAATGCTCTTGATATCTCTGGAGTTACCCACTCCTTGCACAGGGATTTAATTTTCTCCAAAAGTTCAATTTATGCAACATTGTCAACGCTGACCAAATATGCAAGTGTGTCTGTGCTCGTTTCTGAGCTGCTGGTGCTGTTTCCATGTGTTAATGTGGGCAGGCACTATTAAAATCCTCAGCATTTTCAGTCTAGCTGAATAATTTTCTAGCTGCTAGGTTTATAAATTAAACATTTATGGCCATATCTGATGCTATTATCCGTCCATAGCAATACCTCCAGGCAGGGATCATGAGCTTTTTTGGAGTGTAGACCACGTGTTAATGGAGAGCGAATGTTTCATTTATACCTCATCTCAGTCCCGCACTTCTCAGTTGCAGAACATCCTTGAGGTAACCTCAGATATTCTTTGTGAGGAAATAACCTTAGTGAAGAGATCTGTGATCTCTGTGTAGTTTGTGTCAAAGGGAAGAGCAGAGTTCATTGCAGCATCCTGACTTTTTTTTTGTGTCTTGTCAAGTAACTTCCCCATGCATAAATAGGAAGCAAGCAGGAATAAAGGACAATGTAACATCAGATGAACCACAGACCACAAGAGTGGTAACTAGAGGTCCAACGGTGATGGCTAGGAAACTTGCATTTAACTGTTATTAGAGAAAGCTGGAAGCTTGATAGGGTCCCAAGAAAATCCACGTATATGGACCGATGTTTGGGCAGGGAGCGTGCACTGATTGAACAAGAGAGGAGGCATGTAAAAAGGTATCCACATCCAGCGTGTCCTTCGTCAAGTTGTGGAATGGTGGTTTGAGGGGTGAAAAACAGTATGAGCCAAGATATGGCTGCTATACCAAGAGATGATTTGAATTTGTCTGGTTATGTGTATCCAGTATCTCTATCTAGACAGTCATCTTTGGAATCTACAGTAGATCCTTCTTCCCACCCCCCCCCTTTCCAGGAAGGTATTTTAAATGTGGAAAAACTCAAGTAATCACTCAAACCAAGGGAATGATCCTTTTAGAAAAAGGCCAAATTCTAGTATGCTTTTGATTGAAATGAAGAGATTTGTCAACACTTAGTGGATTGTGTTGAAATTTGACAAACTGGGACATTGGAGGTTATTGTTTAGGTACATTCAGGATCCTAATAGAAGAAAAGCAAACGTTATGGTCTTATGTAGGAAGTTACTTCATTTGGAAAAATGCTTTGCCATTAGTAGGCATTGTTACTTGCCAAAAAGGGTTGACTATTTATTTTTTATTGTAGTCCTTTCATGGGAAATATTCCAAGGACAAATGCTTAGTATTTCTTCATGCTCAAATAAGTAGTTGAGGTACAGCTGTTGGATCTCTCTCACTGGAATGTATTAATCATATGCTATTGCTATGGCAGTGTATTGGACTGTTTGAGTAGGAGTGAGTTTAGGTTCTTAGTTTAATTTAAAAGGCATTGATGTTTCAGTCTACCTGGTGAGTGTCTGCCCAAAAGCCACAATAGAGCATCTTCCTGAAAGCTTGAATTGACTGGTTAAACACAAATTATGCTTGGTCAAACTCTTCTGCTGTTTCTTTATTTGAGGAGTGTTTTGGCCTGAGAAATATATGTGTTTGCTGCCAATTGGAAGGTACTTTAATAGACTGTGTGCAAGCATAGAAAAACCTGATTACTAGCCTGGATTAACCCACACCCATTGTGCTGGTTTTGGCTGGGATAGAGTTAATTTTCTTCATAGTAGCTGGCATGGGGCTGTGTTTTGGATTTGTCTTGAAAACAATGTTGATAATACAGAGATGTTTTCGTTACTGCTGAGCAGTGCTTACACAGAGCCAAGGCCTTTTCTGCTTCTCACATCACCCCACCAGTGAGGAGGCTGGGGGTGCACAAGGAATTGGGAGCGGACACAGCCAGGAGAGCTGACCCCAACTGACCAAAAGGATATTCCATACCATATGATGTCATGATCTGTATATAACTGGGGAATTTAGCTGGGAGGCAGGGTTGCTGCTCTGAACGGATTAGGCATCAGGTTGTGGGTTTTTTAGGAGGTTTTTGTTGGTGGGTTTGGTTTGGTTTTTTTTTCCTTCATATGTGGTGAGCAATTGCATTTGTGCATCACTTGTTTTATATATGTAAAAATAATTATTATTGTTATTCTCTTCCTTTGTTATCCTATTAAACAGTCATTTTCTCAACTCACAAGGTGGTTTTTTTTCCATTCTCCTCATCCCACTGAGGGGAGGAGCGAGTGAGTGAGTGGCTGTGTGGTGCTTAGTTACCGGCTGGGGTTAAACCATGAAAGTCCTTTTTGGCACTCAACGTGAGGCATGAAGGGTTGAAGAAATGACAGATCTGACTAGTGTGTGTTAAAACAAATTAATTGCAAGCATTCATTATATTAGTTTAATAGTTGCTGGTCACAATGTTATATTATTTGTTCTCATGGTTGTGTAAAGTAATTCCTTACTTGTATTATGTATTCCCCACAGGAGCTGGATGAGGTTTTTCCTTTTGCTGCACTGTGCACTACTTGCTTATGATAAGATAACATTATTGGCCATGAGAATGATTTGGTCTGTGTATTCAGCATTGCTGTCATTTCCGTACCTCGGGCACTATCTCCTGAGAATTCTTAATAATCACACTCTCTACCCTTTTTCCCCAGAGAACCAATCTGTGGGGAGACGGGGGGGAAATACTTGTACCTTCACCTTCCCTTTCTCCTTCAGGCTAGTTACAACAGCTCTTGAGAATTTTGAATACTCTTGGGATGTTCAGACCAGCATACTTCTATTGCTAGGTCTCCTGAATGTGTTTCAGGCCTTGTTTAGGGTTAAACAACTATCGAAGAGCGTCACCCAGAGATCTGCCCCGAGGCTAGATAGTTATGAGTGGCAGGGTGTGTGGGATAGTATGAGCAAGTACCTAGAACAGTGGGCACCTCCAGTGTTTTGGAACTTCACCTCTGAACAAGTGCAGAATTCTGTAAAACTAGTAGAATATTTGCAAAAAGTATGCTGTCACCCTGGCAATTCCAGAGAGACTTAAATCACTGCAATGTGCTGGGGCCTGGCCCATGCCTGAGCCCTGTTCAACACTACTCAGTACCCTCAAGGAGAAGAGAAGGTCTCTGGATCTGATGACCAAATGACAGGCACTGTGGCCACTCCAACCCTGGCAGCAGGCACTGCAGCTGAACCAGAGAACCAGCCTGTGCTGGTATCAGTCATCCCCATACAGAAAAAGTACACAAAAAAATCAGCTCACTTAGTAAAGGAGATGACGAACCAGAGTCATCACAAAAACAGGAGGAGGAGGCAGAACCAAAGATAATCACCCGATGCCTATCCCTGAGCGAGCTGTGAAATACACAAAAAGATTTTTAGCCGTCATCCAGGCAAGCACATTGTTACCTGGCTGCTTCAATGCTGGGATAATGGGGCCAGTAGCCTGGAATTAGAGGGAGGGAAGCCAAGCAGCTGGGATCCCAGTCTATGGAAGGGGGGCATCGACAAGGCGATTGGAAAAGAGACACAAGCCCTCAGCCTCTGGATGCGACTCCTGTCAGGTGTGAGGGAAAGGTATCCCTTCAGTGAAGATGTATGTTGTCCAGGCAACTGGACCACCATGGAGAGAGGTATCCAGTACCTGAGGGAATTAGCCATGGAGGAGGTAGTTTATTATGACCTGGACAACACGCGGTTACCCGCAGATCCTGATGAAGTCAAATGCACACCACCCCTGTAGCGGAAGTTTGTACGGTGCGCACCATAGTGTATGCCAACTCATTGGTGGTAATGGACTGGAAAGGCAAAGAGGCACCGACAGTGGATGAAGTGGCTGGCTGACTCCAGCAGTATGAAAAAGGTCTCTCTTCCTCCCTCATCTCAACTGTGGAGAAACTGTCCCAGGAGGTCCAGCAACTCAAAGAGGATAGGTCCTACTCCTTGCCTGTACAGACGAGTATCTCAGCTATAAGGCATAAGCGTTCCTCTACTCAAGAGAGAGGATATAGTGGGTACACACTATGAGGCACCCTGTGGTTTTACTTGCGTGACCACAGAGAGGACATGGAGGTGGGATGGAAAACCTCCCTTAACCCTGGAGACACGGGTACATGAGTTGCCAGGAAAACCAATCACAAAAGGGCATTCTTCCAGGAAAAATGCTCCTCCAGCTTCCAGCAGGCAGTTCCCTAGACAGAGTAGAAGGCCTGATTGTACTTATGATCCTCTTGAAGGGACTTGTAAGTAATTTTTCAAGGAGCAAGTAATGAATACAATGAGCAGGATTAGAGGGGCCCTGCCTCCAGCAAGGTGGAGGAAAGAGACAACCAGATTTACTGGACTGTATGGATCCAATGGCCTGGCACGTCAGACCCACAAGAGTGTAAGGCTCCAGTGGACACTGGTGCACAGTGTACCCTAATGTCATTGAGTCATGAAGGGGCAGAACCCATCTGTATTTCTGGAGTGACAGGGGGATCCCGACAGCTAACTGCACTGAAGGCCAAAGTGAGTCAAACTGGGAATGAGTGACAAAAGCACCCCATTGTGACTGGCCCAGAGGCTGTGGGCATAGACTACCTCCAGAGAGTGTCTTTCAAGGACCCAAAAAGGTACCGGTGGGCTTTTGGCATAGCTGCCTTGGAGATAGAGGAAATTAAACAGCTGTCTACCTTGCCTGGTCTCTCAGAGGACCTTTCTGTTGTGCGGTTGCTCAGGGTCAAAGAACAACAGGTGCTAGTTGCTACCACAACAGTGCACTGATGGCAATACCACACCAACCAAAACTCCCTGATTCCCATCCATAAGCTGATTTGTTGACTGGAGAGCCAAGGAGTGATCAGCAGAACCTACTCGCCCTTTAACAGTCCCATATGGCCAGTGCAAAACTCCAGTGGAGAGTGGAGGCTGACAGTAGACTATTGTGGCCTGAATGAAGTCACGCTGCTGCTGAGTGCTGCTGTGCAGGATATGCTGAAACTCCAACATGAACTGGAGTCAAAGGCAGCCAAGTGGTACGCCACAACTGATACTGCAAATGTGTTTTTCTTGATCCCTTTGGCAGCATAGTGCGGGCCACAGTTTGCTTTCACTTGGAGGGGCATCCAGTACATCTGGAATTGACTGCTCCAGGGGTGGAAACACAGCCCCATCATTTGCCATGGGCTGATCCTGACTGCACTGAACAGGGTGAAGCAATACATCATTGCATGGGGCAAGACAGTTACTGGCTGAGGTTAAACAATGACACCCATAAACTCCTCCTTCCAGGAACTGAGTCCCAAAGCAAATGGTTTTCTGGACTGCAACGTGGAGATTGTATTTCAGCATTCTAATACTCACACTAATGCAGCCCTATTCAAGGAGCTAGCCTTGCAGACCAGACCATGTTCACCTTTGCTGTGTTACTATGTGAGTCTCAGGGTTTACTTCAAGGTAGTTAGTCTAACGTAGCTGGACCAAGTGAACTAAAGTTTCCTTCAGAACTTTCTTCAGTCCTGGTTTGGTCATTAAACCAGATTGGACCTGTACCATAAATTATACTTCTGTGCTTTTCCCTTGAGAGATTGAGATGCCTTGTGAGGATGTGAATGACACAGTAATGATGACTATTAATGGAAGTATCTGTAGGTAAGCATCTGACAGCGGGGCTTACAATCACTGTTTAAGCAGGTGGGACTTGACCAAGAATAAAGCTTCCTCCAGCAGAGTGTTGAAGCAAATACTTCTACTCAACGAACAACCTGGATTCTGACTTTCCAGGATTGTTTTAGAAACTGGTTTTCAAATATCAGAATGTTTCCAGGGTAACCTCTTTAATCTCTGCTGTATTCAGATGCTCACTTGTTTAATATACACGTGATGTCTGTAATCTGATTTAAAACGAACAGATGCTCCTAACAGGGGAACAGCACTTAAATGATACTTCATGATTATCGATTTATTTTGTTCCCTGCACTGGGTATGTGATTGGTCATGGATTCTTGTTTCTTGAGACTGAAGAGTTGCTGCCTTTGGTGTTACAGATGTTTTCAGGACTTCAAAGCACAAAGGATTTTTATCCAGTATTTGCAGTTTTGGAATAAATATCTCAGAAAATTGAAAAGGGAGAAGTCTTAGTTAAATAAACAAATATTTTGTTTTCCAATGACGACTGATAAGAAGGATCTGAGGAAGGTGTGCATCACTGGATTAAATGTCAAGAGTGAAAAATAAGGGTAGTTGGGAGGGGAGCAAGAGTTGCTGTGATTATGCAGCTGCGCTCTGTCCTGTCAGTGCTCTCGTTCTCTCTTCACGGAACAAATGAGCATGTGGGGGGTGCATAACATCAACAGAACAAAGCCTGGGAACTCCCAAGGCAACTGCCGTGAGTCCTGGTGACCATCAAAGAAATCTATTTTCCTGCAGCCTTTGATGGTCTGTCATAGTTTAACTAACCGGCATCTGTAACACAATGCTGTTACTGCCTCAATCTTGTCTGTGCTGCAAATGACTGAGAAAATTGAGTTCTGAATCCATCTTCCTTTGCTCAGTCTTTCTTTGCTTTGGTTTTATTATTGTGGGAGATGAAAGACAGCCCCTGAGGATTTAAGTACTAGGTAATTTAAAGGCTGTTTTCATTCTTGGGATGGTAAAGCAAAAGAATGAAATGTACATAGGAAACAGGCAAATTTGCCATTTCAGCATGAACTGAAGGGAATGAATGCTGGCGTAGCTTTAGATAAAAATAGGGGAAACCCAAATCTAGACTTTGCTCTTAATAGTACTCTAGATAGTATCAGTTCCTGTGAGGAGTAAGTGCCTATGTAGGGCTAGGGCTGGAGATAAACCAAGCTTCCAGTTCTTAGTCAAAGGAAAGCAAATTTGTTATCTATGTCTTGGTGGTGACATTGAAAGTGTTACCTATGTTCATTAGAGGCTTAAAAGTAAAATCATGGTATCGCTAAATTCTTTTATCTGTAAAAAGTAGTATTTGGTTTGGTTTGTTCTTAAAGAGCCTGAAGGTGGAAGTAGTGAAGAAGTGAATATCCTCACTCTTGGCGTGGTCTTCCTTTCAATTCCTGACAGATAATCCTTTCCCCCCACACACCCTACTTTGAGTTGTTTTATAAGGTGACTTATGACTTATTTTGTAGTTAAAGAATGCAAATAATAACCTTGCTTTTATTTCTCATGCACATATAAAAGGAAACAAAATAATTGCGAAGTTAAATTCAATTTTGGAGCTGTGGAACCTTCCCAGTAGCATTTGGAATAGATCAACTGCCTCTAGCGGAGTTGGGAAAATGTTACATCTGTTTCCTTCCAGTTGGAACAAAAAAGGCTACTGCTACCCCCTTGAAGCTGCAGAAATTCCAGTGGAATGTTGAATCTTTTTTGCGCTTTTGGGGGTGAAAATGCTTTCAATATGTGGCATGCCTCATGCTTTCTTGCAGATCTGCTGTTAGAACTAAAGGCCAGTTCCATCAGGAAGGTTTAAACCCTCCCCCAACTTTTATGCTCGTGCAAATGTTGTTGAGTTCATGGGTGTAGAAGTAAGAATGTAAAGCGCGTCCTAACTATCGCTGGAGTTGAGGATCTCTTGACACTTTCATAAGCATCTGGTTTGATGTTCTAATGTAGATCCAAGCTGGGCATTACACGTAACAACAATAACTACCATAACTATGGCTTCCCAAACAGTTTGAAGAAGATTCAGTACAGTTGTTCCATCCAAGTTGTTCTTCTTTTCTCATACTAGGGCTCAAATATGCTGTGAGCTGTTTAGTAGGTGTGACTGCTGCACGCAAACAAGAACTGAGCCGGGTGATGTATGTGGGTGAGGTTTTATATACGCGATTTATGATACCAAATCGCTTTACAACCCGGAGCGCGTATGGAAGGCGAGGGGTGTCGGTCCGGTCCGTCCGTTCCGTGGGGCGCGGCGTGGCGCGGCAGGGGGAGCAGGCGGGGCGGGGCGGGCGCTGTCCGCGGTGCTGAGGGCGCCCCGAGCGGAGGGACCTGCCCGCCCCCTCTCGCATCTTGCTTAGCGTGGGCTCTGAAAAATGAGTCTCTCCCAATTTTCCTTTTTTTTTTTTTTTTCCTTCCTTTATTTATTTTTTTTCACCCTAGGAGGTTGATGAAAGGATTCTATTCAATTGAAATTGTATCGTTCTAGGACTGAAGTGCATTTGCAATTTGCGGCATAATGGGGGGGAAAAAAAGTTGAAAAAAAAAAAAAAAAGTCAGGCTCCAGAAATGAAATTGCATGGAAGGATTATTTGTATTTCTTTTGTGGGAAAGGTTAATAGATCTAAATATAAAGTAATGCTTTGTGATGAGAGGCTATCGAATGCTAAACCCACATTAATTCTAAATAAAAATTTGATGATTAATGCATGTGCTCTGAGCTACTAGAAGAACTAATAAGAATTAGCTGTTTGTGCTGGAAAGTTTTACTGTTGCAAAACACAGATTGATTAATTCAAGGTGAAAAAGTTGCTTCTTTTAAGAATCCTATATGGGAAATAGTCCCTTCTTTCTTAAAGAACAGCCAGAAAGACTGGCCAGAAACAACTCCTTCTGAAATATCTGAAAATCATTCTTCATACTATGAATTATATGACTTTATAATCTTGGTCTTGATGAAACATCTGTGTATTCGGAATAGTATTTGTTCTGTTTACTGTTATATGGGAGGGAAAGCTTGGTAAAGGATCAGCATCCCATTATAGTAGAGTTTCCTGCTGTTTCCTCATGGCCTTAATAAATAAAAATACCTTATTGGAATCCTAGTTTTTAGTAAGAGTTCCCTCTGTCTTTTGTATCAAGAATATTTTTTGAAATCACTGGTAACATGGCTTGCCAGCTCAGTTTCTTAGCATAGATTGGAGATGGGCTACTTTTACCCTCAGCTGTTACTATCACCAGGGAAGAAGTACAGATGAATTTTGATTGATTCAGGCAAGGCTAAAACAAAATGTATTTTCTCTAGTAAATTGTTGTCACCCTTATGCTGCACTTTTCAGTTTCAATATATGTTGTCTCTTACTCTAATGGATGATATTTTGCCCTTTTCTTGACTATGGAAGAGCACTATGCTCATATTCTTGTCTCTGCAAATCTAATGTTTCAAACTTTCAGCATGTAGAAGTTCTTCTGATTTCAGCGCACCATGTCTGATGAGCAGTTCGTACCTCATAATGCTTTCAGCTCATGTCTAGGCACTGAAAAGGATCGTGTTCTAAAAACTGATAGAATTTTAAAGGTCAGATCCCATAAAACATTGTGATTCCTAGCCAATAATGTGCTTTCTGGAACTGATTATTTAGTCTGGAGTTGCACTTTAGACTATCCCATCATTTTGTCTGGGCTCCGTCACGTACTTGCCAGGTGCAGTGACCAATAAAACTGGGAAAGATCTGTGTGGGTGTTTTGCAAGAGTCCTTCTGTAACAGAGGCTGCAGGTATAGCCAGTTGTTTCTCACATGCTATGGAGCTGTATGGTCAGAAAGGTGTTGTCCTTCCCATTTCCTCAATTATGAGTTTGATCTAGCTGTGTGGAATACAGAGTTCTGGGTGTACGTTGGAATAGGATTGTGTAATGCTCAGAAACCATGAGGTCTTGTTCCACATCTTAGATACTTCTAACTCTTTCTTCCTGTTCATCTCTGAATTAATCCTAGTAGAGCCTCAGACGCTGTAGCCACAACAATGACATTTGCATCAACTTGCACCATACTAATGTACAGCATATACCCAGCTGAATGGGAGGTAATAGCCACTAAGTGGGTCATCCCAGAATACTGGGAGCCATTTCTGTCATATCAGTATGGCAGGTCGCTCTGTTAAACGCCTGCTGTTTTCCTTCTGAATCTACCTATTTGGAACCTTATAACTGTAATGCATAATGGAAATTGTTTGTGGCATCTAGCTTTTTGTCTGGTTAAAAAGGAAGACCCTCACTTTCAGTTACTGATAACTAACAGGGTTTCATTGACTTTGTGATTGATAGCAGACCTGTGCCTCCTACAGAATCTGGCTTTGAGCAGGTGTCACAAACTCGCTGTGAATGTCCCTTCAGCATACAGAGAGCAATCGCCCTCCCCCTGCTCTCTGCAAACATGTCCGTCCACAGCAGGCTGCTTTTTTCATTGGTAGCTGTAACAAAAAATGCACTGTACTCATACTGGAAAGTATTTACTATCTGTAGTTGGGGCTATAATTGTTTTTACTTTTTTTATTATCAATTTCCAAACCTCCAATAAAAGCACTGGGTGTGAATCTACCGCTCCCTTGATTGCAAAGAGTAATTAACTGATCAAAGCTGTTTTCTTTTTATTGTCCTGTGGACTAAAAGATAATGATGTGCAATGTGGGGGATATTCCTGCTAGAGATAGTATTTCTGCAAATCCTGCAAAGCATAACTAATGATCTGTAGAGTACCATCTGACATGCAGTGAGCAGACTGCCTGCTCTGTCTTCTCCCACACCATGTGCATACATATGTACTCGCGTTCTATATTTTATGGTGTGATCAAAACCAGTCTTTGGTTAATATTTTAGTAACTTCTCTTTCTCATTGTTCTTACTAGCAGCAGTAAGATTTGCAATTTCAATCTGTGGCAGGAAGCATGTTTCCTTTCTTAAAGGAAATCTGGATGAATTTAGAGGCCACAGAAAAGGATGGCTTGCAATTTGTGTTGCTGCAGTCTGTCAAGGAAAACAGGCTACAAGACAGATGCTGATTTATTTAAAAACAAACAAACAAAAAAATGAATCTTGTGTTTTTTCTCTTTCCAAATACACAATCTTAAGGAATGTATTCAAGCATCTGGCTAATTCACATACCATTAATTCTCTAAAGATTATATATGCACACAATTAGACCTGTTTCACTTATTTAAATAATGAACATACTCTTGTATTTATATTTTTTATAGCTGTGCTAAATTGTTAAAAGACATAGAAGAAGGAATTTTATAAGCAAAATACGCGGAGTCCTTCTCCTAGAAAAGTTGAAAGCATCAGCAGGACCAAACCTAAGTTTAGTTTAAAAACCAGAAACACACTTTTTTTTTTTTTTTTTTTTGCTATTGGTGAATGGGTAAATGGCTTTTTAAAGACATGAACTTGTTAGAAACTCTGAGATATAGTCTGTCTTCGTACAGGAGTTAGTGAAGTGGGCACCAGCCCTGATATCTGAGGTCCTTTTGTATTGCAGTAACATGAGCAATCTTCCCTTTGCTTCTGTTTTGTGGACTGCAGTGAGTCGCTGCCAGCTGCGGTTTCCTGAGGGTTTAATAGTCTCAAACAACTACAAGGACATCATTCTCCAAAGGCTCCGTGAGGATGAGTGCCTGAAGCTGATGGCGTATGTCCCCTCTCATGCTTGTACAGCTCTCCGCCAGCTTAACTAAGAGGCCAGTACCACTCAGAAGAATAATTTGGATCTTGGCAAGAGACGGGCGATCATAGCCTGCTTCAGAGGATGAGTGCAGGATGGGAAAAAGTAATCTGTGTCCTGACTAATCTGTTCATCTCGCTGGCACCTGAGTGCTAAAGAGGCTCAGATCCTTAAAGGCAATGATATTCTTGTCTTATTCTTAGCGGTGAATTCCTGCAAGGTCTGCTAACCAGCAATGGAGGTGGTGGTTAGTAGCTGCCTACTTTATGTTGGGGTTTACTGGAGTAAAGTTGCCATGGAGATCAGTAGGAGTTTTAACGGAGCAGGCACCACAGTGTTTGTCCTGTGTGTGTAAATCTGTTTGGCATGTATCTATCGGATTCTGCCGTGCTGCTCATGTTTCAGGTCCACTTGCTTGTTTGCCTGATTCCCGTGTAGGAGAGCTGAGCAACTGCCATGCAGTATTCATAGTGCTGTGATATTAAAAAAGGGCAGAATGAATTGGAATTGGTACTTGCTGTTCCAGGGCCCATATAAAAGCAAAGTCTGGGCACCAAAGGATTGTTAGTGTAGGTATCTAAGCCCCGTAAACTAGAAGGAACTGTTACTTGCAAAACTTTCCTAGGTTGGAGCCTTTCTTGTGACAGCATTAAGCATATTGGCTGTCTAAAACAGAGAATTGTTAAGAGGCAGAAACAGAAATCTTACAACTTGGGAGATGTGGGAAGGAGGAATCTTCCCAACTCATTTTAGAACTTGTAAAGCAGATTAAAGTATGGGGAGGAGGGTGAGCAGAATGAGTGCTGAATATAAATATCTCCTTTACACTTGTAAAGGGTACGCAGGCTCCACATGCTCAAAAAGCATTGCTGGGAAAACATCAATTAAAATGCTCAAGACTGACAAAGGCTCTAAGCCTGTTGAGGTAAACAGTGACTCATGTTGGTTGAGAAGCAGAAAGGAAAAACGTTTAATGGTGTACGTCCAAAGCTGGACTCTGAAATGAGGCTTCCCAAGGGGTCAACCTGCAGGCAGTGGGATTTTAGCCAGGCACTGCTGATCTGCAGCCTTCAAAGGCTAAGAGCCAAAGTGGTTTTCACTGGCTCAGCAGTGGACCTGCTGGGTCTACAATGCATATGTGTTTGTGGAGTGTTACAGAGAGAAACTTGGCACGTTTCTAATTTTAGAGTAAGAGGAAACAGCAAACTGATGTAAAGATTCAGAAGGAAGGCTTACAAAGTTGAAAGCTTTGAAGGAAGAGGGGCAAAAGGGGGAATAGGGCAAATGTGGAGATAGATCTAAACACCGCTTGCTCCAGCAGCAGCTATGGAGCCCACCTGCATATACTGCCTTGACCATGGCATTGATTTGAGGGGAATGAGGCTTCCGCTGTGTTTATCCCAAGGAGAAAAACCAGTCCTTTCAACTGAAGCTAAAGCTTGTGCATCTTGAAGACTGGTGTGAGCCTGTTGTATTAGAGGAAAGGCCTCATCACATGCATCAAAAGCATTGTCGTTGTCTCCTCCCCCCATCTCCTGTACCGCTCTTAACAATTTAATCCATAGCAGTTTGTCTTCATGGGCTGTAATTGATCTGTCTGTGATTTAGCTCATCAGATGCTCATTAAAGAGCTTGCAGCCTTTCTTATTCATGAGGAGTGAGAGTCAGGGATCTAAAAACACTTTGTCTTTGTCTTAACTGGACTCATTTAGTATTCTGGGATTCGGGGAGGCTAATAAACTTATACAAGCTATTATTTAAAGGTGAACTGCCAAGTGAACATGAAGAATGATCCAAGCACCACTGGTGTGCCAAGCACGCTCCGACATTGGGTGTCAGGTGTGAGCAGCAGAGGGAATTGTTGCTAAAACCCTAGCAAGATATTCCTTGTTGCTCTGTGGAGGGTGTCCCACAACACCCTGGCCATGTGTGATCGGATAACGCAGCTTGCAGTGGAGCTCCTGGAGCTACATCTGCAATGAAGACAGCATTTTATGCTAGCGATGTCAGCAGGATATGCAGAAATATTTTGTGTGTTGTATATAGAGTTTGGGCTTGACATCTGGTTTTCTTTTTTAAGTGCTGCTATTGTTCTGAGCTGCCGTCTGTACTCTGGCAGTGCCTGTAATGATGTGCGCTTCCCACGTTGCCTGCACACACACGCTCAGAAGCTGCCTGTCGCCATCCTTTAACAAGGATACACTGGCAATCTGCAAAAGAGAACAATACCCCTGGGCTGCAGAAAGCAGTTTCCTTTCCCTGGTACTTTAATGAACACTTGAGATATTTCCAGGCTGTAGGAAGAGGAGATGGGATGGATGTGTTCTCTGTTCAGCTCCTTTCTGAGCCTGGCTCCACATGCCAGAGGCTTCCAGAAAGATGACTAATTCCCTGCAATTATTGAATTTACTGTGTAGTCATATGCATAGTGCCATCAAACTGCTTATGCCTTGGAGGTCTCTTAAGTGACTAAAACCATGATGGGCTCTTCAGTTCTCTGGTCTTTTAAGACAGCAGTTCTGCAAGGGAATATGTGCAGCTGGATCCTGTGCCTGCACCGAATGTACGGACTTCGTTTGTGAATCACAGGGAGCTGTGGGGCCCCGCAGACATCTCCCCCGTGAGGGATCTGAACCCTGGCAGGGCACTGTGCCATTCATATGAACTGACTTCCCAGTTGCTGTGCGTATCAGGATTGCGAAATCTTTGGGAATATAAACCTTTTCTAATTGCTCAAAGTCACAGTATTTATAAATACTCTATGCTTGTGTTTATAATTGTACATTGTCCTACGTAAATATTAATTCTATATTTTTCTTTCTTTGTAGTGTACAGAGGCCAAAAAGCATTGCTGGTATTTTGAAGGATTATATCCTACATATTATATGTAAGTAGTCATCATTTTCCTTTTTGTGTTTTCTAGTGCTCAAGAGAGATTCTGTAGGCTCTTAGAGTGTTGTTCTTTCACTAATTATATTTTTGCCATAACTTCTCTGAGACTTCTTCTCATTTAAAAATGAAGGTGCAATAAACTTTCCTTTCCCTCCTTCCCAGTGTCCCATCTCTTTCCCTGTCTCCTTATTAAAAAAAGTGTACAGACTCGTTTCGCCACCCAATCCAGGCGACCTTTCCACTTGAAAATAAAATGCAAGATCTTAAACAGCTCTTATTTCAGAACGCTGAAAGGAAACATAAGTAGAGCTGTGGGAGGACAGTTCTCCTTTTATTTTGAACAAGGGCAGGTAATCAGGCAGAATACCAAGAATGCTTTGAAAGTAAATTTGTCCCTGTTAATACTGTTGTTTAATTTAGGGAGTTGGGATGATTTGTTATCTGTGGCATAATTGTCCTTCTGATGAGTGGCATCTGTGTTCACATCAGGCTTGAGTATGAACCAAATGTCAATGACCTGTAGGTGCATGATTGAGGATCTCTCTGAATTGCAGTTTTCTGTTTTAAATTGCCTACAGCAACAGCACAAAGACGGAGGAAATGTGTGGGTGGGAGGTATCTTCTGTGTGGATTTGGGGACAGAAAGGAGATAAATGTACTAAACTTTGTCCCTGGGTTATATCACTTTATAATTGTAAACACCTGTAAACAAGTTTGGGGGAAAAAAAAATTTAGGGTGGAGGACTAGGTAGCAGCAATAGGTCATCTGTTCCCTGAGCAAGCTTTTCCTTGCTGAAGGATTGGAAATTACTGTAATCCTTATGCTGCCCAAGAACTTTCCTCCCTTCTCTCCACCTCCACTTCATCTGCCAAAAACGGGAGAGAAATGCTACAGACAAAAAGCAGCCAGGAAGCCAGGCGAGAAACAAAGCTCACTGAAATAATGAAACACTGTGCGATTTAATCATCTGCAATCCTGAGTATTAACTGCTTAGGAAATGTTTGTGCCTAGAACTCACTGTCTTTTTTTTCAGGTGATTGAAATGTTGAGAATTACTCATAAATGGTTGGCCAGAACAGATGGGTGAATTTAAATAAGTTCATTTTCTTTGCATGCTAATAACAGGACTTTGGTTCCACCTACATTTTATTTTATTTTGCTGCAATGTGGGAAAGAAGCTGGGATGTTATGAAATTACGAAAATCCCACTGACATTCCCACTTGACATTCAGGTTGTTATTGGCATTCTGTTTACGTTTCTGCCCACATGCTTTTGCAGCTCTCACCTGGTAGCTACTTGGATACAAGTGTTAGTTCAGACTCTTTGTGCCACAGGTGAATACATAGTCCTGCAAAAGCAAGGGGTACAAAGGGGAGGCTCACTCTCTGCAATAGATTTAATGCACACAAGGTTGCTTTCTAGTTGGTTTCCTTTTGGTGACTAGTTTACTGTCATCTTCGTGTGCTGAAATGGATTATCTTTTAGAAAAGCAGTGTGTTTATTTTCCAGTCCATCAAAGAGGCTAATTGAAATTGCAGTTCATTGAAAGGAAGAAGTGTTGTGGTGTTGTTGAGTTATGGGTTGGTTTGGGAGATCTTTTAATGTGGAGGGAAAACCATTGTGTATTGACCATGTCAGGTCAATAAGAAGACTCTTAATAGTAGCTGTGTGTGGTTTTGGTAGTTACTGCAGCACGCTGTTATCAGAGTCAATGCATAAATGTGTTGCAATTGCCAGTCTCCTGGATGGTGTAAGTAAATGGAAAAAGGAAGGAGAAAGGGGTAGGATGTGTGCGCTCAGTGATCATTGCATTGGTGATGAGTGTCATGTTTGTGCTATTGTTGTTACTATGATTTATGAGTTTAAGTGAGGAAGAAGAAACACTAAGGAAAGATGATAAGGATTTGGGGATGGTAAAGCTCAGCGGATAGATGATGTGTGACAAGAGAAGAAATGTGGAAGGGAGAGGAGAGAGGGCATTTGAGGGCATAGGAGCCCAGTAGGTTTAAAGTGGGCATGCATCAAAATGATAGGAAGGTCATTGATGTCTACAGTGCCTGGGGTTTTCTACTTTGTAGCTTCTGCAATTTCAATTTATGTTGTCTAGGATCTCCAACTGCTTCCTACCTGTGCTAACTCTTCACACCTGTATGATGGAGGAGAGGCATACCACCAATCTCAGTATCTTAGGGTGAAGTCCCATTTGCTTTGGCACTTGTTTGACCCTTCACTGAGTTAATTCAAATTGCAAATCCCACATGAAGTTGTTCATTTTAGTACCTTTGAGTCAGTGTTGAATCAGCTTGGTACGGTTTTTGGCAAACACTGGTGAATTGGGAAGAATGAGTATTCTGTATATTGTGGGGGAGGAGGTATGAATAGGATCTTATCCATTAGCATATGGTTAGATGTTAAATCATCTAAAGGCATAACGTGTAACTTTATCCTGAGAGTGTCTCCTCTGTGCAAATCTAGATCTGGGACGTACTGTAGTGAAACGGGTTTTATTTTATCTTACAATTTCTGGAACAGTCCATAAGAAGCAGATATATTTAGTCAAATGAGTTTGCAATAGATTCCATTCCCTTCTATCACTGGTTTTCTGACAGAAGTTTTTTCTGCCCAGTTAACATATGTAGTCTGTCCTTTGGTCTTGACACTATCTTTGGAGACTTATGAAACCCAGCAATGCAATCCTTTTTTAACGATTTCCCTGTGATTTCTGGCAGTATGTCATTTCTCACTTGGAGATGCTTTGTATTATAATGAAAAGGTTGGCTTGTCAGCCTAGAAATAGCAAGTCCTGTGTCTGTTCACAGATCTAGTGTGGCATGCTCAGACCAAGGCATCCCTGGACTGGCATGTCCATATGCATTATCTCTTTTGGGTAGGCACATCCTCCTAGAAGGTGCCTGCTTCTCTTTAAATTGCCCAGAGTAATAGAAATCCAAGGTGGACTGTCACATAAAATGTTTGTTTGCTTTTATCGGAAGTTTAAAGGCAAGATAGCTGAGTTAATCTTTCCTGTAAAGGCTCTACTTCAGCCATCCTAAGACAGAGATAAGAGTCTGTCTGCTAAGCAAGAGGAACATGGGATAAGAAATCACTGTGCCAAAATAAATGTACTGGAAATTCAGCTAGATTGGGGGGTAAAACTTGCAGTGATATGACTGTTCTTCTTTTGGAGCTTAAGTTTTTTTAGTTTTTGATTCAATCTGTCTTCCAGTGTAATTATTTAAAAAAGAAGAAGCTTTTAGAGATGTTGCTCAAAACTTTCTTAAAACTTGTTGGTTGTACTTTCTGTATTAACAGCTAGGACAAAGGTTGGAGGTCTCGGTTACAGAAATAATAATACATCTCTCTGTCCAAGTAGTTAATGATACTGGTACCTTTTAAAAATTATTTTTCCAGTGGACATAATTGTTCTAGCTTTCATAGATCAGCAGTAAGCTTTAGTTTAATTCAAGCATGTTTCTTCCAAATATAATTCCATTTCTTAAGGCTAGACTGAGGAATTGATCATTTTCCAAACTTTTTTACCTCTGTGTGAATCTGTTAAGATACGGCTTATTTCAGACCAGAAGCCATCATGGAAAGCTTGCCAGGAATTTAAGACATACATTTGTCTTCTACTGTTGATACAGAGAATTTCCAAGACTGCTGTTAACTTCACTAACCAAACCAACCATTTCTTCGCGTCCTAGTTGTCTGAGTCACAAGATCTTGTCAGATAATTTTCTCCTGCTTCAGCAAAAGGTTTATTTATGTGGCCTGGAAAAATAAACAAATGTAAAGCAGAGAAAGGAATTAGTCATTGGAGTCTAATTCTTATCCTTTGGAAAAGCAGAGAGCCAAGTTATCCCTGACTTTGCTAAAAGAATTAGATCATACATCTCCTGGTGTGGATGCAGAGAAAGCAGTTCAGAATTAGAGCTGTCTCAACAGATTTGGCTCTGATCCTCTACAAGGATCCTCATCCTACTCTCACTTAAATAAGCAAGCTCAGTCTTATTCTAGATGTACCTGAAGTGCTGATGGTTGGTGGAAAAGACAGTCAAGATACTTCTCTTGGCAATAATGTGAATAATGACATAGTGAATGCATTAGATTGTGAAATCACCTACTCTGTATGCAGATGCCAGCAGCACTTAAGATACTGCAGTTGGTTTTTTTCACTTCTGAATTGGGAATGAATAGTAGAGGGAAGGCTGTCTTACATTTTGATGATGAGTAGTTTGATCAGACTGATTGTGAATGTCCCCCTCATTATGGGGTGAGATATGTTCCATGGTATGACGGACCAATCCCATACATCTTTTCTGTTTATTTTTCTTCCTGTTGTTAGCTACCATCACATCGGAGCTTTTAATGAGGTGATAAATTCCAGATGCTAGAACCTGCATGTTTCTAATCCTCTCCTTTCCAGGCTCTGTGGCATGTTTATAAAGCAGCACAAATGCTTTTGAGTATGAGTGGTAAGCACATGTCCACAGCAATAGAAATACCGTGGCTGATGTCACTGGATCAGTGAAGTAGTCACCCACAAGGAGGGGGTTGGCTGACTTAGAGGGAGAAAAGAGTTTTGATGCTATCCAGTATTGACTTAACATTATTTCAGCTCATCCTGTTGAATTATCGTGTATTGAATTTTTAATATTTTTTTTTCAGAGTAGTAGTGAGGAAAAGAGAGTAATTGTGATTAGAGAATGAGAGAATAACTCAGGTGAGAAGGGCTCTCAGGAGACCTCCAGTCCAAACTCCTGCTCAGAGCAGGATCAGCCATGAGGTCAGACCACATTGCTCAGGGCTTTTTCCAGTTGGGGCTTGCAGAAACTCTGAGGAAGGAGATGGCACAGCCTCTCTAGGCAACATGCTCTGATGTCTGGCTGTCCTTTTATGGTGGTTAAGATCCACATACCAAGTCAAAACATCTTTTTGTTTCAGTTTACATCCATCATCTGTTGTCCTCCCACCTTGCACCACTGAAAAGAGCCTGGCTCCATCTTCTCAGTGAACTGCTTCTGGGTACTGGCACGTTGCTCTTGGGTCTCTCTGAAGCCTTTTCTTCCCTAGGCTGAACAAGCTCAAGTCCCTCAACCTGTCATCACAGGGCGAGTGCCAACTCTCTCAGTGGCCCTTTGCTGAGCTCGCTCCAGTCTATCAATTTCATTATTTTTATTGGGGGCACCAAAATCAAATGTATTTTAGATGTGATCCAGGTAGTGCTCAGTGAAGGATGATAGTTACTTCCCCTGATCTACTGGCTAGGCTTCTGTTCACACAGTCCAGATTGCTGTTGGCCTTTATTGCTGCCATGGCACATGTTTGGCTTGCTATCTACCATGACCCCTAGGGCCTCTTCATGAGAGCTGCTCCACAGCCTGCAAGATGTTTCTTCCCGCAGGCAAGACTTTGTGTTTGTCTTTATTCAATTTCATGAGGTTCCTATCAGGCCATTCCTGCAGCCAGTCTACGTCTTTGAGTGGAAGCCCTGCCCTTGAGCTCACTGACTAATCTCCACTTTGCTGCCATCTGCAAGCTTGGTGAGAGTACTCTGTCTCCAACTCCAGCGACACGCTTGTAGACAGGTCCAGACCTCTGTGGTACTACTAGCGATTACTTCATACATACATAGGGAGAGTATGACCTGTTGACCACTGCCCTCTGAGCTCCACCATACAACCTGTTTGTTTTTGCGTGGTTTGTGGTTTGTTTATTTTTTTAAGTCATCTAGTTGTCTGCCTGTCTAGACTGTAATATCTGAACTTCGGTATAACAATATTGTGGGAGACAGTGTGGAAAACTTTGCTGAAGTCGAGGTGAATGACATCTGCTGCTCTCTGGCTTGTCCACAAATACCATTGTTTTACCCTAGAAGGCCCTCTGGTTGGTCAGACATGAGTTACCCTTGGTAAATCTATGCCAGCTGTTCCTGGTAATTTTCTTCTTCCTATGTGCAGAATTGTGTTTCAAGAGGACTTGTTCCTTGATTTTTTCCAACAACTGAAAGTCTACTGGCTTAGAGTTCTCCAGATCATCCTTTTGACATATTTTTGAAGACAGGTGCAACATTTGCCTTTTTCCAGTGGCTGGGGATCTCCCTCAGTGTCTGTGACTTTTCAAAGATGCTGAAAAGTGGCCTTGCTATGACATTGGCCAAATCCCTCTGTGCCCTTGGACGGAGCCCATCTGGTCCTATAGAATTGATATGTAAGTTCTTGTAAGTAATCTGTGACTTGATGCTCACCTACCTCTGGTAATTCCATCACCTTCTCCAACACTAACTGTAAGCACAGAGGCTTGGGAGATTTTGCTGGTGAGAAGTGAGTTGAAGGCATTGAGTACCTCAGCCTTACCTGTCTCCACTAAATCACCCAGCCCACTCAGCGGAGGCTCTGCATTTCTCTTGTTTTTCCTTCCAGTGCTAGTGTAGTGGTAGAAGCTCTTCTTGCTGCACTTGGTGTCCCTTGCAAGTATCAGTTGTAGGTGAGGTTTGGCTTTCCTAACATAACACCTACTTGTGTATGTGATGATTTCTAAACTTCTCCTTGGTAGCCTGTACCTGCTTCCACCTCCTGAATACTGACTCCGCATTGGAGCTCAGCGGTGAGTTCTTCATCTAAGTATGTTTTGACTGTTTACTGGTGTGCTACTAGGTGAAAGACCTCCAGAAAAAAACATGGAAACTTGCTCTGGAAGAAAATGTTACTGTTGCTGCTGGCAAATATGAACAACAGAAGAAACATAGGGGAGTGCCATCCTGTAACCTCTGCTAATTCTTGTCTGAAGCAGGACCAGAATTAATGTTAAAAGCATGTGCAAAGGGAAGTGCTATATTTTTAGGCTGATACATTTCTGCCATAGAAAGTAGTTTACTGCATACAGCAGACAGCTTGCACGTGTGCACATTTATGTTGATTAAATCTGTTTAATTTTTCATTTAGAATAAGAACATTTATGTAAACCTAAAGAAGGAATGTTTGCTAATATTCTTCATGTTTAAAACATGTTCCTGCCCTACATGGGAACAGTTGATTCTTTTTCTTATTTTGGAGAAGAATGCTGATTGTGTTCTGTTTGTGTTTTTTCATGGTTTCTGAAATAAATTTCTTGTGCATTTCCACACAATTCTCTTCCTTTGCAGATTAAATTTTATTGTATTGATCATGCAGTTGTATTCATCTGGGTTTTGAATGTAAGCCCTTATATGCTTGGTGGTCAGTCTATAAGAATAATTTTGGGCATTACCAAAAACCTGCAAATTGTTCCAGATGAAAACAATAAAAAAGTGGTTTTCTGTTGCTGTTATTCAGATAGGTTAGAGAGCACTTCTTCCATCAATGTGTGTACAAGGGGCTGGGAAAACCCCCCTTCTAGGCACGGAGCATGCTGCATGATGGGAGCTACTTTCTGTGTTCCACATCCTGTTATGTTTACTGCTTTTAATTAAGTTGACTTTCCTGATGATATACTTAGCCTTCCCATTGCAATTACAGCTGCATGAAGTGTCAGCAGGTGTGTGCTTAGGGCAGTAATCTAGCTGTTGATTTATTCTTCCATTTGATTTGAAGCCAGCATGGAGGAGGAGGAGGAGAGGGGAGGCAGTGTAATAGTTTTGCACGCTTCCAGGCTCCTTGAATGGCTGGCACCGTACAGAAATGGAGACCTGGATTCAGGCCAGGGCCACCGATTTACCAGCAAAGCAGCTCCAGGAAGAGCGTGTTTGCATATGTAGTTCAATGCAAGAATGTAAATGCACAGTTTGCATTGTGAAGGAAGACAGCAGTAATTATCAGACCATCTGTATATAACGGCAACAAAAACCCACCACCATTGCTCAGTCCTGTGTGGCCTTAAACAATAAGGTTACAAACCATCACAACTAGCTTCAGTAGTCTATGCTCTTAAGGTGTGGTATGTTTCATGCTTCAAATAAGGGGCTAGATTCCCTTGATGTCAATGGATTTGTTGAGGTTGTAGTCCTCACTGCTGTAATCACCCAGGAACTAGTTGCCTTGCCACACACTTGAATTTGCTTCGATGGATTGGTTGTACAATGCACAACCTAGGGAGAATTAGGCTACCAAATTAACAACCCATTCAACTTGCTAGGAGTGAGACCTGAGGAGGGAAGAGTGATTTAATATCTCAGCCTTCACAGGCAATCAAGCAGGTGACTGACCTAACTTGAAGCTCTGAATGATTTTGGAGTTGGAGGCTGACCAGGTGTAGGCAGCTTATTGTGCGGAAGGAGAGGAGGCAGTCTTTGTCTTCCAGTGCAGTACTCCTCTGAAACCAGACTCTCCTCTGGCTGAGGTGAAGCAGGGAACCCAGTCCACCCACCTCTCATTTCCAGGGGATACAATAACCACAGTTGTGGCTTATCATGAGTTTTTCCTGTTGAGGCTGTTTAACTTGAAATATTCATCAGAGCATTAACTCTTCCATTTCATAGGCAAGAACCCTAATGTGAGGCTGATAAAAAAAATTTCTTCTGGCTTCCTGTCAGTGGGACAGGAAGGTCTGTACCTGGTTTGAGCTCCAGTGGACTGCATCAAGGAGCACTTGACCCCAAAGTCATCTTGAAGCTCCTAACCCTTTCTGGGTAGGGAGAACCTGAATTAAAATTTTGAAAGACTTGGTGGCACCTAACTGTTGGCCATTAGTACCTATGTCCTTCTCTGTGTTTGATCCTGTGGTGGCTTGGAGAAGAAGAAAGATTTGCTGTGCATTAGTATGTTAAATTCAGGCAGATTGCAAATTCATGGACACCCATCGCCCCCTGCCAGCAGATTGCTTACAATCTCCCAAAGCAGTGATTAGGTGCAGTAGGACACTGGGAGCAGCTTGAGATATGAAGAACCAATTGTATTTACTAAGGGTCCCGATGATTAACTAAAGTCCTCATTCCTCTTGGTATGTGAAATTTTCACTTCCACCTCTGGAAAATTAAAACTGCTATCATACAGATAATCTATGTCTTTCTTTTGCCAGAGCCTTAAACCAGGCTGTTTCTCTGCTTTGTTCTGCTAAAGAAAGACCTGCAGCCTGTGTTTGAAAAATAGCTATTTAAGGTGCTATATACTGCCACTGGACAAAGCCCAAACCCCAACAATTCTTGCTAAGTTCTGCCACAGGAGAAGCAGAGATTTCCAGATGGATGTGTGCTGGCTGGAAAACCATGTGATGAGATTTGCCGTCTTTAGAGTCAACAATGAGAGTACCTCTGTAGGGTGGCTTTCCTTTTGGGGTCTGAGAAGAGAGGTATGGTGATATGGCAAGCCCTTAGGTAGCTGAAGGTTTGTAGTAAGGGTTGGTTTGATAGGAGCAGCTGAACAAATACTTCTCATCCCATCAGAAGTAGGGAAAGATTTACCATATTCTGCTTAGTTCTTGCACAGTGACAATGTTTATAGGCTCTTCACCTAAAGAATAATTGAGAAATAATCCCTTTTTCAGCTGTTGCCTGCTCTTATTTTTCATGTCTCTGAAGGACAGGAGCTAAGTATCTCGTCTCATTGTAGGAGATTTTAGTTGTGTCAAAGCAGACAGGAATCTAATCTGAGCAAATATTGTTTCTGTCTCTGTTGTTTCTACCCTGCAGAAAAAATGACCTGACATCCCCTTTCCTTCTTCTTGCCTTATGTTTTCTTATGTAGTTAAGGGCTGAGTGATTTATCAAGTACCTGGGTAACTATATCTCTAGTGCTCTCCTGGGTACCAGCAGCAGTGTTTTAAGTACAGCCATTCTACGGAGGTCATGGCTGCGTTGATCTATGAAGCAGTTATATTTGTTATATATATTGTTATATATTTGCCAAAATCAGACCTATGTTTTACAAGGCACTGTTGTTGCATGCACTAAGAGATCACCTTTGCTATGTATAAGAAAAGAAGAGAAGCACTTTTGGGTGCTGAGAACCTGTGACTGCAGGTAACTCTGGTGGAGTTGTGTCCCTCCTGAAAATTAGGCCACATAGGCAGACGTGCCAGGGAGACACAACCAGCTCCAAGACCAAGGCTGGAAAGCAGATGTTGCCTATAACTCTGCTCCACCAGCCAAAGATCTTGCCTGTGTTACTGCTCCTCAAGCATCTAAGTGAATGCCAGTGGAGGGATGTGGCCTTTGCGTTGCAGCATCTTTCTGGAGAGAGATTAAACCACTTTGGGACTCCAGAATGGAGAACTGGACTTTGTGTTTTGATTTCCGTGTTCAGTGGGCTGCTGTAGCAAAATGGATTCCTTGGGATAATGTCTCTACCATGCTTGTAGCATTAAGCTCCTCCACATGTCTGGTGGTCTTCCCCATGTGTGCGGTCAATAACGTGGGTCTTTCCTTACATAGCAGGACAGCCGATGGCTTTGCTGTGAAAACTTGCTTTTTATTGAAAGATGGAAATGCACATACAGAATAGTCTGAAATGGATTAATCAATGGTGAAATAAACTTGGTAGAAAAATAACTCCTTCTCTTTCAGTTACTTGGTACACCTTCTATTGATCCTATTCCTCATCCTTCAGGTCGAATTCTGAGTCTCGTGGCAGTGTAGTCCTGTTGAGCTCAGTGGCATTATTCCTCATTGATCGCGCAGCCAAGACTCTGAGCTTCATCAGAATTGTTTCTGCTAGTCGTTTTGTGGTGGTTGCCTGCTTTGGTTTTGTTTCATGGCTCGTTTGATTTTTCTCTGTTCAGCATCACTGTATCCTGGCAGCTTAGTTCCAAGCAGATTAAATTATTTTTTTTTTAAACTTTTTTGTTCTAGAACAAGTAACTACATACACAGACTTCAGCTATCTGCCTTCACTTGTTTAACAGTAGCAGACCTGAGCCTTTTGACTTTGAGGGCTCAGCGCTGAGTCTGCCTGGAGGTGACTCAGTCTCAATGGTCCATTCCTTCCAGTTCTTGTGAGCACCTGTAGTTCTCCTTCTGGTGTTTTGCCTATGCCAGTATTAGGACCACAACTGGTACTTCCTTAGCTTCATCTGATGCTACTAGCCAGTCCCCCAAAATCTTTCTCTTCTGTTCTTAGCTTTGATCTGTTGCTACACCCTCCTTTACTTAACTTCCCTGCTCCCTTTGGTTTCCTTACATTTAAAAACCTGCCAGTGTTTCTTGTATTCCAGTGAAACCCAGTTTGCTTCATAGACCTTACATACATGCAGCAATCGTTTAACCTCTCAGTGGTGTGCAGCCTTTTTTGGAATTAAAGTCATGCTTGTCTATAGGACACTGGTTAGAAATCATGAAGTTTACTGTAACTGGCTGTTGTGGGGGTTTTGTCGTTTTCTTTCACCCTCCCATCCTCTGTCCCTGTGTCTACAGTAGGGTTTCTGACACTACATGTGGACTGACAATCTACGCTTTGCTTTTCTCTTTCAAAAGACATTGCTTATCAAGCATCTTAAATGTTAAATCAGGTTTTGGCACATATGATGCAAACAATCTAGAGAAGAAATCCAAGAACACTACAGCCTGCATTTCAAAGGGATGGTGCTGATGTGGAATACCCACAGTGGGTGAGGACAGGGAGTGTTGTCAGACCACTGTGGCCATACAGTCTGCTGAAGACTGAAATCCTTGCTTTACCCCTTTAAATTCTCCAGTTTTCAGCAAGTGCCAATCAGGGAATTATTTTTAGATGCAGTTCTTTGCTGTGGCAGCTCCGCTGAGAAGGGACTTGTTCAGCTGTGTAAATGCAGGTATAAATGGAAAAGAGCTTCTGGACCATTTCATTGAGCATTATTATCTGCAGAACACATGCAAGTGCAGGGTTTGTTTGTGGGCTTTGGGTCATACCATATACCCTTAAGTGAGACTTTGTGCCTTGCTTGTCCATTAGGGAAAGAAGTTCAACGCCATGATTTAAGTGCAAACCCATACAAAAAGCTTGTTGCTGTGATCTGACATGCAGTGTAATTTTGATCTGTGACACAGCAGTTCCTTGGTGTGCTAGCAGTACAAGTCATTGGACACACAGACGCATTCATTTCACTCTACTGAATTATGAATGAAAAGATGTACCTTCTAAATCATAAATCACATGACAGTTTTCAAAAGAGAGGCCGTATTGCTTGGTGAAGTTGCAGATTAGCAAAGTAACTAATGGATTGTGTCTTACCCTATGTAATGGGTTAAATTTTGATCTATGAAACAAGCATTGCCCTAGGGAGGCGCAGTTCTCACGATCATTGTTGATGTGTGAAAGAAGGAAATTGGCTTTAGAAAAGTCTTCTGTAGGAGATGTGCTTGGTGTAGTTCAGATCGATGGTAAGGCTCATTCTTCAGCTGGCACTAGGCACATGCAGTCCTTCCTCATTAAGCAAAGCCAAAGCACCAGTGTAATTTAAAGAATATGCATATCAATTCAATAAATATATGTGTGTGTGCTTAATTGTTTCTTTCTGAACCAGGGTCTTAATTCTGCTGGGATTTGTTGTCAGGCAATAAGAGATAGTACCTCAAAGACCGATTGTACTCAAGCTTGTGTGTTACTCCATTAATAAACTGATTTTATTGACACTTTTCGCCTGCTAATAAATATGGCTTTTGTAAGTAAGTTTATTTCTTGTAATTGGGGTCAATGTTGGCAGAAGTTGTGTTGTTTTTTCATAGCGCATTGAATCAAGAACAAGAGATCAGAGCTTCCACAGTACCCTGACAGCAGCATCAGCAAATGAGCCATTTATTCCTCCAGTCTTTTTTGGCGCTGCTGGGGAATACAAACAGCAGGTTGTTATCGTGGTATCATCCTTGATTCCAGGCTCCTACATATGGGTACCTGTGTCCACACCCGCAGGCACACACTTGTTTGGTTTTATGGGTAAAAATTAAAAGGGTTACTAGTGTCAGATCTCAAAGGCATTTCCCTCTGAATTATGATACAGGTTTAGCTTCACAGATCCACCCAGCAAATGCAGTGCTTAGCCTTCGATGAGTTGCCTCGGAAAGCTTACTGGCTTTTGTAAAATGGAGCTTCTCGAAACACAGCCAAAGTGAGAGACTCCTCCATCCTTTGCATCATCATTTTCAGCCATTTGAAAGCACAATCATCCATGTAGGAGACAAAACTTCTCTTTGATGGCCTGTTTGTTTGCCATTCAGTGGTCTCAGGAGCTTCATAAACATTCAGCAGTTGAGCCTTTCTGTCTTCCAGCTGGTACTTTAGTCCTCTTTTGCAGGAAGAAAAGCTAAGTCACTGAGACTTTAAAAATGGTGCCGACTTGTAGGCTAGACAATTTAGAGATTAAAAATAAAAAGTAAATTTAGGTACTATACTCCTCATTCAGATGCTGGTTTAATTTTGGTGGTTTGATTGACCATAATTATATGTTTTAAAATAGCCTTTTCCCATCTCTTCTGGCTCTAGAGAAAACAGAATAGGCGAGGCAAGGTTGGGCACAGGGGAGGCATACGTGCAGCTACCCTGGGCTCTCTGGTTTAGTTTAACTTTTAGTACAAGTTCAGCTCTTGGGGCTTGATCTGGAAAGTGGCTTTGGAGCCAGAGCCCTGCCGGGCGCATCCATTCCCTGTCCTGCTTGTGGTCAGGTGTAGGTGTCTGGGCTGACAGAGCTAGCATGTGGAGGCTTAGATAAAGACTGCTCACATCCCTAAAATCCTTTTTTTGGCCTCAATTGCCTCAAGAAGGGCATCTACATTTACAGGCTCTGTTTCCTCTCCGCTTTTCTGGCTCGACAAGCCTTAAAAAGGCCTTGCTGTGCAGCATCAGCAAAAGGGGCAAGTGCCGATCAATGTGGATGAGGTGCTCCAACCAAAAGTGTGTTGAAGAGCAAAAAGGCTACCGTGACCATTGGTTTAACAGAAGGCAGCAGCTGCTACCCAATTTCATAAGGGGCCTGATCTTGTCCATTATTTAATGTATGTCTTGAAAGCTCCCATTGGGTTGATCCACCTGGGGAGCATAGAGGAATGCTTAATTCTTGGTCCCGATTGGGCTGCAGGTAATGCTGACTTGCTAACTGTTGCTGTAGTTTTGTGATATCTGGTAGTTTTGAGTATGAGCAGTTGTTAGGGTCCTGGCAAGCTTTGAAGAAGAATGGTTGGAGATTGGGTCACTTTCAGGTTCAGGGACGGCAAAGTGGGTGTTTTCTCTTTTGGCATGAGCAACTGACTCTGCTTGAGTCTCAGACTGGGTGCCTGAGTATATTAATAGAACTTGCCGTGCTGATCATGTCAGATCCTCTAGCTTGCTTAAATAAATCCTGCCTGCTTGTCATCAGAAGAGCATGCAACTGTTTTCACTTGCAAAACAATTGATTCTGTATCCATAGAGCATCCCCCTCTGGCCCCAGTTTGAGGCCGAAGCCTATGTGACTTGATGTATTTTGTGAGTGGAGGCTTGTTAATTGAACGTGTAAATGTGTAATTGTTTGTACAATTATCTAATTGATTTTTTTTTAGCTTTGTGTAGAAATATGGGAGCACAGTCATACAGTTGGGCAAATTTTCCAAAACCAGATGCTTAATTAAATCAGTACATTGAGCATACAGATGTGAACCATTAAAAAGATTGATCCAGTTGTGGTAACCTCCTCTTTTCTTTTGGTGTGTGGATATGCTAATCTGAATGTGTTCACCCGAGTCTGTCATATACCATAGTTTCTGTGTTACCTTTGTCATTTTTCCTACTAAATACATGGAGTCTTTCATTGCTGTGGGAAATGGCAGTTACCATAGAAATCGTTCAGAGGATGCTGAATGTATGTGCTGGCTTTTAGTGGAGTTGTACCTTGTACTTACAGTGGTTGGTGCTATAATACCTTTAAAATGGTTCTATTTCATGTGAAATATTATGGGGGTTTTTTTTAGTGGGAAGCCTGTTTAAATTATGTGAGTGGTTGGCAGTTGCAGTCCAGTGCAACTTCTGAGAAGCAAAAAATGCCATTAAATTTGCAAATAATGGTATGCTTGAAGTTTTCTCTGCACTCGGTTCCTCTGTTTGGAACCTGCTGATTTGCAAAGAGTGAGTGATCTGGCAGTTTTGACCTTGCAATTCTTGTTTGATGGAGTGAATAAAACCCTAGATGACTCGTGTTTGAGGTTTGCAGTGTTCGTTTACTGTGAAAGAAAACACGGTAGTACTGCTTTTCTTTATAATGTGTCCTTTTCTATAGAATTAAACACTACATTCACTCTTTTTGAGGTGGCTTTAAAAGAAGCATCTAGGAAGGTAGTTTCGATAACATGCAAAAAGTTCCTGAATAGTGATAGAGCTGTGCCGTGGATGTGTACATGCGATTGACAACTTTATCCAGCCAAGGGTAGTCTGTTCTTATCCATAGGCCCACAGAATGGTTTGGGTTGGAAGGGACATTTAAAGATCATCTAGTCCAACCCCCCTGCCATGGGCAGGGACACCCTTCACTACATCAGGTTGCTCAAAGCCCCATTCAGCCTGGCCTTCAACACTTCCAGGAGGCTTTGCCTCCCAGGCTCATGGCAATGTTGTAAATGACGCCTCGAGCAGGGGTGCAAACGGTGTCAGATTTGGGGATGCCATTTTAACCTGAGTGACAACCGTTCCCCTAATGCCCTTTTCTCTTTATTTCTCTACAGATGTCGCTCCTACGAGGATTGCTGTGGTTCAAGATGCTGTGTAAGAGCTCTCTCTATCCAGCGACTATGGTATTTTTGGTAGGTCAGAGCATCTGGGAATTTTACATTTGTCTTATTCTTGTCTTGTTCATAGGACTTGAATCAGGGTATTCCCAGCCCTAGTAGGTACAAGTATGCAGTAATGTATATGTGTACACATAAATGCAAGAACTTTGGGATTTTGCTTATATTTGCTTATAAAATCCTCCTGATGTAGTAAGAAAACACTGAAAAAGGAGGTTACTCATGTCGGATTGACTTTTCCTGCTTCTGCATCCTATTGGTCTGTACAGGCAGCAGTCTCACTTTTATCCAAAATTGCTGAATTCCTTATGCCAAGCAGCAGTGTTTGTCCGGTTTAGTTGGGCACTCGGTTTTAAAAGAGGATTGTATAAGGAGGATTGTGCATTTAGGCAGGGTTTAAGACAGTCTTGCCTGCTGAATTGAGGCTTCAATTAAACTGACTTCAGTTATGACTGTGGGGATTTCAGTGGAGATGACAGTAAGGGAAAAGAAGGCAGAAAGATTTGAGCTTGTGAAACCAGCAGCTCAGTAATCTGGATAAAGCTTAAACTAATCACTGTTATATGCATAATGAAAAAATAAGGTAAATTATTTTTGGACAGGAATTTAAGAAAGCACCTGAATAAAGTCTTATTACAGTAGAGAGAAAGCAAAAGCTCTCCTAGGAAACCTGATTTCAGGCATTTTTATGTAGAATTTGAAGACTGCTTAAAAAAAAGCCTTCAAAATTGAAACGAATAAACACTGAAAACCAGAAGCCTGATATATACTATAATACAGAGATTTCCCGAAGCTGACTGTGAGATTTCAGTGTACAATCCTTACTGATATAACTGAAGAGCTCTGCATTTCAATCCCTGGGGTGACGTCGTAAATCTCTGTTTTTCTGCTCAGAACAAATCCTTTGCAGGAACTCTGCCAAAAGGGAATGTATTAATATTGGCTCAGGGAAACAGGATCTCCTTCTGCTCTCGTTTCCACCGCAGAAACAAAACCAGAAATTGTCCCTTTGCATTAAATACCTCTTGCTGCCATGCAGTGTCACACTCTTCTCGGGCACCTGGGAATGCTCCAGAGGAGATTAGCATGGTATGTAGGCTTGCCTATGGCCAATCTCAGTGGCCTCTGGCCAACTTCCATCCCTTCCAAAACAGCACAGTTGTCATTGTCTTCCAGTAAAGGGCCCTGAAATGAGGTGGCAATTAATGGCAGAAGAACCATTTGGGTTTACGGGAGCTTGCAACAGTCACTAGCATGTCTGATAACTAATCAAGGAAACACAGTGAAAGCCACTGTCTGAAGAACAAAATCTTCTGACGTGCTCTTACCGCATATGCCTGTTCCCACAGCACCAGGGCAAGGGAATGATGGAGACAGTTTAGTCAGGTCAGAAGAGGAGCTGAGAGGAGAAGCACTGAAGCAAAATTATGTCCTTTTCCTTGAGAATGTATATCCCATCTAGGATGCACAAAGCAAAGCTTGTCATCTTCAGTGCTGAATGCTTCAGTCTTCTGGCTTGAGCTTAAAGCCAGCTACCATATTTCCCATGGGGGACAAAATTAGTGTTGAATAATTTAAGAACATCTAATGATTTTCTTTTAAGGGCAACTGCAGAACAGTATTCCTCTTTGTTCAGCCAGTCCCCCCTAAACCTGGCCAGCCTCGATACTATAAAAGTGAGGCTTGTGTCCAGGAGATGCAGTTTGAAACTGTATGGACCTGGAATTTCAGTGCAGCATCCCAGTGGTAAAAGTCAGGTATGAACCTGGACTTTCCAAATGTTCAAGGGCATTTTAGTTTCAGATTTGTATTTTACATGCCAGAAAACATGCTAATAGTACTAATTGCTAAAGATGTCTGTATTATATCCATAAGTGCCCCAAGATACGGGTGTCTGAAATGACATAGGCCTGCTCTCAAGAAACAACCTATTTAAGAAACCCCAATAAAGCTCAAGATTGCTAGATGATACTCTGTTTCTCTCAACGAATGGTCTGGGTTTGAGAGTTGCCTGAATGCGGGTGGGTTTTGACTTCCGTCTTCTCTTTGCCTAGGTTCCTTTTGATGATGGGAGTTTTGTTCTGTTGCGGAGCTGGTTTCTTTATCCGAAGGCGAATGTACCCTCCTCCACTAGTAGAAGAACCTACTTTTAACGTGTCTTACACCAGACAACCAGTCAACACTGCGTCAGGTCAGAGACTGCTCATTAAACAAGTTTCACTAATTTCTTACATTTGCCAAGGCATTTAAAAAAGGTGGGTTAGGGGGTTTTATTTGGTTGGTTTTTGGAAACTGTGGGATTTGGACAAGGAATTGCACTTGCAGTAAACTGTGGAGCCACCTCCTGTGACGAGTGAAGTCTTCTGCCTTCCAAACAATGTAATTCAGCCGCAGCAGTGTTTCTGAAACCCAGGGTGACAGGACTTTCAGTTCCTTTCCATTGTGGTTCCTGATACCTTTACAGCTGTGCGTCCATGCATGGAAGGAGGATAGCAAGTTCTCACTTTGCAGTGTTGACAAAATTATAGGCATCCAAAATGAACGATGACATGAAGGAAGAGTTTTAAATACAGTTGGTACCATTTGGCAGAGGTGAAGGAAAGCCTAACATTTTTCTTCTATGGACTGGCTATCTTACAAGTCTTCTCTTTTTGATGAGCCCGTGCGCTGGGCTACAGTTTTTTCTGCAGCAGTGGTCTTTCTCTCCTTGTCAGTCTGCTCGCTGGTCAGCAATGGCCGTGAGCATCAGGAGGATCTGCTTAGTGATGGCTCCTCTGGCAATACTGCATTCTAACTTTCCTATTTCTTCCCCTCTGGCTGTTATATAGTTGGGAGAATTCAGCAAAATAAGAGTCACCTGTAAGCAGAAGATGTTTGTGCCTTATGGGAGCAGTTTGAATCCAGCTGTCTCTAGTTGGAAGACCTTCTGCAGTACTGAGATTATATCTGAGTGCACACTCAGGTGCTTGCCTTCTCCCTGCCTCAGCAAGGCCAAACTGAGACATTTTTAACCACTGTCCGGATTGCATAAGCCGGTGCTAACTTGTGCCTGTGAAAGCACACACATACGCACATGCAGGCACGCTTGGTACACTGACACTTTTCCTGCCAGGCTGATATTTTGCCGCACATTGTATTAAAGCTGAAGCCAGAGGATAATTACGTTTTCTGACAACTTTTTCAGAACTGGCAATTTGATTTTGTTTTATAGTGGCTTGGAAGTGGAAATACAACTGAATATTTTCTATTGAGAAGGGAGATCTCTCTGAAAATTTGCTGCCTCAAACCTCTTTATCAAAATTCGTCTTCTGAAACACTACATCTCTGCAGTATTGTGGCTGCATCAAGACAGCCTCCTTAGAAAAGTGTCCTAAACCCCTTTCTAGCTAGCTGTGACTATGAGCGTTGTGCAGAGAGGCGGCATTCAGGCTCTCTGCCCTGTTGTGCTGGCTATTGCACGCCCATGTGCCTTGTGCAGACTTCGGAAATGCTCTTTCTTGTACCCTTAAGCAGGTACCTACCCATAGACATACATTTCCCCCCTCTCTCTCACAGGGCTAAATGGATAAAAAGATGTTACATACACAACTAACATTTTATTCACCCTTTTTTTTTTTTCTAAATCCTAAAAGTTTTTTTTAGGGCTTCCATTCTGCATCTGTTTTTATGCTTGACTGAACAAACATTTCCACAGAGAGTATTTATTTTTCAACAGTGGGGAGGGAGCCAAACTAACTAAACTATATTTTTAAGCCTGAAAAATAACCTCAAGATTATGTGAACAGGGAGTGCCTTTGGCTGGATTGGTGAATACCAGATTTAATTTTAGAGCAAGGTTTTAGTTTTTCATGGAATGCAAACTGCAGGCAAATATAAGCACAAGCCCTTTGACAACCTCCTTAGGCTACCTGCTTCCAGACTGTTATTACTATTTCTTAAAAACTCTGGGCTCTGAGCTAACCCCACCAAATTTTTTTCCTACTTTTTCTATTATTCTAGGAATATTCAACAGCAAAAGCAATGGGAATTAGTAGTCAACCAAGTTCTCATTTTCCTCTACCTCCTCTTCCAGATTTGGTGGCAGTAGCCAGCTCATGGTTGAGGTGGAGCCCTTGAAATGTGGCTCCTTGCCCATCTCCCTCCTTCTTTGTAGAGATAACAGCAGCATCTTCTGCCATCGCAGCAGCAGCCTGGAGGTGGGAGTGCTTTTTCTGTGGGCCTGACTGGGAAAATGGATTGAACACCTCACCTGCAAGCAGCAGTTTGCAGACCTGGAGGTGTCTTTCACTTTAGGTCTGGCCTCCATAGCCCCAAACTGGCAGTTCAGGTGCTAGAAGAAGGGTCCCTTTGTAGACACTTAACAAATGAGTTGATAATCAAGTGTTGTTTTCTGCTGTGTTTAATGAACTGAAAAAATATCTCAAAAGATTGGTGTCCACACTTGCCCCCCCTCAATCAATAATAATACATGGAAGTTTTAATGAAAACAGTTATTTTCCTAAAGAGCAAGCTGCAGTGAGCTGCCTCAACCTCTCCCATTTCCCCATGTGGATGGAAGTTGCAGAAATGCAGAGCTGGGCAGGATTTAACTTTCAAACAAAAATGCTTAAGAAAAAGGCTACAGAAAAGGATATTAGCCCAAACTTTGGAGAGGTAGGACTCGGCTCCTGTTCCCAGCCCGGCTCTCCCGCAGCCACGTGCTGATGCTATAGGTGGAAGCAGAAGGAGGGCTTCTTGTCACCGTTGCAAAGGAAGAGAGGCTGCGGAGCAGCCCTCTTCGTTCGGACAGGCAAAAGGAAAAGTTATTGTGGTGGTGCATTAAAATTACTGTGCTAAGAAGGAAATAGCTGTGTTCCTGGTCTGCTTTCTATCCTCTTTGCTCCCGAGTGTCCAAAGCAAGGTCCCTAGGCAGACACCCCAGGCACTGGGACAGTTTGCACCCCAGTGCCTTATGGCTCGATCCATCTGATTTAATATTGTAAGGACACATTTTTGGGTTTGGTATGTAGCTCCTTCCTGAATGCTTGCAGTACTAAAGGATACTTAAAGCTTCAGGAAGCCTGTATTCCTTCTGTGGCAATAGTGAGTCCTAGTGTTACTAAGTCATGGAAAACTAATGATTGAGTGGAAAATCTGTGAGAGGCTGTGTCATTATAAGAAAAACAGACTGACATCAAGAGAAGAAAACCTGTTGCTCAGCCATGATTTTTTTTTTTCCGGTCCAGTCTTATTTAGAGACAAAGAGAAGAAAACTAATTTACATATTCCAATAGAGACTGTCTGTGACTTTAATTGCTGGAATTGCATTAAGTCGTCTTCCAACACTCGCTGTGATATCTGACGAGGGTTACATGCCACCTTTGTTATTCCTCATGGCAGCAGTCTCTGTTACTCATCAAGTGTCATGGCTAAGGAATTTTGCGTTTGATCATACGTTTCCTTTCCTCATCCCTGTAGGCTCCAATATTGTTTCTTAAATCTAATCTGTGCAAAGCGATCTTGTCCCATTGTGTTAGCCAGCCATAATTGGCTTCAACTTGGGTTTTTGCCTCATACATGTTTACTCCTTAGCTGTATCGTGCCTTGAAGGGAAATTATCTATTTAAGATGCACTCTGGTGTACGGGCAGATCCAGTACACCACAAAATAATCTGTGAAGTCCTTTTGTAAGACTTGACACCTGAGTCAGGGCTGCAGTGGAAACGCCTTTGTCCATCTAGGATTCCACGCCTCTCCTTTCTGCAGGCATGACAGCTTTTCTGTCCAGGGAACTGAGCAGGGCTCACTGTTTTCCCTTTCAAATGGTAGTCACTTGGGGCAATGGTACGCTTTGTTTCACTAAATGATTTCTATTGCATGCAAAATTGAAACTTTTTGGTGAAATCTCAAGAAGTGAATGTAGTCCTGCAAGCCTGGGTTTTCTCTGGAACAGCAGAAAGGTGTCTTGTTGTCTTTGCTCTGATGAATACTTTGAGACAACTTGTCCAAGTGTGCAGAGTATAGGCCCTGGAAGAGCATGACCTTATGCTGCTGCCATTGTTGATACCTTTTCTCTCCTTTTCTTTCTTTCAGGGTCACAACAACCTGGAGTGCCGTATTACACAGATCCAGGTGGACCTGTGATGAATCCCATGGCTATGGCTTTCCATGTCCAGCCCAATTCCCCACAAGGAAACCCGGTTTATCCGCCCCCGCCTTCCTACTGCAACACACCACCTCCCCCTTATGAGCAGGTGGTGAAATCCTCCACGTGAGGACTCTCTGGCTCTCTGACCTGACTGTCTGAGAAGAAGGTGCCATTGCAAAAATGACCGAGATGGAGGGCATCTGCCCATTGGAACACTTGCTAGTTCTCCAAGTCCTCTCTCCCTTCCTTCCCTGCACCTTTCCTCATTAAAGTTACTTGCAAAGGGGTGATTTTTAAATATTTTTTTTTTAGTAGAAGTGGATTTTTTCTTTCTCTTCAAAATAAGAGAAGTTGTCTTTGTAATGCTTTTAATGGAAACCTATATTTAAAACCTGTATGTCTTTCTCTTTATTTACTGTTTGTTTCAATCACGGGTTTAATTGCCTTGTGGCAGGCTACTGATATGCAACCCCAGAGTGATGTGCACTCTCATAAAACCCCATGGCAGAAATGCCCTCATCTAAGGGAAATGACAGAGAAAGAGGGCAGAAGTAGAAGAGGGAGGGCAATGCTTTTACCAGAAATGGTGGCCACCATATTTTCCATTACGTTTTTCTTATGAAACTTGGTTCTGATGCACAACAGAGAGACGCTGTGATAGAAGCCCATGAGTGATGGGAGCACCAGTGTTGGTTGAGTTGTGGCAGGGGCTTTGCCAAGTGCCCTAGAAAAGAGGGAGTCATTACTTTAAATGATGCATCTAAAAGCAGAGGACCAGGACTTGAGTGTTTCTTGGCCAGCACCTGGACTCTGCCTGTGTGATCGGCATCCTGACTCCCCTTGGTTTGTCAGCACTGAGATTATATGAAACAGCCGATGACCTAAATGTTGGTAGTGAGAGGGAGGTGTTATAACCTCAGAGCTACTTGTGCTTGTTCCTCTTGCCAGAACAGTTAGAAACTCTGAAATACGTAGGTAAGTTTTCTTTCCTAAATCGGAAAATAACTACAGTAAGAAAGAATGGGAGCACACCTCCAAGTTTGGTCCCTTTGAAACTGATGGGAGTTTTGTCCCTGAGAAACAGTAGCTTTCATTGTGGTCTTACTGCTGCCACAAAGAGTACTGAGCAGAGCTGTCGCCTCCAGGTGACAGATCTGTAAAACTGCTCTCCTCTGTAGGCCAGACAAATAAATAACTTTTGGGGCTGGTGTGTAAGAGCAGTTCCTTGGCCTGATGTGCAGATGGTTTGGCTTTCAAACACTCTTAGCTCTTGGTGGGGTTTGCTGTGAGTGGCCCCAGGATTCCAAATTCACTCTCATGCTCGTGGCTGCCTCTCTTGAATGACCGCAAGTCAACACCTTCAAATAAACACAGAGCCCCTTTCCCTCTGAGGGCTCTCAGGCCCATCTAGCAAAAGCATGAAGCTACTCTGAGGCATGACTACATACTAATGGGACCTTCTCCCTTACCGTGTATTCAGAGCCATGTCACTAACAAGTGACAAAAAGATGATGTCATCACCTTCTACTGCTGAAGGACCTGCAGAAACAGCATAGCTGAGGGTGAAGAGTCCGATATTGTCCTTTGGGTACCGGGTGAGTGCTTACTGCCAATACACTGACTGTTCCTGTGGCACTCCAGTCAGGGCACAGAAATCACCCTGCAGTGGTTTGGAGTACCCTGAAAACCTGCGTTGCGCAGAGAACAGCTTTATTGTGCCGTTAATGCATGTCAGTGGTTTGTGAGAATTTCCTCCTAGGCAGAAAGCTAGGTTTGCAGAAGTGGCAGAAAAGAGCATCCCTTTGTTATGAATGTGAGTCTCTAACAGAAAAAAAACCCAAGGGATGCTGTGTTTCTAAAAGCTGCTGGTGGTGTTAATAGTCATCTGGAGCAGAGCTAGCTTTTGAGGAGCTCACTCCCGCAGAGCTGACTTGGGTGAAATTGCAACTGATGTAATTGCTTGGCAGCTGGGGAAGGGAGAAAAGTATTTTACAGTCTGTTCTACTGATGGGTGTTGTGGAGACCTGCCTGGTTTGGCAGGACCAAAACTCTGATTCACATTGTGTTACGTTCCCCAACATCCTTTCTCTATAACCTGCCTTCCAGGACAGTGGTGGCTTCTCTGAGCCAGGGAAAGCTGTGTCTGTCATTTCAGGACATAGAGCCCCTGTTCTGGTCCATAAGGATGATTCTCAGGTGGCATAGAAGATCTTTAAAGGATAGCAGAGCTGATTCTCTCTCCAGTGAAATGAGGGTCAGTGCAAGGGTAGACTCAAGCTCTGAGTTTGCACTTGCATTATAATCCATGCAAGGTTCTCCTAAAACGTATCCTGCTACGTATGTTTAAGTTCAGCATATGTTTTAAAATGTGGAATGATACACACTTATCTTAGGCTGCAAAATATTCTTGCTTTTTTTGAAGCAGGGCACTTTCTGTTGTGCTAGCAGGATTCACATGCCCTGGTCCAGGCTTTTGCTTAAACTGCATTATAACTGATTACAATTCAGCTATCCACAGTCTAATACTTTTCACAGTTCTTTTTCACCGCACTTAGAGATGAAGAAATGCCAGCAGTCCTAGGTAAGCCGCCTTTTGAGTTGAAATGTATTTTAGTAGTGGTGAACTTAGGAAGGACAAAAATATTGTCTTATCTTCTCGGAGCTGATATTGTGTAAATGGTGTAGCTAGAGCTGAACCTTAAGTAACCTTTCCATCGTTTCAGGTATTTTCATAGGCAGAGCTGTTTTGCAATCATTTGGCTTTTTCATTTTAAGTTGCAAAACATAAAAGCAGCTAGTCATGTCGAATGCTCATGTAAATGCTTGGAGAGAACTGCCTGACAAGTGAATGCTTTGATTTTCTTAAACATCAGGGGTTCTGCACAAACTTCATGGCATGTGAGAAAAGACCGAATGAGCAGTTATGTGCTGCTCCTCCCCTATTGCTGTGCTGCTTGGAGGGCTCTTTCCAGTCACCTTGTCTCCTCCCCAGTATATCACAGGTTGGAGAACCTCCTCCCTATACCCATTCATCGAACCTGAGCCAGCACAGAAATACTTTTCAAAATATTTCAGTAATAAAATGCTTTTCCTTACTGTGCATCATCAAAAGGGACAAAGCAAAGTAGTTCTGTGTGTGCAGTGTTGGCTCAGCGGACACTTAAGATACAAAAATGTTCATTTTATATATGATTACTAGGTCCATCTGCCTGCACAACTGTACATATATATTCTAAATTTGTGTGCACTCAAAGTTTAACACCGACTATGGTTATATATACAGGGCATAATCTTTTTTAAAAGGAAATCCAACCTGTCTTTTTCTGTCAATAGAAATGACAACAGATCTCATGTTAGTAGATAGTTGTTGTTAAGTCCTTTTATATTCTGAAATGTATCTACGAGAGCTGGCGTTTTCCTGACCACATTGAATAGAAGCCTTTTATAGTGTAATTCTTACGCTGTACATTGAAATTCAATTTCTGGTGAAGTTTTCCTTGAAGGCTGGCTGGTTTATTTGCTAGTGTTGGTGGATGACGCTACCTCTTGCCACACACACACACACACGCCTCTTCTAGCAAACTTGCTTGGTCTTCTCTTAAAAATGCGGCATCTGTGTAGGCATCCATTTGAATTGCTTACAAACTGTGTACATGCCTTTCCTCTCACTGTCTTGCTTTTGGAAGGTTTTAGGTTTCTTCTCATTTTTTTCCCTTCTAACCAGTGGGCAGTGATGAGAGGTGAGGTGTGCAATCCCAGAGGTGAAGGAAAACATCATCTTCAACCCAATTTTACTTGGCAGTAGTGATGCACTAGGAGCTGGCAGCTGCTGCAGCTTCACTAATGTGAGCTTCCCTATGGTGTGTTGATGTTTTATCCATCGGGATGCCTGTGTCGGATTCTCTGGGTGCTGCTACTGTGTCCTCTCTCAAACACAACACAGGTTTTGGTGTCTCGCTGCTGAGGCAGGGTGGTGTGACTGCAGAATAAAGTTGGTGCTGGTGGTTGGGAGCTCCCAGCTGACTCCCCACCTGCCTTTGAGATCTCACCATTTATGTCAGAAAGTTGATTTCATGTGCTGTGAGGATAGGGTGCCTGTTTCTTTCATTGGTGTTTGATGTGGGGGTTTAAATGCCTTCACCTTAGACAGAATGGAGATGCTTAAGCCTAGCCACTGAGCCCAGAGGGGAGCCAGGAACATAAACAATACCTCCTTGAGGTCCTTTCTTCGGTTGTGCATCATCAAAACATGTCTGATATATCTGTGAGGAGGCAGTCATCGGGAGGAGCATCCCTAGGTGGGTAAGGAAGGGAAACCTTTGAGGTCTCTGCTGCTGTGACCCTGGCAGCAGCGGGGATGGGAAGGGAGTTAGTCCCTTTCTGCCACGACAAAATCTCCACTTTGAGAGCCCAGGCACTACCAGGGACTCTTGGCACACCTTGCACGTAGCTCTGGTGAGGCCAGGGCTTCGTACATCCATGTGCGAAAAGCCCAGGCTGCGCTGTGGGAAGGGGAGGGAACCTGCCCTTTTTGTGGCTGGGCAGCTGGTTTTTCAGCCAGAGGTTTCGCTGTCAGTCCTATCTCAATGAAGAACCGCAAAGATTATGGATGACTGGATGTGCTTTGCTCTCTTTTCTTGGGGACCGTGCAGGGAGGGAGCGAGCAGAGGTCTTTGCAGACTTGACCGAAACACCATCCACCCTTCCTCCTCATGAACTCTTCAGCTAGCGCTGCCCTACCTCCATCCCACCAGCCATGTGTCTCCCAGGCCAGAGTGGTGCAGGGTGTGGACTCTGCTCCCCAGGTGGAGGGAATAGTTTAGTTCTCAAGTGTTTTTCAGGTCATTAATTGGACCAGTCTGGCTACAGATACCAGAACACCTTGAGATTTATTTTGGATTCTGTTAAATCGATTGGCTGGCTGATGAGTGCTAAGGGTAAGTGCTTGGGACAGATTCCTCCACACGCTAGAAATGCACTTCTTTGGCAGAACAGGCCTTCTTAAATCTTGGTTTAGGGAGTAAGCCGAGGGTGAGCAGGCTCTGCCAGCCTCCCCTCATCTCTGTCATGTATGTGAACCACCCTGCCATGGGCTGCAGCCACAAAACCTGGCAGCAGGGGATGGATGCAGGCAGTGCCAGGCTGGTCAGGAGCTGCCTGTCAAATGCGATGCAGTCGGGGAGGCGCACAAATGCTCAGCTCTGTGGGTTTGGGAAGAAAATCAATCCCAAGCCCTGAGCGGCTGTCCTCCACTCCCGCAGCCCCATCTTGCGTGGTGGCAGTGGAGAGCTGGCAGTCTGGGTACCTGCTGCACTAGGGAGATGTTTTTGGTTGGGGGAGAGGCAGATGGATGCGTGTGACCCAGCAGCAAAAGAGGGACAGAAGTTATCTGGCTTTCATCAGTAAAGGTGTGAAGTGGCACAGCCTGGAAACTTGCTGGTTAGCATTGTGTGTGATGCTCTATGGCTGTGGTCAGCTCCAGGGGTTTACACAGACTTATCAGCCTGGGTTTGCTGGTGGGCTGCTGCGGTTTGAGCGGGGTGGAGAGGAAGAATACTCTTGTAATACTATCTTCTTCTAACTAGCTACTGCCAGGAGTAAGCAGGGGTGCAGAGCAACTCCATGATCATGGGACCAGCCTCACAGGTGCTGTGTCCTGCCTGTCCCAGGAGGCTTTGGGAATTACTTTCCTTGGGCTTTTTTTTTTCTCCTCTCCCTCTTGTATGGTCCACACATCTCCTTTCAGCCCTGCAGCAGGAGAGTGATGTCTCATTCAAGATTCCTCCCGTCGGAAGAAAACCAGCAATGGGGATTGCTTTTTTGTCCTTCAGCAGGGCTGTAAAGCCTCTTTGAGCAGTCAGGCTGAAGCTCAACCTTCAGCCACTAGTGTCAGGGCTGTAACTGCCTCAGGCTCACGCTGGAGGCAAGGGCTGGCTGTTGTCAGACCATCTCCTGACCACAGGAGATGCTTTTTTTCCTCAGGAAAGTAAGTAAGTTTTCATGCCATGAGGTGCCTTCCCTCCAATGTGCTGCCTTACCCTGCTATTGAGGGAAGGCTCCATATTAGTGGGTGAATTAGTTTCATTGCAGTCTGAGGGTTCATAAGGTTTTGCTGCTGCTTCTTCAGCCTTCCAGCAAGTACGCAGCTGTGGCACTCACTGTCAGGCCCTGGGCACCTGAGACACCTCTGCCACGGTGTGGGTGAGGGAGCCCATCAAGGCAGCAGTGTTGGGCTGAAGCCGCTAAAGTAGCACAATCTTATTCATGGCATTTTGTTCTCGTGTCTCTCTCCTCTACCTCCTTCTCCCTGGTGTGACTGGGTACCCCATGGCTCACAGGAGAGGGGCAAACATCCCCTGCAGCATCCTGCAGTGCCTTCCGTGCCTCCCAGTAATTAGCAGGCTGACTCATCAGTTCTGCTGCAAATAGGCCCTGGATTGACAAGGAGGGTACCAACCCTGCCATTTCTGTTTGGGGCTGCCAGGCAGCTGCACCTGTGTTGCATTATCACTTTGGGAAAAGATAATGTAGTGAGAAGCTTTTTTGTTTTGTGGGTGGGGTTTTTTTCCTTGTCTTTAGAGCCCCATGACAGCTTACACCACTGTGAAAACAAACAGCTGGGACTGCATTTTCCAACAAGCTCTTCAGCCTATGTGAAGCAGCAAAGGAGGTATTGCTTTCTTCCCTACTTCAACCAACCAACCAACCCCAAAACCCTCAGATGGCCGAATTTTATATGCATATACCCAAGAAGCCACTTCTTGGCACACAGGTCAGCCAAGGAGATAAAACACCTTGTCAAATGGCAGAGATTTTTTTTTAATTTTTTCCCCATTTTTCTTTTTCTGGTCTAACTAATGCACCACTGCTAATTCAGTGGGTAAAAGAAACAGGCCAGGATATCTTTGGAGGCCCTGTGGCTGTGGGAGCCTTCCCCTCTGGTGCCCTGTCCCTGGAGGGTTGAGCTGCCGTCTGGGATTTTACAGTTGTTTGTACTCTCTGACAGGGAAACATGCAGGGGAAGATTCGGCATAAGGCAGTTTCTACAAAGCAACTGCTAGACAATAATGTTATTAAAGAGGAGAAGTGCAACTGGCAACCACTGTCCCAGGCTGCCAGGTGCTGCCAGGTGCAAGAGACAGCAGAGAAAGCAGAGGGAACAGTGACAAGCAGCCCTCTGACCCCAGCCCCTGCAGACAGAGGTAGCTCCTTAGCTGCGTATACATGTTATTTTGGCTTTATGAAGTGAGAGAAGTCGCAAGAATATGTGTATGTGTCTGTATCTGTGTCTCTATATATAGTTATTGCTCGCTGCCTAACCCTAGCTTACCTAATAGCTACAGCTGGATTTACAGCATCCCACTTGTAGCTGTTGAAGAGAAGCGGTGGCTGAAGACAGGTCACTACTGCTCCCTGTGTGCAAATCACAGCTGCTCTGCCGTGCAGAGACTGGATTCTTGCACCTGTGAATCAACATGAAACCAATGAAAACAGATAGGGGAAAAGCAAACAATGTCTTCAGGAAAAAGACTGCTGCATCAAAAAACCCTGATGGGCTCGGGCAGCATGCTGCTGCCTAGCTATTACCTGTCACGCAGCACACACGCTTCCTCCCACCTCTCTATCCCAGCCTATTTTGCTGGGACTATTGTGCCAGAAAAGTCCCAATGCATTTATCAAGCTACAGCTGAATTTGTACCAATTATCTTCACGTCCCTACCTACAGATCAGAAATAATGCTATTAATTCACAAAAGCAGCAGTTGCTCTCAGTGGCAGAGGGTCACCAGTGGCACATGGGGCGTTGAAACAGAAATACTGCCCCTTGCTTGCAGCACACTTGAAGTTTTCTGTTAAAGCCTAGCTAGAGAAAAACATTGACCTTTCTCAAAGCTGGAAAACATGTTAGTCAGCTGAACAGAGAAATTTCATACATGTGTTCTTAAAAATGAGCTAGTCATGTCAGGCTTTAGCTGCAAACTCTTCAACAGGACCTATGTGGCCAGAAAGGAAGGCAACACTTTGCACTAAGCAATCCACGCCAAAATTCACCTGGGAGAAGCAGCAGTAAAGAGGCCTGCAATGCTTAGTAGAAGGTGAAGTTTTTTTTAAAAAAAAAAAACAACAAAAAAACCACAATTTGCCCACACTCTGGCACACATTTCATCCTGCAGGACTATGACCTCGGGAAGCATGACCGCTATCACTACAAGTGCTGGAGGGAAGGAAGGAGTACAATGGTGGGGGAAAAAAAAAAAGGAATCACACAAATTACCACCACATAGCTTGATCTTTACTATTAAAGCCAAAGAACAAAACATCAGCATTTTTTTTTTCCTCTTTTTCTGCCCAAAGAGCATCTCCATTTTTAACACTACTGCTTTTTGCAACAGATGGACTATTACACACAGACAAAGCAAACCAGGGAATATTGAGACACTTTCCATATTTTTAGTTTGATGTGATTTCTGAAAACAATGCCTTGGTGAAATGCATTTTTTCACCTTCACACAGTATCCTTTCTTAATGGGCCACCTAAATATCACAACGCTGTGATGAACAGAAAGGAGCCACAGGGAAATTCACGTCAGGAAGACGAGGCAGACGCACTGTCAGGTACTTCCTGACTCAATACATTACGTTTCCAGTCTTGCTCAATTCCAAGAGGATTCTGTGGAGAAAGACGGTGCAAGGCCCCACCGCAGCAGAAGGCTGGCTACGGTACAGAAGGAGCTGGTAGCTGACTTGCTCATTATTTCGACGGGTGCACTCAAGCATCTCGGGGATCTGCTCAGTATTAAGCTGTTCTAAATGCGTATATACCTATATATTTTTTAAACCAGCGAGTTTTAATTCCCCTTGGGCTCCAGCCAGCCAAAATCACCTCCCACAGGTGCCATTCCAAGCTCAGCAGCCAAGAAGGCGTATATGTATGTAATCTGTATATAATTTTGTAATAAAAAACCCCCCTGCCTGTCAAACCCCCAGTTAAGCGGTCAGTACCACGCATGCTCAGGATCTGCTGGGAAGGCCGGTGGCTTCTGTTCTGTGTTCGCAGGTGGTTCCTGCAGACCTGGCAAGCCCCTTTCCCTGTTAACCCACCCCATATGCTCTGCAGTCACAGTGGAGGGGAAGGAAAAAAGAGGTGGGGGTGGTCTGAAACAGGATCAGGGCTGCCATCTACCTCCTTTGCAAGGATTTCTGAGAGACTTCACCCTGGGCCAGGTTCCTCCTGGGGTTGTTTACAGGCAGGGTCAGTGATCCACAGGCTAAGAGTTAGACCTCAGCACGCTTGCCACGGAGGAACATCTCAATTGAGATGGCCTCTACTGGTACACTCTGTGCATTGCCTCCTGGTAATCTGCTCTGCCTGTTCCCCACTGATCCCTCCGTTTTCTGCCGCTCTGCTCCTGTTTGCTTCACCCCAGCCGCTTGCCATGCAGCTTCCCTCATTCCCACTGCCTTTCAGCAAAAATTTTTTCCCTTGTCCCTGGTTGCATGGATGCAGCTGGCTGTAGTGTTCCCCACCTCATCTTCTGCCCTTTGCCACAGGGGTGGAAGTGTCTCCTGCTGCTCCTGTGTTTTAGTCCTATCTGACAAACTAGCAGAGGAGCTATGCTGTGACATTAAGCCAGCACTGCTGCTCTTGCCCAGTAGAACTGAGCGTGGAGATTATTAACGTCCCAAAGGATTTGGCAACAGCCACTATAAAGTTCAAGGAAGTCACCTGCTACCATTCAGAGATTTATGCAGGAACGACAACGCATCTCCAAGCCCGACTGCAAATGCTGGCGCTCAGCAGATGGCCCACAGGTCACGTATATCCCAACGTGCACCTGAAAGGTCACAGTCTCTGCCATCTGTCACACTCCCACCCGACAGAAGATATCAATTAAAATAAGCACCTGGAATGACAGAGCACAGGGAGATCTGAGGGAAGGATGACAACAGAGCTTGAGTGAGAGTGCGCTACACTTACTTACCTTTCCCAAGCAGTAAGAGTACTTACTAACTGGAACACCTAAGCCCACTATAAGTGTACTTACAGTATGTCCCACTTCCCCTCCCAAACCGAGCACCTGATACTCAGGAGCACCTGGAAGCAGGTCTAGTATTTCACAATCCCACCACACTAGAAGGGGAAGCAAAGCACTAGCAACACAGTTAAAACTAAGTGCAAAGGGCTATTTCTGTTTGGATTTTAAGATGAAATCAACTTTAACTACAGCCTCTAGCAAAGGTTTCATATTTCTCATTAATCTTCTGCAGCCTCCACAAGCAGCTGGTATTTATTGTTCCTATCACACTATATAGGCTAAATGCAACAGAGTAGGAGAGGGAGCTAAGGGCCCAGAACAAATCACCGCCTTGGTATGGAAGCAACACTCATCCTGAGTTACCAGCATGAGAAACTGCCCTGACGCCCTCCCTTTTCATTTGTATACTAGATGCTGCAGGACAGGTTTATTACAAATCCACGTACAGGAGAGGAGAAGCAGAGTTATGCCGTCCCTGCTCTGCTCTTGGCAGCAGCAGGAGGTTATTATGGGTGACACCACCTTTGGTTTGTTAAGCTCATGCCACGGGATGGGGCTTTGCAGAAGTGGGGACAAGCATCTCCACCCTGCTGGAAGTGCCTAACACGCTAACCAGGTGCAAGGACCAAAGGAAGCCTCTCTTTCAGGCTTTCAAAAAATCCTCTCACAACAGCAGCAAAATACAAGTCAGGTGCCTTCCAACCTGCTAAGTTTCTGACAACTGAGATGGCATCATACCTCTTCATCAAAAAAGGCTGATCTCTATCACCTTAGCTTCTGCAGAAAAATAATTTTTCATCTTTTTTTTTTTGAAGTTGCCAGCTCACCAGTGAAGCTGGGCAATGTCCTGCAGTGAACTCTCTGGCATAAGGTGGAACTCTCTGGGTAACCACACTGCAGAAAGCGACACTGGTGTTGTGAGTCATGCACGAAGGTACAGGACAGAGATTCACACAGAGACCAGCTTTTTGCTAACAAGACTCAAATCAACAGACAACACCAATAAACATGCAGAGCATGTCAAAGACCTGAAGAAGACAAATACAACAAAAGAGAGAAAGTTCAAAACTTGACTTCTCTTGTCCTGTATCTGAAGGTGTCACTTCAACAGAACTTAAATGTGGCTTCTCCCATTCATGCTCTAATGACTTCATAGTCCTTTGAGGCGGGGGTTGAGAAAAGGGGTTTATCCATCCATCAGTTCAGAGTCGAGTTGGTTCAGTATCAGAGGCACTAAACAGTCTCATCTCTTTTGGCATCAATTTCCTTTCAAAATTATCTTTTAGCTGTCCTGTTCCACTTTGTTCTCCCTCCTCTGAGGTCCAAGTTCAAATGCTGGAAACTGGGAAGTCTCCGGTACTGAAATATCTGAGAGGAAGTGAATAGCTCCAGCCATGCCTAAAACATAATGAGAAAGAGATCTTTGTGCATCTTTGACATTAAAATATCACAGTTGACAGCAAAGGCAACAGTGCCTTTTTGAACACCTCCTCACTAGATCTTTTTTTAAGCAGGTGAACTTAGGGCCTACAGAAAGGCAAGTTCATCTGTACTTTGCCCAGGAAACCAAGTTTCACTTGAAAAAGATCAAAGGCACGAACCAAGATCTCTCTGCTACCATATTTTCAGCCGCACAACCTCAGTGCTCCTTCAATTAAGAAAAAGTAAATCCCCGTTTGGACCATCCCTCAGAATTTGAGCCGCTCTTGCTGATTATTTCACTGGTTAAAAAACAAAGGCAAAACTTTATTGTACTTGGGATGTACAGAATCATTTGTTCACTGTTCACTGTTCATAAAGAGGTCATCCAGAACCTGAAGCACTACCACCAGCATCACCTAATAAAACTCTTAATGTGACAGAGGCACCCTACAGCAGGAGAGCAAGCTCAGTTTTATGATCAAGCTAAAATCCTATTTTATCAACAGCTAAGCACATGTAAACAAAAGAGCCTTCCTGAAATACAGCATCTGATGCAAGTGAAACGATCCAGACAATCCCATCAGATGCACATGCAACTTCCACTGAAAGCGTGCACATACATGCAGCATTGGACAACTTCACGCACAACTTTGGCTACAAAAAACCCCACCCAAATTAAGACTTTTTTTGTCTCAAGTTTGAGACTTCTGGATTTTTCGAAAAAAAAATCACTGACATTAAAAAACTAAAATAGAAGCTGTATGTCAGCATTAAAGCACAAAACATCCTGCTGTTGGCATTGCTTCACCTTCTCATCAAATTTCAAAGTTCTTATACAACAGATTGTACGCCTGCCCTTTCCCTCTACAAGTGCATGCAAGGGAGCTTTCAGGAATAAGAATAAATATACTTTCCTCCCTTAAACATTAAGACAATAACTCTATATTTAGAAGGGACGCATATAACTACTGCTCTCTTGTGTTCATACCTTGGATTGGTTTATTTGTAAAATAATCCTATTCGGTCTGCTGTAATTTCACATATTTATGATAGGTGGCACACTAGGCTCATTGTTCATAAAAGAGCAGCACTACTCTAAATCCTGCTTGGCTCTATGATTCCTTTGCTGCTGTGTTTCGAAAACGTAAGGATGAAATAGGGAAAATAAACTACAAATAAAAAAAATACAACTCTAGGAAAATATTTAGGAACAGCTTTGAACTTACAGAAGAGCCCCTAAGAACTCTGCATTTCTCTTCTGTTCAAGTGATTTGGGTTCATATGAACCCTAGCTTTTCCTTGCTTTAGTATTGCAGCAGAGAAGGTCTAGTTCTGACAAGCCAGCAACTACTCTGAGACCCCCTACCCAGAGCTGCTCCTCTGCCCAGTCCCTCTGCAACAACACCTGCGACAAAACTGTTGCCTGGACTTTTCTTTGCTTTAAGCCAGGAGGCATCAGCACAGCAGAATTTTATTCGGGAATGACAGTTGCACTGGCTTTGCATTGGAAACTGCTAAAATGCAACCAAAGGTGAAAGCTGTGAGAGTGAATGATTTTTTTATGTCTTTTTCTCCACCATCACCCCTCCGCCTACTTTTAGGCAGAGGTGGTAGTAGGGGGTGGGTCTGTTTTTAACAGAAGAAGAACCCACCAAAGATTACCCAGCTCTGAAGCACGTGTCACAACTGCAAGGTTGCACTCCTTTCCTGTATAATGCAATACCATTTGCAACACCATAACTTTACCTTCAAAGAGAGAATAAGGTCGGTCAGGAATACGACATCCATGTGCACCATACTCCAAACACCATTCAGCAAACTGGCGAAAACATTAAAAAAAGAGAGACATATTAAATTTTTTTTTTCATTTAAGACTGTTAAATGCAAGCTTGAGTATCTGCATATCTTTAATAGGTACTAAATGTAAAATAGTGTAAGCAGAGACATAACACAGAAATCACTGTCCGAGATCAATTTGTCCCACTTCAACAGCGGCAAGGCTGCAATTAGGTTTTAGGATATGTATTTCCACAGCGCGAGTTTTGGTTTCATAACAATGTAATTAGGTGGGCTGTACTTAACTTCTGTTTTCTGTAAATCAACCCTTCTACATGTCAATGAAAAATGCTATGAGAACAGGTATGTTCAGTTTCAAAGGCAAAATTTTTCTAATACTATAATATCAGTTTCTTATCTGTCTTGGTGCTTAATTTATCCACATGCTCAGGACTCAGGGTTGTTAACTGCAGTTTGGTTTTCTTTCACTTCCATGGACCAATTTAGAGTATTAAATTTCTAGCTGCCATTACTTAATTTTATTTCTCTCCCTAAGCCTTATGAAAAATCGTTATAAATACAGTTAGACAATTATGGTCATCAATAGTTTGTTGCAGAAGATGGAATACCATTAAAAAGAGTTAACAATGTCTTGTGTTTGATCAACACTGCTGCAGTAGCTACATTAGACATACATGACTTATGGACCGCATCTGGATCAATTTAATAGCAACCATCTATTTCTCCTTTATGGCTCCCCAGAGCATATGGGGCCCACAAGTTCCCCTGGCATTTCTGTGCTTGGAAGAAAACCACTGCTTATTCAAAATACAGTGTAGAGATTCCTGCAAAGCAAAGAACTGAGAAGTTTCTCCCCACTCTCCCTGCAATTTGGGCAACCTGCTAGGAAACAGCTCATCTTACTGAACAGAGGGTGACCTGGCTCTGGAGCTGTAAGGGGTGTGAGCATGCCCCTAGAGCCATGAGGATAAAGGATAAAGGCATGTCCTCCCTTCTTCCCCCCACTCTGTTCTGTTTATACGTTTACAGGGGGATGGATTTTTCTTCCCTTGGTAGGGGTGCGTGCATGCACGTCTTGAGGAAACCCAGCAAAAAACCCACAAACACAAACATTGTGTTCTGCACCGTTAATGAGAACTGATAAAACATTTTTGGGCCTCCCACGGGTATAACTCTTGAAACCAATGTTTAATTCTCCATGTAATCTTGTCTTATATATGAGGACAGAACATGTTTATGGCATGTTTCTAAACTACAACCCATTCTTGCAACATCCACATCTTATTGCATGCTAGCCTTTATTATTACTGCCAGACTGGGAACTGCAACAGAAATTAAAAAAATGCACCCCAGGGTACTGAAGCACAACCATCATTTACAAGTTCATAGCTTCAGCACAACTCACAGATCCAGTAAGCCGCACTAATATCTTTGTTAAACTAAGGGTGGGAAAAGAGAGAAGTATCTTCTAGCAGGAAGACATCTGCCATTATTTGTCACACAGACTGGGCATGCTTGCCATCAGCAGTGGTTTAATCACAACACTGAGCGGCACAGGGCTCGGATGCTCTCTGTAGCCTGGAGCCCAGGATGCCACAGCCCCTCTGTCCTCTCACAGGCAGGCCAGCTAGGAGCGGCTCAGCCTCCCGGGAGCCTGGTCTGATAATGTAGGAGAAAAGCTGTGAAGCTGAAAGTGAGAAGCATGGTCTCTGTGAGCTATGGCCTTTCAAGCTTTCCTGGTTCATTTGTGAAACAGTTCCGTGGCTCCCAAGAGGAAACCAGGGATTCCTAGCCAGACTCCTTCCTCTGGGCCTCATGTTTTCAGTATGAGCAAACACCCCTGGGAGGGGAAGCCATTTAGTTCTCTGTTACATGCCTTTAGGTACCAACATAACTCCACACTTGCTTCCCTGAATGCTGTGGCTCTAAAGGAGAACATTTCAAGAATGCCAGACAAATTCCTCTGCCTGTTTCAAGACTTCCCCCGCAAGAGCCCAAAGGGTCTGACTGCTGGCGATGCCAAAGTGCAGGATGGCTGTAAGTACACTGCCAGACCTGACTATGCCAGGCATCTCCAGCAAACAGTCGTTTGGCCACTGTGCCCCGTCTTCCTTCTCAAAGGGATTTCAGGTACCTAACAGAGTCTCTTCCTTCTTTGGCTTTGAAACAGACGTGCTTGCTTTTCTGTAGCTTGGTATGGAAGACTGTCAGGGCTCTCTTGGGCCAGAAATGCAGCACGAACAGGAGTTGCCAATGCTGCAGAGAGCCACAGAAGATGTACTAGCATGGAGGGTGACAGGGAGAGCCCGACAACTGTGCCGACAGCAATGCCTGCTTGGTGCTGTAATTCACATGTCAGCAGTGGGAGGAGTGTTCATATCTAACAAAGTCACACATTTGCCGTGGGAGTTCTAAGGGCTTATGTTCTCTGGGATACAGGTATGCCTACAGGAGTCCTCATGGCCTGACGCTTTGGTAAACGTAAGATGAGACAAGCAGCAACTTTTTAAGTCTCTGCTGACGAACGACAGGCCGACAGTGGAGCTGAATACAATAGCTTTACATGTGGCCAGTGCTCATATGAAAGCACCTAAGAAGCAACTCATCAAACTTCCCATTACAATCCTTCCAAAAAGGCCTCAGCTAAATAGCTATGTATGCAGTACGAAACCTAATATCCATTAATTAAGCTGAAAAAAACCGCATCCAACAAACCAAACCAAAATCAAACCAAACCAAAGTCTTACAGGATGAGGAAACAGAGGCTGAGAAAGCCTCCTCCTTTGGCAACTGCTAGCATAGTCAGAGCTGACAGCAGAACCTGGACAATTCCAGTGGAAAAATTCTGAGTGTGTCTTTCTCTGCAATTTGTATTAATGGAAAAAAAATAAATATCTAAGTGAGCAATTTAGTAACTGCAATTCAGAGCTCTAAAAGCCCCAAACAGACACTAGTCTGAAAACAAATAATTACACAAGACTACAAGCAGTATCACTCAAGGAGCTGAGGACGACAGTGTATGTCTCAATGGAATAATTACCACCACATAACATTAGTCTGTTATTGTTCAGGCAGGCTGATTTTCAGACTCTACTTTCTTCTGAACATGTTTAGTTCCTCCCCCCTTACAGGACATGTGGGTGTTTCCCTCTGTGTAGTAAGACGGTGCGTGCCCCACGTACACAGTTGAAGTCATCCAGTCAAAGTGTGAGCAAAGGGGAGCAAGTGACAGGACGCTGTTGACCCATGCAGCTGCACAGCCAGCCAGCTCCAGCACACAACAGCCTACTCCAATCAACAGTTTACTCTTGCACAGGTATTATGACGTGAAAGGGCAACAGTAATTTTGTTGGCATGCTGCAGAGCTCACCTTGCAAGCTCGGTAGAGGTACTTTTTGTCCTGAGTTAGGTTATAGAGAGACAAGAAGGAATAGCCATTGCCAGCAGTACCATGGCAGATCCCATATCCTTTTCTCAGTAAGCCTCTCTGCCAGATGACATCACTACACTCCATAGCATCTTTCAAGTATTTATCCTCTTTAAAGGTCTGTGGAATAAAAACAGAGAATAAACACACAAAAATTAAGTACTAATGAAAACGAAAGGAAGCTGGACCTGAGAGATGTTTTGCTGTTGTGTGGGGGTTTTCCATATACAATTTATTTTGAATTTTAATAATCCATTCATCATAGACTTGCCTTTCTTTTCTAAGTTGTTTCTCCTTTCCCTGCATTGAAAAGGAAAGAACTTCAAGGTTTTGTTTCTGAAATAAGGACCCCAAAGGAAAAACTCAAGTTCAAGGCCCTTGGTTCTACAACCTATAATTTATTTGAAGGATCTGTGGTCCTTTTTTGCTTGATTTGAAATACAGATATGTAGTTCTTGCCTCCAAGAAATGTAACACAGAATACTGGACATCAAATACAGTCCTAAAGTGCTAGGTCCTGGTCTTCGCAAGTAACTCTTCCTAGTTACTCACCACCTGCCTTCAATTCCATGTAAAATATGCACAATATCTCTTTGCATAGCACAGAGCTCTTTTCTCTGTCACAAGTACAAATAGGAACACTCCATTACCTTGATTAGTATTTGTATTGGAAATACTCAGAAGCACTAGCCAGTTTGGGCAAAGGACCAATTTTGCAAAGTTTACTGCAACTGAAGTGCATTTTGGACACAGAGAGCCCAACAAGAGAGCAGAAACAAAAGCAAGTAATTTAGCTGAACACCACCAGACTTCCACCTTTACAGGGCTACTTTTTTGCTCCCCTTTGCCTAAGTCACTCTACAGATCAACAAGACACATACACAAAAAAAAAAGTAACCAATGCACTACTGTGGACTTGGTTCTTTAGAGACGGCATCTCCTCCCAGGCTATTTAATAAGGTAATAGAAGCAATTAACATGCAAGATTCCTAAATCCACAAGCTTGATAAAGTCCCTCTCTCTGAACAGGGTTTGTCAGCTACTTAGCTGTAACATTTCAAATTAAGGCCTGGCAACAGCATTTGATTTCCAGGGAAAACACTGCTGTCTGTTACTGCAAATCCCTGTGCTTGGTATGAAAGCATAGCCAGCAAAACATACTCCAATCTTTCTTAACACTTCTTCAAAAAGTGGAATATAGAGAGTAAAAGAAAAGCATCATATGCCCCATCACCTAAAACATAAAAACAGACCAGAAAGGAGACTGCTAAACAAAACAATCTCCTACCACAGTCGGAAGAAAAAGCAACTGTGATTGCTGCTACATTCAGCAGTGCTGTAAGAGATTTACAGTTCACATTTCAGGTAGCAGCATGAGGTATTATTCCATAAACCAAGCCTGCTTTTCATCAGCCCACCCAGAGGCTGACCAGGGAATTTGCCAAGGAGGGATGTCAAAAGCAAAAATCAATTTACATAAATTTAATTAAATGGCATACTTTCAAATATCATGCAAATCAGAAATGCACAACACAAGAGAGATAGCAAACCTAGTTAAGAATGGAGACGAGCAAACAGTAGGCTGGTGATAGCTGAGTGGTTATATTTATACCCTAGAAGGGGCCTGGGATCTTTGCTCTGACATTAAGTTCTCAAAAGCTATATCTTAATAATGGAGTAATTTATGGAAGACATTCTTTGGCAAGACACATGAACCCATGCTTTTGAAAACCAACATAATTCTTAAAACTCCTGGGATGAAGATTCAAAGAATTTAGGTCAATGTTCTCACACCCAGGACTCTGATATCAAATTGTTTAAATACATGGCCCTTTTCCAAGAAACCCTAAAGTCTAGTAACTACTAGCACCCTGAGAAGCAATTTTACCCACTTACTTCCTCTTTACAGACATACCTATGTCAGTATTTTGAGATTTTTAAGTATCTAGCCTAGGGTTATGGTGTGAAAGTCTAGATCTAGAAAGATGTAAAATGCAAGCCTTACGATCTAACAGGCCTGCGTACAGGTGCCTCTGTAAAAAGAGAGGTCTGTAGGAACACAGAGTGACTCACCTTATAAGCTTGCATGAGCATGTGGATGACTCCAGGGGCACCATGGCACCAGTGAACTAGTCTGTCAGTCTCATTGCTCAGTGACGATGGGTAATTCCCAGATCTGAATTTTTTATGACGCACATAGTCAATGCTTGGCTTCACCAACTCTGTCAGGGTCTCCTGGTCCACATTTGCAATAGGCTAAAGAAAACATTAAAAAACAACCACAACCAAAACCATAAACAGAAACAGTAACAAATTGTGTATCAACACTTAATTCTATGATCTATTTTCAAGTATCCTACATATGTGCCCTTGATCCAAATACTTTGAATCACTTCATACAGATTTAATTAATGTCTGCTCACAATACCCTTGTGAAGAGTGTTTTTACAGCTACTGTAGTGACAAAGAAATTGGGGCACCAAGGTGTTACCTGTCTTACTGGAGGTGACACAGAAAGACTATGGAAGAACTGAGAACAGAATATGGATTTCCAGACTCCCATGTTTCTCTTTATACCTTAAGATAGAATACTTACAGGAGAAAGATGGTTTTATAGATATGTTGCTCATAACACACACTTAAAACACAATGGGTTACACATTTTGTTTTAAAATTAACTAACATAGACAAGCCTGTCCTATTTCCCAATAAATGAAGAGTGTATGTAGTGGCATACCTGGCAAAGGTTTATGAAGGTTAATGTTTTCCATCACAAACAAAAACTCCCTGAACTTACGGGCTATAAATATGCATTTCCAATTTCAGAAGAAACAGCTACTTCTCCAGGTACCTAAACATCTTTGTACTACAAACTCATCCTTAGATTGCTCTTCTGAATTTTCTTTCCCAATTTTTCTATTTAGTTTACATCCTTGCCAAAAGGATTATATTCATCAACCTGCATGTTTCTTGTAAGTAAAGGTTTAGAAGCCGAGTATCTGTTTGGTCTGCAGTTGTTCTTAGTTGGCAATACCTCCTCTACCAGCCCATTTTACAGTATTTTTGTAACAGAGCTCTCTATTTTTACACAGCCTACATTTCTGGAATTCCTGCAAGCTGTGCGAACAACTGCAGAAGCTGGAACCTATAGGAGCCTAATAACTAAGCTTATTTTTTTAAATAACTTGTCTTTGTTGCTGACTCAATGTCATGAAATTTCACTGTTTCCCACCAGCTCTAGCACATCTGTGTTCAATAGGTGAGCACGCTGCTACAATTGACACTCTTACAGCCAAATAAAGAAAGACTTTTAATAGCTGTATTTTCAGTAACCTGAAAAAAACAAAAGCCTCTATTTCATCTCAGCCAGGAAAGCTTTGCCAGACTTCTACCTACCAGGTCCCTCAAGCAAACTCCACCTCTGTGCTTTTCTGAGCGGAACAGAAACCTTTATGCTGCCCATCAGAAGTACACCTGAATACAGATCAGCTTATCATGAAGAACACCCCACAGCTGATCAGCCCTCACTCAGACACTAACCTGTAGGGTCAGGAGGCTCTGGGGGAAGCTTTGTTTTGGGGCTCCGATTTCACACTGCACCCCTACAGTAGAAGGGAAAGTGTGTGGGCACCAGCAATAAATGCCTTCAGTCTTCAGCTGTGCAAGCCCAGCCCAGCACATTTGTCCTTGGGAGGCAAATCCAAGAACAGTAGAGCTCTTTACAAATCTCCTTCTCACCTTGAGCTTCTGAGAAGAGTTCTTTGCCCAAGCTGCTGAGGTTCCCACCACCTATCTTCCAACCTAGTAACCTAGAGGTATGTGTCCTGACTCTCTGGCCGAGAGCAGTGATATGCAAACAGACATTTTTGCCTCAGGGTTAGTGAAAGGGGCTAGGATTAGATATTCCCTAGCTAGCACTTCAGAATTCCCCCTCCACCTCCTGGATGAGTTATTTAACACTGCTGAGCTCTTATTCTTCCAGTAGTCGTCTTAGGTAAATCCAGCAGTACATGTTTCTTCATAAAGGTGTTGTACAGAAATGATGATCAGTGACCTTCACATCTCAAGTGCTATGTTGGGTGCCTCTTTTTTTTGTTATCAAACCACCACTCAAACCATCTCTTGCGTTCTTTGCTGAAAATATGGAAATATTCTTCCAATTTGGCGTGGGAGGGATGGGGAAAGGATGGACTCCGATATGCCATCATCTTCTGCAATGGATGACTCAACTCTGCATGATTCACAATATTTAATGTACAGTGAAAAGACAGTAATCTAATGCTGCATAAACAATGGCTTTGTGGTAATTCTTAAAAGCAGCAATCATATGTAAAGGAAAAGATAGTTAGGATTTTAACATGTAGACAGAGTAGCTTCTGCTTAAACCAAAAAGCACTGTGCAATTATTTCTTCTATCAGCCTTGAATAGTAAATGAAGGATGGAGGCTTCTTTAAAGGACTGGACATTTCTCAAAAAATCTAGCAGAGCCAGGGAAGGAAAAATAGAAGCCAGGAAGATGAGGGAGCTGGAAGGGCGTGGACCACCTTGTTGAAGAAAGCAGGAAGTGAAGATAAGGGCACAGTAAATCAGAGCAGCCTGAGGCCCCAGTGAAATGGTCACTGCAGAAAATGGCTGCAGTGAGGTTTTAAGATATGCCCCCAGGTAGCAGAGGAGAAGCCACTTCCACAGCAAAGTCAGCTGCTTTAGCCTCAGCTACCGGTGGAAATGATGTGAGCTAATCTGAAACAGATGGGGAGAAGTCACAGCATGTTTTGCAAATAAGGAATGGCTGAGCAGTGGTAACACCAAACACAAGCTCAGTCACTTCCACAGTATTTGTACGCAGCTTCAGCCTGCAAGGATGTACAATACTTCCACTTGCCTGAAGGAAAGTCATTCTGCATAACACAAATACAAATTTTGCAGCTCTATGGCCATCTTCCATAAAGAATCTTAAGGCTCTTTTTTCGGATTGTACAACCAAAACAAGACATACAGGTCTGTTCTGAAAAACATCATGATCCTATTGGAGATTCTTGGGACAGGGGGGAATGGATTTAAGTGTAGGAAAGAGGAGGTAAACAGAAGAGAAGAATCTCACTCAGGACAACAGAAAGAGGAGAGCAGGGGTCATAAATGCACTAAGGAACATCAGATTTTTGGGGGAGAGATATGAGGGATAAGGAAGAGGAAGAACATATAAAGAATAAAAGGATACCGAAGACTAATGTGTGATTAAGGATAGTCTTCCAAAAGTTTCAAGACAGTGAAGGAAAAAAAAAGTCACTGAAGAAGAGAGAAAGGGCATGGAGCGCAGGAGGACAGGAGGTACCAGCAGTGCACTCATTTAAAAATAGGAAAATATTAAGATGAAGAGTGATGGATGGTGAGTAAGTGAATATTTAGCTGGTCTAACTTCAGGCACCAGGGGAAGTAAGTATGGGAATGAGGGGAGGCACCTCACTGTCTCTGTTGAGGACAGAAAACTTCAGCTCCTGGAACAGTGGTGCTCTGAACCACAACTCAAGGTTTAATTCACTCTAACATGAGAAAATCCAAGTCATAGTCTTCTGCTACCAGGGCCTGAGCTAGCATCTCTGCACAGTTCAGTGCTGCAGAGTCTAACTTCACATTATGAGACCCTGACCCAGCACAACACTGCACTGTATGAAAGCTGAAGATAAGATCCTCTGATGCAAAACGAGAAATCACTGGTGTTTCACCCAAGCCCACAGAAGACGCTCTTACCTGCATGAGCATGTAATAGATGCCAGCCACTCCATGGGCTGCTCCAACATACTGCTTCCTGTGCCACTGGTACAACAGGGGACAACGGTCTGTTTTCCGCTCCTCCTTTGAAAAGTTTTTCCCCGATTCAATAATAGCATCTATTACCTAAGAAAGAGAGCACACTCCTTCTGTCTTGCTTGCTTGCTTTGATTCAGAGGGTTTTCCTTTGTCATGACTAAAACCACAGTAAAGTCTAAGCCACAATAAACAGTGACAGGGCAACAATATTCAATTCATTTGGACTTGAGTGTTGAGGTAGAAATGGAATTTTTCCTAAATGATGGAATCACTTATATTTCTAAGAGTAGAAATTTTATATATCATTATTTCTAATCACCTTCTTCCAGGCCTGCCTTCTCTGGTTCTGTTATCTACAGAACAGTCATGCATCTTCCCCACACTGAATTCTCCTTCTTTTCACTTAAACACTTACACACTTCTTTCTCAAGGTTTTTCGTAACAATTTCTCATCCTCAAATGCTCCAAAACTAGCTACATATTAGATCCATTTCCACGGCCGGCCATGGACCCACCTGCACTGGCCTGTCTCAGTCCCAGCTGGGCAGCAGGAAAAGGGGGAAGAGATTGGAGGGAGGCATGAGACAGCGTTCCCAGTTCTAGGTCCCCCTCCTCTCCAGCATCCCTCTCTTAATCCCTTGAATTATGTGAAGGAGTGATTCCAGTTCAATCTCACTAATGCTGTGGCACTGGAAAGAGAAAAGTATCTTACTTCTTTGATAACAGACTGTGGGACAGTGTCCGGACCGATTTCGGTATTCAGGTACAGCAAGGCATATAGGTAACCTGCTCTGCCATAAAGCAGCTCATCTGGAAGTTCGGCATCTGTGCTTATGACTGTCCTTTGGAGCTGCAACAACCTGCATCAGACAAGAAAGGTGGGGAGAGAGAGCATCTTCTCTAGAAACCATACTGGACTATGTATTGTTCTGCTTCCAGTTTGGTTGATGGCTTGTACGAGTGCTGAAGCCACACAACCTCCCTCCAGCCCTCCCCAATTCAGCTGGCTGCCAAGTATACACACAGGAGCTCTGCGTGCCCACCGTCCCTGACAGACCAGCTACTCGGAGCCAGAGCCAGGTGAGTATCAGTGCAACTATCAGGTTTTTGTGCAGACAGAAACAGATGAATGGGGGGATTGGAGGAGACTGGAGAGCTACTCCAACAAATAGGGAAACCTCCTGGAGCCTCTGGGAATTTCACCTAAGCAAGGACCCTTAATTGTAGATGTGTAAGAGGAAAAAAAACAAAACCAAACAAAAATACCCCAGTACAACCATTCAGCACTCCCCCTTCCTAGGCAACACATCTCAAACGTTTAGCGGCTCAATTTCGAAAAGGGCACTGATATTATGCACAAGTGTTTTGCTTGCCTTTAGCAACAGGAAAAAAAACCAAACCTTGGGCTGGCCATCATAACTCTCAGTTGCTCCAAAGAGACTCCTTGCTATTACTCCTCCAGTCTGCATTAGAACTGAGGTACAGCAGAGACCCATTTTCCTGCCACTTCCTCCCTGTCTCTTCCTAGCTTTTGCAATTAAATTGGCAATTAGATGAAACCATGGAGATGATCACATTTTAAATCTGCATTAAGACCAAATTCAATTCCCAGATTCCCCCAGCCACTACCACTCAGCAGAAGTGTTAGCATTTAAAATCATGCTGGAGCAAAAACACCAACCCCAATGGCCGATTTATGCTGTCACTGCTTAATACCAGGGAAAAGCCGCTCACAAAAAAAAAAGTTTTATATTATCATTTGTTTCTTGGAACTACTCTTTGGACTTAGAATTAAATTATTTTATTCTAAACTGTCCACTGTTAAGTTTTATTATTCAAATCATACAACTGGACAGCTACAAGGTAAAAAGTGAAAAGTGCAATCATAGATTACATTTTGACATCTATAATGAACCACTCAGCTGATGTCATGAATATATTTGTAAACAAAAAAGGAAGCAAAGAAGCAAATAATAAAACTAACCTCCTTTTCAGTCCTCCTTCTAGAAATGACTTTTCAAGGAGAGGCGAGACTAAAAGATTTATTGCTAATCTCATTTTGCTATACTCATGCTTCATGCCTTACAGAAACACTGCCTTCCTAGTTGCATCCAAAATGCCATGTCCAAGTTTACTGCCAGTTCTAAAAGCAAAAAAATCCCAAACCTACCACCCATTTAAAAACAAAAATAGTCATTCAGGAACAGCAGCAGAGATTGCTCACACTAGGATTCTAGATTATGAAGAGATCAATTATATTTCCAAATATAAACCAGAATGGAGATGAGGACACACAGCTAGTCTGTAAATTCTGGCAGCATAAGGTATGCTGCTGGACTACTAGCAGGTGCATTGCTGGTGCTGAATGCAAACCCCACAGGGCTCCAGTGCTTCCAGTCTTCACCAGGACAGCACTCGGTTCCACACCAGCAAAGGGATAGTCAGTTCTCCAAGGAAGCTCTACATCTGAATGGGATTTCTCAAGACATTTGTTACATTTAGATTACTTTGAAAAGGGGTAGGAATTTTTTTCAGGCTACCCTTCATATGCTCTGACCTAATTAAAGCTCTCGCCTTTGACAATTCAACAAATACCTCCTCTTTGTTTTATTAAATCGTTATTACATATCAATCCAATATACCACGTCTTTGTATGGATGTTTCCAGATCTCTGCAGCGTATGTGTTTTGTAATGAATCTACAATTAAGACCCACGCTTTACAGGAAGCATCACATACTGCATAAGCACTACATATTGCCAATGACGAGCATGCAGCTTTTGTTAAATGTCACTTCAATGTGACAAAATCAAAACGTGCACGCACTACAGATATGCCCAGGACATCCTGTCCTTACAGCGACAAAGGACTCAAGATAACCTGCTAAACATGAATCAAGTGTAAGCCAGCTTTAATAAAGATAAAGCCTATTTTGTATTCTTCGACTGAAAATTTATCAGGGAGAAAGAGTCTCTGTTTTTTAATCCCATCCTCCAAAACTCCACTTGCTAATGTTACTGAACCAATGCTCTCTAAAAATGAAGGGCATGGCTTTTTCCACCACCAACCACTTACTTGGCAACACATTCTTTAGATTCACTGTCATTTTTCAGCTTGTGATAAACCACTGCACCCACTGCCAGTGGCCCAGCATCACCACAGAGGAAAGTAACTCTTCTGCCATTCAGATTGCGAAGGATTCTTTTCACATAATCAAGAGATCGCTGCAAATGGCTCTGGTTTTTCGTGACACGGTACAGTTGCAGATATAAGAGGGCAATGCCTGGAATGATCACATGAAAAAAGAGACAGTTTCATTTACTTTTCCTTCCGAGTATATCATATTCCCCTCTCTAGTGCCTCTGAAACAGTAACTCAAATGCAAACACATATTTGGTCAATTAAAACATGTCAGTCAAGGGTCCTAGCTTATGCAATAGGAAGGCATCAGGCTATCTTGATTACATTTCAATTTGGATTATGACAAAAATTAAAAACAAACAGACAAAAAAACCCACCCCAAAAAACAAATTGAAGCCCAGTTGCAGAGAATGAAGAAAATTGACAACACAGGCACCAAAACTTGGTGAAGAAATCACTGCAGGGTCAAAAACTTAGGCCAACAAGCATGTGTACAATCAAATACATTGATTGTACAATACTCATCTATTATATGCAAGAAATTATTTATTTTCCATTTGATTTTTAAAAGCCTCTTTTGATGAGTTTTTTAATTCAACTTGCCAGGTTCTTTATAACCCTTAAATGTATTTCACAACGAGATTATGAGCTTTTACAAGTTAAGCTGGTTTGTAAAAGCCAGAAAGCAAACAAGTCCTCAGAGAATGATGGAAGGTAACATCAAGCTTCACTCCATTGAACTCATTACATAGTTTTCCATTAAAACAAAACCAAACCTTAAAAATTGCAACCATGTAGACTGAAGAAAGTGAAATAAATCCATCTAAGTGGATGTTTATTGGCCAACTGCAAGTGTACATGTGCAGAAGCAAATCGTTTATCTCCTGACCATGCTGTCTCTCAAACCTCTGTTTCAGAGCATGGAGAGCAGTTGTTTCCAGCATTGCTTTTACCTTCTGATGTGCACACTTGTAAAATGCTGCAAGGAAGTTTGGGGAGAAACTATTTGCCCTACGTATTTTACAAGCCAGATCACTTAAATATTTTTATTCATAGTCAATTCCACAGGAGCCTCAAAAGAAGTTTACAACTTGGAATAGATGTAGCTGGCGATCCTTCTACAGGGTGGAAAAACCCCATTCTCATTAGACTGTATTACTTTTTCATCTACCTTCTTGTTTCAGCTAATGACGGCTGTGTTACTTTTAGCTTATGACTCATTTTCAGCATGCTCTGGTTTATCAGCTGTAACTTCAGTTGTCAGTCACAGTGTCAGAACACAGCTCCCCAGGAGCCATTTTGTAATGTCAGCACGAAAAATCCCACCACTTGAGATCTTCTGCACTTACTTAGCAGCCACTCACTTTCAGACCTTGAAACACATCTAATGTTTAAGTCTGAGTTGTCTAAAACTTCCCCACCCATCCACCCACAGCACCATCTGTACTGAAATATCAAGAAGAAAGCAAAGAAATTTTACCCTTTCATTGCCGGAATTAAGCCTGAGCATGGGCAAAGCCTGGACAGTTTCTCAAGCTGCTTCCTCTCACGACAACAAAGATAAAAGAATAGATCTCCTTGGGGCGCATTTCAAATATGCTGTGCTAAAAGCATGTCTGAAGCATGAGCTAGACAGAGCAGGAATAGAATACGCCATCGTAATAGCAAAGTGGCACTTAAGAGGCTGAGACGGAAAAGCATTTTGGCAGCTTGAAGAGCAGTGGCCACACCAGGCTTGACAACTGCAGGCTCTGCCTAAAGGATCAGAAGGGCTCATTCACATTTGAACAGCATCAGTGATGCAATGCTAAATGAACAACAGTGCTTAGCAATGACCAGCACTTGCACACGCCTGTTTATCTTCACATACTTCCAACCCCACCTCCATACACCCCCTTCCTCACATGTTCATGCTACCATTTTTGTACAGACAGAGTAAGCAGAGCCAAACTATCCATATTCCAGATTTTAGGGCTCAAGCCCAGAACAGCTCCCCCTCGGCCAAATGATTAGAAGATGCTGTTACCCTCACAAAACTGCTATCAGTCAAGTTGAACAGGAAAAGGTGAAAATAACCCATTTTAAGAAATTATTACAGAAATTAGAGGTAAGCCAAAAGAAGGAATAGCCTTAGAAACTCCACTCCTTTTCCAAGACAAAGATCTCCATATACAAAAGCCAATTATCTCTCTCTAAATAGATCCTTTGTCCACTGAAATCAATGCAAGGTCATTGCAGACGGTAATGACCAAGGGTCCAGAGTAAAAAGAAACCAACTAATGCAAATGCCTGTAGCAGAGTATTTCTGCTGCTCCTGTGAGAATATCAGAACCTCCTCCTGTGACTAAAACCAGTTATGCCATTTAACAAACACACTTCAAGCAAATTCTAGCTTTCTCACCAGTCCAGCCAGTATAGGCAGAGCAATCATGTGGATCTGCTGTCTTCAGCCCTTCCTCCATTTGTTGCAGAAGGTCCTTGATTTTTGTCTGGATCCGTTTTGAGAACCGAACACTGACCTGAAAACAGGAGACAGGAGAAAAGGAGCGAGTCAAAAAAGGAAAGAATCCAAGAATGCAAGCTGGCTGCTCCACTTTCTTGTTTGGAAAAAAACAAAAAATAACTAGGGAATAAATACTACATGCAGCAATTAGCAGTGTCAAGGTGGTTCATCTTAAGAGTGTCCCATGTAATGCATTCTCATTACATATTAGAGTAAGTTATTAGTATCTACATTAAACAAAAATTATCTGGGGATGCCTTAAAGACACATGAAGAGCAGCTATGGATACTGTGGCAGTATGTAACTATATGCTGCCTCTTATCTCAGGCTCTGTATTAACTGTACAACAGTATGCAAAACTTCTCTGAGACAAATAAAAGGTGAATAAAAGCAAACAGAAGACAAACATCTGCCGCCACTCCATGGGCCGATTACTCCATTCAGCGTCCTGATACTAAGACCGCGTTATGAATGGACACAGCACAGTGAACCTACAAGCCCTGTATCACAGGTGGCTGCTCTCATCGCAAGGTCCCTGGACATCCTTTGTGGCACTATGGAGCAGGAAATAGCTAAAGGAAAATAAATACTCATTATTAGGACAACCAAGCCAAAGTCAACCCATAGTCTTTAATGATGTGCTTAATCACATCATCCATGATGTATTACCATTTTCTTCCTAGATCCAAGACTCTTTTTGATGTCCCAGTTTGTGATCACCACATGGAAGGCAACTTGCTTACAGCCATAAAATGCCTTTCCCCTCACTTCTTGCTCTCTCCTCCTCCCAAAACAGTATTAAGATTGACACGCTTTATCATGAGAGGAGGTTGTTAAATGCACCGAACTATTAAAGAACAACTATCTAACAGAATGAGCTAGACACAAATAAGATGAGTAGAAGCAGCTTGGCAGCTTCCGCGCATGCGTGAAGTTGAAGAGACAAATCTTTGATTTTATTCATTGCTTGCTTTTACTTTTGACCAAGAAAAGTTTACACAGATGCTATATATGAAATATAACACAAGATACTTTACTCTTGCCACCATTTCTCTCTCCTTAAGCATACTGTATGAGATATATGAGTATGATATATTACTGATTACTCTCTTCAGTCTATGCAACATGGAAATAGTCAATTGACTAGAATTCACTGCCCCATTAACTTCCATGGGAAAGAGTATTCAGGAAGACCCTTCACAGGACAAGTCTACACGTGAGTGGGAACATCAGAAACAACACTCAAAAATGTTGTGGTTTTGTTCTTGTTTTTTTTTCTTTTCTATAAACAGTACCACTTATCGATCAACTTTTCCTATTAACACATTTATTAAAAGCTATTTTATGTAGTTAAATAAAGCCTAAGGTCTAGGTTTAGTTCTAGAACAATTTAGCTACTATGGAGCTAGAGAGCGAGAAACAAAAAAACCTCTTCCGTTCCTGGGCTACAGGAAAAGCTTTATCATTACCAGATAATTGCATCACTTTGACAAAATAGTGATGTACAGAATCTTTGTGCCACTCAAAAATATTTTCTAAATGTGCTTTTTCTATCCTTTACAGAAAGCCCCAAGCATACATCACTTGTCACCCAATCTTAGTTATCCATGAACATCTGGAAGAGAAACTCTCTAGGAACATGGAAGCCAGCAGAGCTTCCCCACCTCCCAAACCAAGATCACAATGCAATGGTCATCACCATCCAGAAAAATAACATTATGAAATTTGTCTGCCTGTCAGCTTACACTGAGAATAAGCTACTGTTTCCTTCCACCACTTGCTTCCCCAATCTGATCCCAAATAACAGCTGGAACAAATCAGATTGGTGAAGGCTTAGTTTCATGTTAAACACATCTACACTTATGATGTTTTACAACAAAAGAAAAAATTAGCTCATGAGGAAGGCAAGTTCTTGTTTGATGACAACACATCCCAAAAGGGAGGGGTTCAGAAAAATGACAGGTTGTGAATGCCACCATGCAACTGATTAAATACACCATGCTTTGTACTCTTGTTCAGAGTGGAACTTCAAATAAAAATCAATGAATTCAAACATCCATTCAACAGATTCAGGAATCAGAAAGATAATAGGAATTACACAAGTCCTCTGACACACTCAAAAGTCTCCAGGGTCAACAGTAGAAATTATTTTATGATGGTAAGGAAAAACAAATTGTGCCATTATATCTCATGTCACACGCATACCACTCCGGGTGGGAGCTAGAGCCCCCTTAGCCTTCTCCAGTAACTCTAGAAGTAGCAACCACACACAGTAAGTATCTGATGTCTACTCTTTGGCCTTAATATGGCATTAAGCACCTTTTTGTTACGAAACTGTACCATACACACACAACACAACACCCCCCCCTCCCCTTTTAACTAGCTCAGTGAAGTCTCAACACAGAACAAAACCTTTCCCAAGGGCAGGGCTTCTCTCCTTCAAAAGACAGCTATGCCAAGCATATGGTGAAACAGTGTGAGGACATCCACGTGGATGCATCCAGACGTAGTGCTCAGTTTATCTGACAAGAGTGAACTAAGGTTTCAGACTCCCGGGTTGTTTACCTACTGCACATCACAGGCAGGCTGGTTATCTTTTTGTTCTGACAATACACCTACTGTTAACAAATCAGGATATTTTTTATCAAACACCAGATCAAATTGCTTAGAGGCAGGAGGGGAGGACTAGGACATCAGGACACCTGGGTTCTACTTTGAAACCTCAGTCCCATACAAATAATTTAGCTCAGGGTGGCATCTCTCTCTAAAACAGGAATCGTAACTTACCTATCTTGATTCAGTGCTTGAAAAGATGAAAAGATTTTTTTCTATTATAATTATTAGCTACTCCCAAGCTTATGCCAGTGTGAATAGGTCATGAGTGGCAACAAAGTTCTCCCCAGCTACCTACTCCTCCACCACTCTTTTTTTTTTTTTTTGTTTTGGTGGCTCTGAAGCTTTAACAACCAAACACCATCACTATTCATTTGTGTACTGGGTTTGCACGGCAAGGTTTTGGTACGGGGGGGCTACAGGAGTGGCTTCTGTGAGAAGCTTCCCCTGTGTCTGATAGAGCCAATGCCAGCCGGCTCCAAGACAGACCCACCGCTGGCCAAGGCCAAGCCCATCAGCACCTCTGTGATAACATATTTAAGAAGGAAAAAAAAACAACTTAGGGAGAGCTTTTTGCAGCTGGAGAGAGAAGTAAGAAGATGTGAGAAACTCCGCAGACACCAAGGTCAGTGCAGAAGGAGGGGGAGGAGGTGCTCCAGGCACCGGAGCAGAGATCCCCCTGCAGCCCGTGGTGAAGACCATGGTGAGGCAGGCTGTCCCCCTGCAGCCCATGGAGGAAGGATGAGGGGGTGTAGAGATTCCACCTGCAGCCCATGGGGGACCCCACACTGGAGCAGGTGGAGGCACCTGAAGGAGGCTGTGACCCTGTGGGAAGCCCACTCTGGAGCAAGCTCCTGGCAGGACCTGTGGACAGGGGAGCCCATGCCAGGGCAGGTTTGCTGGCAGGACTTGTGACCCCATGGGGGACCCATGCTGGAGCAGTTTGCTCCTGAAGGTCTGCACCCCGTGGGAGAGACCCACGCTGGAGCAGTTCGTGAAGGACTGTAGCCCATGAGAGGGACCCCACGCTGGAGCAGGGGAAGAATGAGAGGAGTCCTCCCCCTGGGGAGGACGGAGCAGCAGAAACAATGGGTGATCAACTGGCCACAACCCCCATTCCCCATCCCCCTGTGCCGCTGAGGGGGCAGTAGGTTGAAACCAGGAGTGAAGTTAAGCCCGGGAAGATGGGAGGGGTGGGGGGAGGTGTTTTAAGATTTGGTTTTATTTTTCATTGCTCTACTCTGTTTTGCTTGGTAATAAATTAGATTAATTTTTTTCTCTAAGTTCGGTCTATTTTGCCCGTGACAATAATTAGCGACTGATCTCTCCCTGTCCTTATCTCGACCACAAGTGTTTTGTTATACCTTTTCTCCCCTGTCTAGTGAACAATAGAGCAGTTCTGGTGGGCACCTGGCCCCCAGCCAGGGTCAACACACCACAATTTGATAAGATTCCTCTATAAGCTTATAACAGATGCTTACAGGCACTAGAATAAATTAATTACTTAAAGAAATGGATGTTGAAAGGTAGCTTTAGAAGATTTATAAATCTCCTTCAAGGAATCTTATGGCAGCATTACAGCTGAGCATAAAGCACACTAATTTGTGTTGAGCACAGATTGATTTTCATGAGAAGCATATTCATTTCATGAGGATGATTCCAGCTGGCATTCAGCCTTTTCTGCAGGTGACTCTTGTAATTCCTGTTAGGAAAAAAAAAAACCAGGAAGCCTGACCTCTGATATCCAGTATCACATTTACTCCTGGTTCACAACAGACTCTGTGATAATAGGAGCTGAAGAATAACAAGTAGAAATGGCTCTCTCCAGGAATTCAGCTGCTGCATTATTCCTCTGCTATTGCAGGAAGAACAACAACTATCATCCTAAGCAATGCTCAAGTTTCAAATCAGCAAAACAAAAAAAAAATATGCAAGCTCATCCCCCATAATACCCACCAGAACCCTGTACCATATTGATTATGGTAACAAGAAAGGCTTGTTATCAGCATGAAACAAAAGTAGTGCAGAAAAATACAAATACATTGGTTTTGCAAATTAATTGTTTTGTGATTTGAAACATATTGCTTTTTCACTCCCTATCATATTTGAGAAGTCCTGGCAGTCTGGCGAAGTTCCTGCTGACTGGAAAAGGGGAAACATAACCCCCATTTTTAAGAAGGGTAAAAAGGAAGACCCAGGGAACTACAGGCCGGTCAGTCTCACCTCCGTGCCTGGCAAGATTATGGAGCAGACCCTCCTGGAGACTATGCTCAGGCACATGGAAAACAAGGAGGTCACTGGTGACAGCCAGCACGGCTTCACTAAGGGCAAATCGTGCCTGACAAACTTGGTGGCCTTCTATGATGGGGTTACAGCGTCGGTGGATAAGGGAAGGGCAACTGATGTCATCTACCTGGACTTGTGCAAGGCATTTGACACTGTCCCGCACGACATCCTTGTCTCTAAATTGGAGAGACACGGATTCAATGGATGGACCACTCGGTGGATAAGGAATTGGCTGGATGGTCACACTCAAAGAGTTGTGGTCAATGGCTCAATGTCCAAGTGGAGAATGGTGATGAGTGGCGTTCCTCAGGGGTTGGTACTGGGACCAGCACTGTTCAACATCTTTGTCGGCAACATGGACAGTGGGATCGAGTGCACCCCCAGCAAGTTTGCTGATGACACCAAGCTGTGTGGTGTGGTCAACATGCTGGAGGGAAGGGATGCTATCCAGAGGGACCTCGACAGGCTGGAGAGGTGGGCCCATGGAAACCGCATGAAGTTCAACAAGGCCAAGTGCAAGGTCCTGCACATGGGTCGGCACAATCCTGAGCACGACTATAGGCTGGGCAAGGAATGGATTGAGAGCAGCCCCAAGGACTTGGGGGTGTTGGCTGATGAAAGGTTCAGCATGAGTTGGCAGTGTGTGCTTGCAGCCCAGAAAGCCAACCGTGTCCTGGGCTGCATCAAAAGAGGTGTGACCAGCAGGTTGAGGGAAGTGATTCTGCCCCTCTACTCCGCTCTTGTGAGACCCCACCTGGAGTACTGCGTCCAGCTCTGGGGGCCCCAGTACAGGAGAGACATGGAGCTGTTGGAGCAAGTCCAGAGGAGGGCCACAAAGTTGATCAGAGGGATGGAGCACCTCTCCTATGAGGACAGGCTGAGAGAGTTGGGATTGTTCAGCCTGGAGAAGAGAAGGCTCCGGGGAGATCTAATTGTGGCTTTCCAGTACCTGAAGGGGGCCTACAGGAAAGGTGGTGAGGGACTGTTTATCAGGGAGTGTAGTGACAGGACAAGGGGTAATGGGTTTAAGCTGAAGGAGGGTCGATTTAGATTAGATGTTAGAAAGAAATTCTTTACTGTGAGGGTGGTGAGGCACTGGAACAGGTTGTTCACCAGAGAGGTTGTGGATGCCCCATCCCTGGAAGTGTTCCAGGCCAGGTTGGATGAGGCTTTGGGCAACGTGGTCCAGTGGAGGGTGTCCCTGCCCATGGCAGGGGGGTTGGAACTAGATGATCTTTAAGGTCCCTTCCAACCCAAACCATTCTACGATTCTATGATTCCATTGCAGCAAGGCGGCATGCAAAGCTACATGCCAATCCAAAACCTTTTAAAGCCAACAAAAACCTAAGGAATGTAAGCACATATGCAACATCACTCACCTTTGGCACTAATGCCATGGTGTCCATATTGTGCTGTCCTTGTCAGCAATACCTGTTTCCCCTATCTGCCTTCTTTCATTTGTAGGGTTCCTAAAAAGAACTTAAATAATCTTCTTTTGTAAACCCAGTTCTAAAACTACACACATATTCTACAAAAAATACACCACAATGCAAACGAAAATCTCCTAAAAGAAACACACGTATCACTTGCAGTTGATATTACAATAAAATACCAATTCTTCCTGAACTACCTCTCCCTATCCAGCTTTAAAACAAACCAGCACCAAGAGCAGATGAGGCAATAAGCAGCTGCTATGTATGTGTGTTATACGATGATTTCTGGTAGGTAAGAGAAGCCTGTAACTTAAAGTCTTGCAAGTTTTAAAATAAAGCATGCACATTTGGACCAGATAGCCCAGTGCTTACGTAAGTCTGCCAACACAACTGTGAGACCTCACGGCACTCGGGCTGTGGTTAGAAGTAATAACTCACCTTACATCAGTCAAACCAGGGTATCTCATTTGCCTTTATCAATGACATTTAGATATTAATGTGTTTTTCAAAAACACCTCTCAGCACTTACTTGCATCTCTGCACATCTATGCCAAGTAACTTGTGCAGACTCAGGGCAGGACAATGGAGACCTGAGCTCAGCTTCCTCAGGAGTTGCCTTTCTTGCTGCCACCACCAGCTCCCAAAACAACCATCTTACTATTAACCCTATTTTACCATTACACCATTTTATTTTACCCCATCACCCTTTGGGGGACTGATGCTACATGCAAAACTAGCCTGAAGAGGGAAGTGGTTGATTATGCAGAAGTAGCAAGGAGATGGCCTATGCACAGAGTGCTACCTACTCAACAAGCAAAATACGCTTTTATTTCATCTCAGTTTGAATCAGGTTAAGATAGATTTCAGAGAGAAGTAACTTTACTACTGGTGATGCGTAGAACAGGAGACATAACACGGTCCTGGGTTTTCTTTCAGGCAAAGCACATTTCACAGAGAAAAGAATACAGCTCAAATTGGCACTGCAGTGAGGACTCATTCAAAAACCAAACTTGCAGAGAAGACTGCACGAGGGACAGGTCAGACACTGGTAAGAGAGAACGGGGTGGGGGACGATTCAGAGCTCCGCTGAAATGAGAAATCCTGGCCATACTGAAATCATTGGGAACTTTGCCACCGACTGTAAGGGAGCCAGGTTTCACACCCACGCGCTGGAGCATGGGTTTACTGAAGCAGAATGAGGTCTCACGTTCACCTCCACAGAGCTCCTGCAAGAGCAGACCAGAAGGAATGGCAGTAGGATACCACATGCAGAACCTAGCAACGTCAGCTGGGAAATGATCTGCCTGTTTTTACAGAAAATTAAATTTTACTTCCGTTTTACCTAAATCAAGACTGTTACAGCTCCAAGAGCAGCTTTTTTTCCTTCTCCAAAAATATCAAATACTAAGAAATCTCATCACCCAGCCTCCGAAACAGTTAAACACAACTCTCTGCTACTACTCAGTTAGGTCCTTCCAGAAACAAATGCCAGTTCTGCAAATCAACATGCTTAATAAATGATTTGAAACACTGCTGTCCGTAGAACACACTGCTCTGTTTTTCAGTGATCTGACACCTAGTGCCATACATGTGATAGTGGGGGGAAAAGAAAGAAAAAAAGAAGAAAAGAAAAAAGGGGGAAGGGAGGGAAAGAGAGAGAGAGAAATCAATAGCTGTAGGCAAACTATTACGCTGCTACAAATACCAACTTAGGAATAGGCTTTAAATGTAGGCATCACCCTACCTCAGAGGAGATGAGGGCATGAAAAACAGCATTAAAAGGCTACAGAAAGGATTGTTTAAAGCATGCAAGAAATAATGAGACTCTGCCTCTAATGCATTTGTGTGTAAATGGAGCTATTTGTCTCAGTGATGATTAGGCTGCAAAAAGACAAAGCCTGAAGATATAGATCATCATGAAGAGTCATCAAAAAGCTTCACATTATTGATAACAAAAATAAGCATGTTTAACAGACACCAAGCAACATCATCCTATGTTTTGGGAAATGGAGTCTGATAAAGCAAAAGAGCAATACTGAAAATCACTGGTACTCCAGGCAGCCTAACACCAGCATGCTAGTTCTTGGAAACTAAGAAAACTGAAGTCTGTTGTGAGTAGGATTTAAATTCACTCACTACACAGAGGTCTCTGGCCTAGCTGGGACATTTTCAGGTGGTCCACAAGTTGTAAAAAAAGCTGAAACCTCTACCAATATTGCCTAAATTGTTCTGATGCACAGTCAGCAGCTATATTCCACGTATTGATCTTAATAGCATACCAGTGTTGTGCAGGTAGACCCCAAATAGAATTTATTGCCACCAGAAAATGAGTATCTGTATTGCACTTGCCCATGCAACTAGCCAGAGTAACAACTCATTAACACCCAAGTCTACAAGATAAAACTAGAAACCGGTGAAGAGTGGATGGACCTGAGACAATTTAATCAGAACTTGGGTTTTGATTTTAAAAAGTATCTTCATTCAGAACTGGTTGACTAAAGCCACATGCAGTTATTGTCCTGAATTACAGGAGAGGCTTTCAATATAAAAGCATCAGAAAAGCACTAAGTGGGATTTGATGCTGACGTGCAGCATAGGAAAGAAGCAGCAGCTTTTCCTCTCAGACTGTGTACACTGACTGCCATGAGTTAGTAATACACAGTGAAGTTCAGTAGTGATTCTCAATTTTGACCAAGACTCCCAAAAAGTGAAACAAACTTTCCTTCAACAGAACCATGATTTTGAGTACACAGAATACTGTCTCTATTAAAATAGAACACATCTGAGATGGGATGCTAGGAAACAGCCAAAAAAGTGGCAATCTCAAGAAACACAGCTACCCCATCCCACAGCTCCAGCAAGAAAGTAAGAAGATATATTTACTGGCTCTAGAGGTTCAATTTTGCCTCCAGTGCAATGAGTGGTATGATTCCCGTTAGAATAAGTGGTTGTGGAATCAGTTCCAGAACAGAGAGAGCTTGCTGCTCTCAACGAGACAACTAAAATGCCCAGCGAGACAATCCAATAAATGCAAAAAATACCTCAGGGAGGAAAAGGAAGAATGAGGCAATGACAAAGGATTTTTTTTTTTTTTTGGCATATTTTAAAAGAGGAGGAAGACTGAAAAGCAACATAAAGGAATGATCAGAACTAACAAGAGAGAGAGAAAGCACCAGGAAACTAAACACCACTAAATCACCTGAAAGATTAAGTAAATATTCTGTATCCCCATTAAGTGATAATCTTTGCCAATAAGCATCATTAGCTTTAAAACAGGCTCCCCGCAAAGAGTCCCTGCAAAGCCTAATTAAGTACATTGTATACCTTTGTCAGAACACACAACCTTTTACTAATACTCTTGAAATATTATGACAAGTCAGAAAAAGCTTATCAGGAAAGAATTGGCCTAAAAAAGAAGTTACCCTTTGGGTATCCCAGTGACCTATCATAAAGTTTGAATCCAATTTCAGTGCTGTCAAAGAGTACTCCCTTATGATTCCACAACAAATCCAGACGATTTTAGATCGAGGGCTGGGATGTGGTAATGTCTTGATGCCAGGGTGCTTTGCTTCCAAACACACAAAATCCACATCACGTTGCTTCCACCTTCTCCTGGATGAGCAGGGAAGATCAGCCTGCCTTTGGTTCCCAAGTCACTGGCCTGCAGATGGTGCAAAGGTGGCTCCCAAATTACACCTGACTACGCTATGGATGCAGCCACAGAGCTGTGGTGGCTTAGAGGATGGTGGGCAATCTGAGGTTGATATTGGTGGGTCATTTGTGGAGCCAGCTCCTTGAACAAGCCATCGCCACCCCTTACCAGCAAGCTCACCCTTCCCCTTCCTAGGAAATCCATTACAGCTTTGTAGCTCCCTACCACACGAAGGTTTTGATAAAACAGTTTCTGAGCCAAAACTGGCTGCCCCACTTTATACAAGCCTGTGCAGACCTCCCCATTCTCGGTGCCCCACCCACAGCTAATGGACAACACAATGCCAACAAGTCTTGACATTAATTGCAGCTATAGGTTGCCTCTGCCTCAGTTCAGCAAAGCACAACACTGCTCAGACAAGTTACTCTCTGGTTCCCAACCTGCACAGGCCCATAGCCTGATATCGTCACATTTAAGAATAGATGAGTTTGTAACGAAAGTTGCTTACAATGCACAGGAAACTATCAGAAGAACATCTGCTTTTCAAATATTAATGTTTTCCCCAATAAACAATTACAGTAAATTAAAAATTAAATGAAACTTAACAAACTGATTTTCCTATGAACTAGGGAATATGCTTTGTTCCGAGACTATAGCTGTCTATTCATTTTTCTGCCTCCCTGACCATTTACATTTCCATTTTGAAAACTTTTGGATGACTTCAAGATAACATCTCTGGGTACTTTTTCAGGCTAAGGTATCACTGTGGGATCCACATCAAAAGGACAAGGGCTACAGGATATATATTTAGTTGAAAGATTTGTCATTTTTTAAACATATTTAAAATTATGTTTCTTATTAATCTAGAATTAATGCTGTCTGATTAATTATTACCTTCAGCTTTCTCAGACAAGTTACAGAAGCAACGCGAGTCCACAATTTTCACTGTGAAGAAATTAGTTAAGAAAAAGTGAATTTCAACTACGTGAGTAGAGCCCACCTAGATAACTGCAGTGTTTACTGTGACTATTTTAAGACTACAAATCTCTCCTCCTGCTCCCACATACTGCTCCTGAACTGCACCTTACGCATACAAACACACACTTCCATATGCAGCACTTTGTCCCAATTGTCTCACATTTCTGGCAATGACTTGAAGATCTTCTTGTCCTTTGATCAGCTGGATGAATTTTAGATGGCAATTGTGGCAGCTTATGAAATCAAATGGATGGATTAATAATGCATTGCCTTCCATGACAACAGCAGAGCCCTGCACACCTCTAGCTGTCATTACGTGAGTCACTCAGTGCTCACCGCTCCACATAGCAGCAGATGGGAGGATGAAATTATGCAGTGCACTGAGGGCTTCTGAAAACTGCTCTCATTTTTAGGAAACTTGTGCTATTGTGTACAGTTGTTTACAGAACAGACTCCCTGACCTGTGTAAAATCCTTTTGTCTTCACTGGGGCTTTAGGCGGGCAAAAATGTTTCTCTGCTGTGACTAGAGCCTGCTAAATGAAAAAAACAAACAAACAAAAAAAAACCAACAAAAAAACCCAGCCAAACCACAAACAACAACAAAAGCACCCCTGAATACTTATCGGAAAACCTCATTAAAGTTAGGATAATACTAGGACTGACAATATGCAAATGCTGCAAAGAATATAAATACACATAAGTATACTCATAGCTATGTTCTAGCCCAGAAATATGTAGGACAATTCCTCAGATTTTGCAGATGTAGAAACAAAAGAAAATGTACACTCACATCTGCCTTCTCCTATAAAATGCACAGAGTTGAAAAAATTCAAAGACCACTGAAAGCTGCTGTAGTTACATCACTTTAATGCGGTACAGAAGATGATTCTTTTCCAGAGGAGCTTCATACTTTTGAATGCAACAAAGCCCAGACACCACCTTTTATGAAATACACAGCTACACAGGTGCTCAAAGATATTTTCTGAACAAACCTGCACAAAAAGCTGCCAACTCCCACACGGTTACAAGGAATATCATCCACCATTGATGCTGGGAAAGAAACATTTGCACCCACTGTAAAACAGCATACTCATCTACAGCAGAGCAGAACAGACATTCCTAATGTGGATCTAGGGCTACAAATTCACTAATTCATTTCAGCTCTGCTACGGAAGGTGGTCTCTGAATTTGGATTCATTCAAGAATTAAATCTGAAGTAAATTACACTTGAATCATTCTGCAATACAGCTAGTATTCTCTAAAAAAAAATTTTTAAGGAAGTTCACCTTCTCTGACATCAGTTCTCACTTTGGAAAGCTGTAGTCAACCTAGATCAGCAGTAAATGAAGGCTTATTTTCTCTTTTAAAAAATGGACATGAAGTGTGGGATTTAAAGCAGGTACATAAGAAGGATGACTGATCTACAGAAGGACTTAGAAGAAAGTTCTTGGAATGTTTTTTACCAATTTAACAATATACCTGTTCTGCCATCTCCTCTCTGCCTTCATACTCAACTCATCATACTTGGATGTTTTTTATATACTGAGCCAGATACAAAAGAACAAAGACATCACAGTTCTCTTTCACACACACACAGAGAAAAAATTAGTTTTACCAACACACCATGGATTTTTGTGAAAACAAAGCTGATTCCACTTCCAAACCTACCCTTGCTTTTTAACATTTTTCAAATGCCAAGTCCTGCTTTTGACAGCTGCAATTAGCTGCAGCAGTAAGACACCAATCCCCCAAAGTATTCTCTTCTGTGCACTCTGCTTAGCCACACATAACTTCATAAACCTCAGCTACAACAACTAGTGAAACCTTTCATTGCCTCGGACTGATGGTGAGCTGATGCTGTCCACCCATTCGCATGATGCTCAGGAAAAAATGCTGTTCTCGCTGCTGGGCATCACCAACCCTATCAGTAAGTCAAGGTAATTCCTCATTGCCATAAGCAAGAAAATACACAGCTGAGATTAAAGGCTCTCCTTTATTCACCCCAGCGTACAGTCAAGTGAGTTAGGAAAGTTAGCTTCCCACTCAGCGCATTTGCGCTTCTAGCAATGTCACCATGCAGTGTTTTTCATCCAAAAGATGACAAAGCAGCACAGTATTAAAAAATAAGGCTGGTCAGGGGCTAAAATGACAGAAGGTCCATATTCTGGTACTCCTTCTGCAGCTTAAGCCAGCCTGCGTGGTAACGGGCCAGAGCAGCTTCCATGCTTAAAGCCTAAAATGCACATAGCTCCCCAACCAGCAGCGTGTGGTGTCAAGGAGATAAGTGAAGCAGGAAGACTCTGAACCTCACCATAACCAGCGCCACCAGGCAGACCTTCTGCTGGCCCAAACTGACTGCCAGGTGCCTGTCATGGTGCACCCAAATCTATAAACGGGTGTATACCAGTAAACACATGCCCTGGAGAACGGTACAGCATCACCTGAACCCTGAGCATTGCTGCCACCTGAAGAGAGACTCGTCTTTTCTCGATGCCTGCTGATCTTTTCCCTTCCCTGCGCGCTTTCTCTGGTGAAACTCGGGCAACTTCTAAGCGGTGTGACAGAACCACCGTGATAACTGCAGCACGGGCAGCGCTACCTCCAGGCCCTGCACCGTGTTCACTCACATTCAAGAGTAAAATAAACAGCTGCGGGCAGTCGCCTCCGCCGACTCCAAGCCGTGCGGCCGGGCCGAGCCAGCGCAGAGCTCCCTCCCGCTCCGTCCCTCAGCTCACCCCGCCCGCCTCTCCCCTCAGGAGCCCTCGAGGCCGCTGCCTCTGCCACGCCGCACGGCGCTCCGCTCCGCAGCGGCGCGGACAGGCCGCGGGCTGCCCCACCGCGCCGCCGGAGGCCGCGGCGGGCCCAGGGCCCCGCCGGAGGACGCCCCGGAGCAGCACTCACGGCCGCCCGCGCCGCTGTGGGGAGGAAGCGCCCCGCGGGTGAGGCAGGGCCCAGGGAACTAGGACTCACCTTCCCATCGGCGCCGAAGGGGAGGGACTCCTCCTCCTCCGGCGGGAGCAGCGCCTTGTCCCGATGGGCGTCCGCCGCACTGGCGGCGGCCGCGGCTCCGGCTCCGTGGGGCTGGTAGTCGGGGTAGGGGTTGGGGAAAGCCCGCTCCTCCATCTCCGCCTCGCCGCCCAGCTGCAGCTTCAGCCTCTTGGACATGCTCTCTCCCATCTCAGCCGGCCCCCGGCCCGCCTCCCCACACGGCAAGCCGGCGGGGACACACTCCGCCCCGCAGAGCGGCGGATTTGCAGCAACGCGAGCGCCGCGGCCGGCAGCTGCCCCCGGCTACAGCCGCCGTCTGGCGGGCGCGGAGGCGGGGGGCCCGCGGTGGCCCCGCGGCAAGGGAGGGTGGCGAGGCGCGGGCCGCCGACCCCGGGCTGAGGGGGCTACGGTAGCAGTGCCCGCGGCCGCCGGCCCATCTAGGCCGCCTCAGGGGCGGAGGCGCCGCCGGTCCCGAGCCGCTGAAGCTCAACTTGGGAAGGCGAAAGGGGAGCTACGACGCCGCGGCTCTGCCAGGCGTCCCCGTCAGCCGGGGCGGGGGGGGGGGGGCGGCGAGCGCGGCGACGGCATCACACCCGCACGGACAGAGAGCAGCCGGGGCCGCGGCCGGCCCTCCCCGCGGGGAGAGGTGTGACCCGCGCAGGCTGGGTGGCACCGCTGCAAAGCCCGCCCGAGCTCCTCATCGTCCCTCGCCGGGGCGTCAGTCCCTCGGGCTGCTGTCGCCGGCCGCACGCCGGCCGGCACAGCGGGGCTCCCGCGGGCTCCTCCCGCCCGTCCCCTCGCGGCGGGGACAAGCCGTCGCCCGGTGCATCTCAGAGGAGCGGCAGTAGCAGCAGGAGGGGGAAGGACAGCCCCAGGAGCAGGCAGTACGCCACCAGCTCCTTCGCCCGGGTCATCCGCAGCCTCCGCCGGACCACGCTCATCCGCCGGCACCCCTGGGCCCTGCCCACCGACCCTCGACCAGCCCCGGCGGGAGGGAGGCAGCGGCCGCGGCCCCAACGCCCACCCTGAAGGGAACGAGGCGGCCCTCGGCTGCCGCCCGGCGGGGAGGGGGAAAACAGCGGCCGCCCCTCACATGGCGAAGGGAGGCAGCTCCTCGGGGAGAAGGGGAGGGGGCGGCCTCCTTCTCTCGTCCCGCCCTCGGGTTATAATGTCGGCTTGGCTGCTTGCTGTGGCAGCCGTAGCCGTACGCAGCGCTATGACCGCGGCGAGCCCCCTCCCAAAAGCTTAAACATGCTACAAAAAGCAAAAACCATCAAAAAACCCCCTCACAGCACTGGAGGGGGGCGGCGGCAGCAGCTCGTTGTCCCCACCCTGCGTTCCCCCCTCCACGCGTGGGGCAGGGCGCGGGCGGGTGGGGAAGGTGCCCAGCGATCGGCGGTGGCGGCTGGGTGTGAGGGGGGGATCGGAGGGAGCGGTGGGTCGTTCCCGTGTGGATCAAGCGTTTGTGTTTGGGATCCGGTCCTGGGACAGGGCTGAATGCCAGGGCACCACGTCAACATAAATTTCATGTACGCTTCTGTCCACAGCTAGGAGAAGAGCTCCAGGTGAAGGGGTACAATAATCAAGGATAAATCTTTTCTGTTCACAAATAAATGGTAGGTGCTGCCGATACTGTGGTAGCCTTCAGGAATTCGTATCACATACTGAAACACCCTCGTGTAGAAACATGCTGCAAAAAGCCTGCAGTCCAGCCAAACGCAGCACACAGAATTGTGTAAAAATACAGACACGGGAGACCTCATTATTCCATTAAATATTTACTCCCAACTATGCTGTCGCTTTTTGCTAGTGATTGTAAGTCAGCCAGACCATAAACTATTAATTTAAGATCTGGACACTGTGCAGACTTAGTGATCTTTAGTTTTCTGTGCTGACTAATTTTATTGCTATCAAAATACATATTCAGTGTGTAATACTAAATATAGGTGACGCATCTCCCAGCATTGGCTTCAGTTTATGGTTGGTTGTAGCAACATACACATGAATAAATGGGACATGTCCATTATTTTGTGGCAGGATATAAATTTTAGGAAGTACTTTCTTCATTTTATGTATTTTTTAGAAATTGACCTGATGACAAAGCAGAAATTCCAAACAGCTTGTCCGACAAGATGTACCTTGTATGTCCTCTGGAAGTAAAAAAAACACCCACTCAAAAATTACACAATCGTCTATAAAATATCCTGTAATAATTTTTTAAAATCACTTTATGCATGATTTCCTCTTTAATGGGAAGTCTTTTGTGCTGTGTTGTGGAGCCTGAAAGAGTAAACATAGAACCTTTTTAAAAAATCTCTAGTCTCTGTGTAGACATTTTACTATGCAAAGAACGTTTTTTTCATCTTGAATGGTTTCCTGCCCTCAGCGAACACCAGCTGTGTCAGTGCAAGTAACTACATCCCCATAACGAAGATCAGAATTAAGCCTTTAATGCAAAAAAATGTGTGGCTTCTGTTTTCTTACAACTTCTACTCTCCTTGAATCAAAACAGTGGGGATATAAAAGCAAGATCACACGAACTGGTACCTGCTAAAGGCCTGTGGATGAGGAGTGAGGGTGCTCCCTGGCACCTTGCAGGAACAGGTTCTTCTCTTCCCCTGGAGTGGTGGGTTGGGGAGTGGTGGGTTTGCATCTCTTGCACTGTGCATCATTGCGTGGTTTGGTTATTTGCACACTGCTGTGTTTATCACCCTGTTAAACACCTATTCCTGAGGCATTTCTCTCCCGTGTTCGCTGTTCTTCACATTTGTTGCAACGTGGTTTGTTTAGTCTCAAGCATACAAGGTCTTCTTTTGTTCTTAACAGGGGGGATATAGTTCAAAAGACTTTTAGGCTTTCCTTTTGCTCTTTTACCTTGGATACATACAGAGCTCCCACAGCCTGAATGGGAATCATGGATGAAGGAGGAGGAAGAAGGTCGGGCCGAGCGAGGTGATAACCTTTAACAGAAGTTTTAAGCAAGAATCAATTCACATCTCTTATCTGTAGCAGAATGGAGCAGGAGGCCTTGCCTGCTGAAATCAGGATTTCCTGGGCGCTTTCATCCAGAATACGTCGAAATGCTACTGGAAGCAGTGAGCCCTCATCCTTTCCTCCCACTCCAGCTATGCCCTCCTCTAACCTGCCTTCTGCAGCACTGGCAGATGTGCAGCCCTGCAGCAAGCTGACCTAGCTGAAAGCTGTCCTTTTCCTTCCTGTGATGTAGGTGAAATTGCAATGGATGTTTCACCAAGGCCTGATTCCTACTTAGATATCAGTTTCTTCATGTAAATCATGAAGAAATTTGCTTAACAGATCATTGGGCTACTCATTCGTTACACAGGGGGAATTCATAAACCCCTCTCTTTTACTTCTTCTGGCCTTTTTTCCGCTCCAGTCCTCTTTACATCCTGCAATGTGTGATTGTGCTCCCGATGGGACTAGTGCCAGTTTTTTTAAAGAGTAAAATAAAGTTTCATTACTTTTTGGGCCAGGACTAAATAATTGGAATCTATGCATAAACCATTAACGATGCTGTGCTTACTCACGTATTTTGCCATTTGACTCCCAGTATGTGTAGCAAGTTACCCTAACTAACAAGGAGGGAAGGAGCATTGTACATCGCAGAGCCAACCCTCCCAGGGCTAGCACGCAGCTGCCCTTCACGCTATGCTCCACGAGAGCTACATCATATTGCAACATGACACAGCTTGCAGAACGAGTGTGAGCAACCATCAGGAATCTCCAAATCTTTAGCTGTAACATGTTTAAAGGTTCCTTCGGCAGCTGTGTTCATTCTTATTACAGTACAATAGCATTCATTTATTTTTGTGCGCAATGGCTCCGGATATGTGCAAGCAACAGCCTCGTCCATGTTCTGCGGGGAAAGGATGATGAGTATGTGACTTCAGCACCTATGGTAAAGTGTTTTGTAAATTCTGGGAAATGAGTGTAGCGGCTGGCATTAATCTCATTCTATTTCTAAATGTAGATCTATGAGATTCAGCTGAAATTAACTGAGAGAAGCAAGAGCTTCAGGAATGGACCCTGCTAATGTGATACATATAGGAGAACAAGGCTGTACGCTGCTTTCTTCAGTATTTGTGGAAAAACAAGGTAGGGTGATTTCTCAGCTGGTGTTAATTAGGACAGCGGGTCAGTGGAGATGTGGCAGTTTATACCTGCTGCAAATCAACGATCATACCTTTATTGAACTTGAATGATGTCTTTCATACTGACTTTTGCTTTCTCTCTCTCTGCTCCTCTCCTCTTCAGGCTGCATTTTGTCTGTGCTGCATCCTTTGTGCTCTGCAGCAAGCCTTTTTCTCCTCTAGCACTACCAGAGGCCTATAACAGCCTATAAGGACTTCCTAATTCCCTCATCACCATTACTATCCCCTCCCCTTAGCTGTACTTCCTAATTTCTTTTTTTCTCCACCATTGTCTAATATTATATTCTGCAACTAAATTCTTTAAAACTGTTTAGGCCTAAAAAAGTATGGGGAGCTGCTTCTTGTAATAAACATGATATTATGAAATCAAATCAGCAGGATCAAGTTTTGCATTTTAATTGCAAAAGACTTACAAACTTTGGACCCAATTCAGTCCTGTGTTTCAGTTCAGCTTCAGGTGGCGTATAACCTAATGTAAGAATTAATCTTATTATCATATTGCTTTTCAGTAGCAACAAATTTATCTGGCTGCTGTAAATAACTGATCTCTATTATAGCGTAATCTTGCTATGTAACATCTCGGAGCTTTTTGGGAATCTGATAAGACGCTATGCATTCTTCAAAATGTGCTTACAAGTCCACAGGTTTGGGTTCTATCTTCAGTGGTTTTCATTGCTTCAGGACAGAGAGTGATAATGTAGTGGAGTTTTTTAGAGGACTAAACATGCAAAACACAAGCACCTTCAAGCCAAGTAGCTTTATAACTTTTGTAGGATAAGAAAGAACTACAAAAGCAGAAGAAGGGAGAAGAGAAACAAGGGGAGACAAGGCAATGCGAGGAAGACAAGACAAAGAGGAATCATCAAGGACTAGTGAAGTGCCGTGCTTCTCCTGCTAAAGGAAATGGAGAAAGATCTCACTGACTTTAAATGAGGCAGCTAGCTTATCTCTACCCTGACACTGAAAGTGCAAATACAGAAAATATTGCTCAAGGTAGTGCAACGTGGATAATGATAGTAGTGAAATGGCAAGAAAGTCTGCAACACAGGGTGTACCATCCACTGCCTGTTGCTGTGGGTAGTCACCAGCCTTCAGAATCAGCAACACGGGGCTGAGAGAGAGGATAAACAAACTTCCCACCCGCCCTTTGGCTGCCAGAGGTCAGGGCTGTTCCTGACACATTTGCCTGACCAGATTTTAAAAACCACCACCAAGGAGAGTTGCCTCTGCAGGCAGCCATTTCTGCTGTTGGTCCCATGAGCAAGTTCTTCCCTGTGTCCGACCTGGAAGTCCTTTGCTGCAGTTTCAGACCATGCGGAGAAAAGTTTACACTACCATTCATACCTCTGCAGCCTTGCTAATAAATCAGAACTAGCACAGGTACAACTACCTCAATACAGTGTGAGTTTGTGAGTCATGGTGCAAGGAGTGAAACGGGCCTGATGTCTGAACAACACCCTGCTCTTTCCCTCCTGCCCCCCTCCTTTGCAGCATGATATTTTGCATCCCTTGGTTGCTGTGCATTTGATAGCTATTAGATTATCCAGATAACATGCTACAACTCCCTTTGTTATCTGCACCAATCTCCCAGAAGGGCCCTGAAGATACCTGGCTTGCCACCGGCAGTACAAAGGCTGACGGGTCATGCATTTAACTGGAAGCCTGTATCAGTAAAGCATCTAAGGTGAAAGAAGAGCCAAACCTACTTGTGTATCTCAGTTGATTACCACTAATTGCTCTGAGAGCCCTTAGGACTGCAGCATTTGTAGAAGCATAGAAAGTCTCATTTTCTGTTGTATGTTATGGACATGTTCCTGCAAGCTGTGGAGAGCTTGTCTGAGGAGCATATGATTTTCAGAAGCCTGGATCAGAAGCCAATTATACTAAGATGTTATAGGAGCATTCAGTACTCAGCAGGATTCTGTCCTTTGCATGTATACTGCTTACGTGTTTTACTAGAAATAAAAAATTTCTAGACGGACTTCTGCATGTGGAAATATTCTGCGCATTGCCTGATGCTGTGGAGAGCACTTTTCATCCTTCACTGTGGAGTCCATGCCCTAACCTTAGTGACAGAAGCAGAAACTGTCTCATCTGGTGCTTTAGGTCCAAGCATGAGCTGAAATCACAGAGCAAGGAGATAGATAGGGGTTAACAAAAGGATAAGCATTTTTCCCTGTTTACCTGAAAGGCCAGAGGAGAACCACATTCATGTGGAAAAGCTCCTAACACAGCCCTCATGCAGGAAGAGACTCCATGTGGATACCAGTCTTTTGATTTAGGTATAACACATTCCTCTCTTATCCTTGTGGGGAACAGTATGGGGGGCCGGTGTGTTTTTACAGAAGAGCAGTGATGACCAAGGGAGTCACAGCCCCCTTATTCTCATTGCCTGGTGCGATTTTGCACACACATTATAAGATGGAGTCGCAGGTATGAGGTTATGCAGCTCATTCCTTCCAGCTCTTCGCAGTCAGCACCCCTGTGGGGTGCACAGTTTGCATGATTAGTGTCGCTCTTCCCATGGTTTCTGCATCTTGAGGTTGGGAAGAGGGAGAGACAGAAAAAGAAGCTGCTCCATTTTTTCCATTAGTAACCAAAATGGTCCATGATAACCAAAAACCCGTCCTGCCAAATGTGCCTGGATGATCTTTTGAATTGTTCTTATGACCTGTCTCCAAGTTCAGATCTGCATCTCTAAAAAAAGCCCTGCTTTGTCAGAAAGTATGAGGAAAGAAGTCAGAGTTCCCAAAATTAAGGTGACTAGGATCTTGCAAAAGAAATCAACTACTGCTGTAACAATGGTAAAATCCCTTTAGCTACATAAGTAACAAAGAAAAAGATGTTTGCTTTTTTTTTTTTTTAAATAAGGTAAGGAGAAGATTGAAAGGTATTAAGGCGATTAAGGGTAATCTAGGTCTAGCAAAATGAATATTTTGGATCAGTTTTCAGGAACAGTGGTTACAGAATGTGACAGTGAAACAGAGTAATGGGAACACGTGAAGGAGAACATATACCACATTCTGGGTTTGAGTTGAAATAAAACTTAAATTATTTAATGCCCAGTTAAACTAGGATCATAAAAGTTGGCAAATGAAACTGCAATTCCCTTAGCGATGTGTATTTGTGCAGTTATCAAATTAGGCAGTACTGTGTGGTTGGAGAATGGCACATTAATAGGACCTGTTTAACGAATAGAGAAATAATGAAGCCCTCCATTACCAACCATTAGTATGACCTCAGTATGATGCAAAGATTTAGAACAAATGTTGAAGACAAGATTAATAGGGGAGGTGGAGATAAATGGGAAAAAAAATACGATATGGGTTTGCAATACATCACTCACACTGGAGAAACTCACTACTATTCTTTGATGAGAAAAACAGTTCTGTAGCTAAAGGACTTACAGTAGCTGTCACTTATTTGTACAGCTGCAATAGCATAACTGGTTGTCCTGGTTTCAGCTGGGATAGAGTTAATTTTCTTCCTAGTAGCAGGTATAGTGCTGTGTTTTGGATTTAGGATGAGAATAACGTTGATAACACACTGATGTTTTTAGTTGTGGCCAAGCAGTCAGGGACTTTTCAGCTTCTCATACTGCCCTGCCAAGGAGGCAGCGGGGGGCGCCCAAGAAGCTGGGAGAGGACACAGCCAGGACAGCTGACCCAAACTGGCCAAAGGGGTATTCCATACCATGTGATGTCATGCTCAGCATATAATGGGGGTGTTTGCTGGGAGGCGGGGCAGCTCAGGAACTAGTTGAGCATCAGCTTCGAGTGTTGAGCAATTGTGCTGTGCATCATTTGGCTTGTATATTCTATTATTATCATCATCATCATCATCACCATCATCATCATCCTTTCTATCCTATTAAACTGTCTTTATTGCAACCCATAAGTTTTACCTTTTTTTTCTTTTCAAATCTCTCCCCCATCCCACTGGCTGGGGGAGCGAACAGCTGTGTGGTTGTTTTAGCTGTCTGCCTGGGTTAAACGATGACACTGGTAATTTCCCATGTAGCCCAAGAGTAGATTAATACAATTATTATACAGTAAGCAAGCATCTAGCAGAAGGGGAGGCAACAATGTGCTGTTGTCAAAGGGGATACATGGGGCCAGAGGAAAGGTAATAGAGTTAATGGTAAGGTAATAGAGGAGTGGATTTCAGACTGATTCAAATAGACATTTGTATTAACAATGTTTGTACAGAAAATAAGAAAAAGAAACCCAAACAGTTAATTTTGCAGAGAACAATCAGAATGTTGTAGTAGAAGACTTAAGTTATAGAAATGGGCAGCTGTGAATGGGTTGGTAGTTTCAGTAGGAATAAGGGTGTATTGACCACAGTACAAGGTCGTAACAACTGCCTGCAGTAGAGCTGGTCAGTCATGCTCAAAAAAAGGCCATTAAAATTGAAGCAGAGGCAGAGAATGGGAATGGAGAGTCTGTTTTGTGAGGAGCGGCTAGACCACTCTATTTTAGCAGAATGAAGGCTGAAATGGTGCATAGTTGCATAAGTATGAGAGAGATATAAATATAGATCTGTATCTATACTACGGGGGGAGGCAGAATGATTAAGGACTATACTCACAACTGAACAAAATGGTTATATGTTGCCCATGATGAAATTCAGGCTAAAAAAAAAAGGTTTACCTATCAGAGGAGGAGGGTTTTGAAGCAGCCTTTCAGTGAGCCTATTTAGAAAGACCTCATGTCCTGGTTTTCGGCTGGGATAGAGTTAATTTTCCCCAGAAGCTGGGAGGGGACACAGCCAGGACAGCTGATTCAAACTAGTCAAAGGGGTATGCCATACCATGACGTCATGTTCAGTATACAAAGGGGGCTGGCCAGGAGGAGGTGTCACTGCTTGGGCTTGGCTGGGCATCGAGCTCTGGGTGGTGAGCAAATTGTGTTGTGTATCACCTGCTTTGTGTATTCTTTTATAAGTATTGGGTTTGTTATTTTCCTTCACTGTCCCAGTAAACTGTCTTTATCCCAACCCGCAAGTTTTACCTTTTCCAATTCTCCTCCCCATCCTACTGGGGAGGAAGGAGTGAGCAAGTGGCCGCGTGGTGCTTAGCTGGCAGCTGGGGCTAAACTACAACACCTTGATAAACATCTTGGAAAAAAAGGCTATAATGTGGTTGTTGTGCGCCAGTAAACCAAACAGCCTGTAGTTCTGTGCCTCTGGGAAGTACAGTGGTCTCGGGGAATGTGAAAGAGCTTCTCCTTATTCATGGACAGCTTCTAGTAGCCAGCGATTAAGAGAACATAGGGGTTTTTTTCCCATCATAATGTTCCTGCTGAGGGAGGTATATTGGCAAGTAATATTCACCGAGCTTCTGGGGGAGATTTCCTACAACAGGCTTTTAAAGTCGAATTGTCATTAACAGTTCTGCACATGTGGTGTTTACGTGAGAATGGAAAGCAGGCATCTAAACCTGCTTAAAATTCTGCCAGGGGAATGACGAGCCAAATCACTGGGCTGACAGATAAGAGAAAGTTAGAAAAGGATGGATCTAGGCAGCTTTCCATTTTATGGCTTGAAGGGAGATTTCTGTCTGAAGTGAATTCCCCATTCAGACAGTTTCCTGACATGTGTTTTTACTTCTGTAGCGCTCTCCTGGTGTTTAACTGTACAAATATTTCTGTCATCCAGCACTGAACTTCCAGGTCTAACAATAATGAGAAGACAGCTGAAATATGAAAGTGGTGCCCTCCTGGAAGCTGTTTAAAATCCATCAGTCTGACATAAAAGAGGCTACTAATAGTGCCATATTTAGATTTTTCCTAACCTGAACAGGTAAGGAATTTATGTGGGGTGTGCTCCCCCTTTTTCTTCAGATATTCTAGCTTTGAAGAGCATTTCGGGTCACAGAATAGAGGAATGACTTAGTTGTTGTATAGTTCCTCCATCACTGTTGGACTGGATGCAGTTCACCATAAGGCTGAAGGGTACCAATATGAATATCCCTCTGCAGTTATAAAGATGCTAAGAAGAAGTCATAGAGTACAGAACTTTGTATGCTTGAATAACGTGAGTGGTGACTGCTAACACCTTAGAAAATGTAAACTGTGCTGGGGTAACTGCATTGACTGGTTTAGGTTTCCTTAAGTAACACAATGGACTAACATTACTTCTCCACGTGTGTGTTGCAACTCGGTTGCCACGTCACGTCAGAATTAAGCAGATCACCTTTGCATTTCTTGAGTAATGTTGACCATTATCGAGTAGTACAGGTATTGTTGTATCCAGGCTCAAGCAGGACATGCTTTGCAGGCTTTTTCATATCTTTTGTTTGACCAGAAACTACAGCAGCTTTCAGACACAGGGGTTTCTTAACACCCTGGCCCAATTTCTGTAAAAATGATAGATTCCAGGGACTAAGAGGGAGGAAATGGTTGCAAAGCTATTGATCATAGTTCATTACTTTAAGAAAAGGACAGCATGAGAGAAGCAAAATAGAGATAATGGGCTTCAGTAAAGCGGATGTTGATAAACTCAGGGAATTTGTAAGCAGATTCTCTTGGGAAGATAATTTAAGGATAAAGAAGTGCAGGAGAGATAGCAATTACTGAAAGAAGTTGTATTTAAGACACAACGGCAAATTATTGTGCTATGAAGGAGAAAGGAATCAGTGTAAGAAGAAGGAATATCTGCAGTAGAAGCTCTTTAAAGTCTTGAATATTAAAAAAAGGATTTATTTACAAATTAGGAACAAGGACATCTGGCTAAAGCTGAGTAGGAAAAAAGTAGACCAAAAGTGTATGGTTGAGCCTAGAAAGATAAAGTACACAATGACTTACTACTTTGAGAGTGATAAAAATTAATGTGAAAAGATTGTATGAACACTACAAGAACAGAAAAAGTAAAGTAAAATTCAGGCCCTTTCCTTAGTAGGATTGCAAATAATAGACCACGATGAGAAAGGCAAGATATTCAATGACATCTTTGCTTCAGGCATGACATAAATTGTGAGCAAATGCCTAATTAGGTTGTTTACAAGAACACAGATACATGAGTCTGAGTAGGGAAAGTGGAAAAGATTAGAAATATTTGTGTTACGTATATTAAAGTTAGAGTGGCCTGGTGGAATTTACCCTGGAATATCTAAGAAACTGAAGCAGTATCTGAACCATTAACACTCATTGGTAACAAAAGAGGAGAAGGTTCTCTAGGAACTAGAAGAAAACCCACAGAACCCATCCTTCACAAGAGGAAAGGGAAGGTTCAGGGAGATAAAAGTCTATCTGTGTTATCCTGAAAGACACACAAGAATAAATTATTAAAGAATCAATGTATAAAGTACCTGGAATATAATAAGCTAATAAAACCCGCCAGAGTAGATTTGTCGAGAATAAATCATGTCAAACTAACTTTTTTTCCTTCTTTGACAGGATAGTTGTTCTCATGGATAAAGGAGAAGCAGTAGATATGTCTTGACTCTGCTAAGGCTTTTGACATTGTCCTGCCTAACATGCTCTTAAGGAAACAAAAGAAACGTGTACCTACCCAGAGCCGTGATGCAGTGAGCACACAGTCACGTGGTTTGATGTTAAACTGGGAAGGCATTAAAAGCAGGGCTCTGCAGAAACCATATTTCTACTCAGGATTTTCATTAACAACTCGAATCATGAAACACACAAGTTTTCAAACAATGTGAGGCTAGTAGGGATGACAAGCTCTTTGAGTTACAGGATCAAAATTCAGAACCGTGTTGAGAAACAGCACCAAAGGCCCAAAACCAACAAGGGAAAATTCAGTACTCGAATACAAGCACTTATCCTTGGGAAAAGGAGATTAAAAAATAAATTATAAAATAGGAAATAAAGAGATGTGATTGTTCTAATGGAGCCATCTAATGGAGCCATGACAAATGAAATTGTCGTAATATGATACTGTTACAGTACTAAGCAAATCTCATGCTGTGTGGTGCTGACAAAAGGGTTGTAGGTAACATATGCAACGTAATTATCCTTCCCTGCTTGACCCTCAGGTACTGACATTGGCACTGAACAATTTTGGGCACCAAACTTTCTGAAGTGCTGCCAAACTGAGAGGAGTCCAGAGGAGGGAAATAGAAAAGGTAGGAGGTAAAGGAAACATGGACAGAAAACAAGACCCAAAGACATGACTTTTGAGAAAAGATTGAAGGAAATGGCTTTGTTTGGTATAGGAAAGAGAAGACTAGCGGTGAGATGTAATAATAATCCAGTATTCAAAGGCCTGTTTAAAAAGAAAGGTTGCAATTTGTTCTCAAAGACCCTTACAAATAGACTATGATGAATTCAATGAATTTGTATTGGAGATACTTTAGGGGTTGGTATTAGGAAGTATCTGTGGTGCATTGCCTAAATATGCTTCACAGAGGAGGACTGTTTATGGAAGGGTTTTAGGATCAAGCTAGACAAATTATTAGACATGGTCTAGATATAAAAGCCTGATCTTCAGAGAGGAAAAAGGACTATGTGGTCCCAGGAGGTCCTTTCCAGGCTTGCGTTGCCATTATTCTATTAAATTAAGACCTGGAACACAGCAGGGTTGGCTGTTACTATCTTTGCAGATAATTTTCAGTTCCAAACTTCCAATATACAAGGCTATTATAGGTTGTATTTTGTTTTATATGTATGTTAGACAACCACAAGTAAGAAAGGAATGTGATTAAATATTTTTTTTAAACTGACTTTAATTTGGGACTAGTTAAGGAATAATGATACGTGGAGAACAAGATGTAATTAAGGAACTGTGGGAGGCCTGTAAAGAATTAAATATGGCGTGTGTAATGAAATCCCAGTAATTTCGGCAGTCTAGCCGAGCTGGTAGCTCGGTTGGCAGAAATCGGGCTAATTGCGTGTACCCTGAAAGACCATTCTTAGGGCATGCGATATCGTGGAAGAGAAAATGGAGGATAAGGCAGAACACAACCTTAATGTGAAAGAGCAACCATACGAGAAACTGAAAGGCAAGAGGAGGTGAGGGTAGGCTGTGGGAATCCTGAAGACCTCCAGAACCAGAAGCAGTAACAGAGAAATATGTTTAAGCCCAAAATCTGTTCTGTGTTTATTAACCAGGGCAGAGACTGTAAAGGCTTCCAAAGTTACCACTTACTCATTTTTTCTCCAGCCATGTGGTCTAGTATGGTGGATGCTGGAGAGCTATGACCGTAATCCTCTTGGGAAGCTGGGAAACCTGACTATTCATACTGTCACTTCAATCCTGCTCCGTTTATAAGAGCTCTCCCAAATAAAGGGTCTGTATGTAAAGGTTGCGCCAGTGCTGGTTTCAGCTGGGTCTCTAACACAGCAGCAGCGAAGAGCTTTGCTTGATAGCTACCGCAGACCGTGCACTTCCCTGAAAAGTGCTGGGTTTTTGAATGCCAGTTGTGGAGCTCCAGATTTGAGATGCAATACCTGTGAACCGGGAAGTGTAGCACTCTCCTTACTTAGCTGCTGGATCCACGTACACCATTCAGCGGCTCTGAACACTGCTGGTAGCCTTGAAAGGGGAGGCTTTACTCACTGCTGCCACTGTCGAGGCAAAGCTTTGGCTGGTGTCACCAACTCAGTCCTCTTCCAGCCAACGTGCTTTATGTGCAGCACAGAGGACAAGTGTCTATGCAGACACAATGTCCCTCCTGGCTCCTCACCCCCCAGGCTCAGTCTAAACTGATTCCCAGAGACGAACTGATGGAGCAGCAAAAAGGACAGAGCTCTTCTCACCCCACCTGGGGACACAGCAACCAGGAACTTTATGGAATGGTGCCAGGGCTCCTTCCCCCATATCCTGCCCCATCGCAACATCCACGTGTGTTTGAACCCCTCTTCTGTGACAGCACTCCTCCAAGATCAGGAGCTGTGGGATCTCTGCATCACACACGAGTCCTGGGGCTGAGCCTGGGCTCCACGTTTCCTTTCATGTCGGGAAGGCAAGTGGAGACCCTCAACACAAGAAATGGGTCAGGGATGCAAATGGAGCTGCCCCATGGTCTGGGGCAAAAAGGTTTCCCTTTCCCACTCGGTGACCGGCATACTGTCCCCACTGCATCCTGAATCTTGATGTCTGATGGCAAAAGACCCGTTACAAGCAGGTTTCCACTCTTTAGCAGAAACCCTGGCATCTGCTGTGGTATGCTGTTGAGAAAAGGCACAGAGTAGGAGGGAAGGAAGAAGTTGTTCCGAGGAAAGTGTGTTTTCTGAGCGAGCTTCAGAAGCAAAGGGAATTAGGTTTGAATGATTTCTAGCTTTATTCCACGTTAATCTCCTGGCTATCAATCTGAAGTCATTATCCTCAGAGCACCAGTGACTGCAAATGCCCTTCTTACCCTTCTGAGCAGAGGTATGTGTGTACACACCCGTTGACCTGCACCTCGGAGGAGCAGCAATAGATAGTGGGCAATAAGGGTTGTGTGAGGGAGGTAACTGTCCTTAGCAGATGGGATTCGTTAATTCTTTGTTCTTAACCAGACTCCTGCTGTTACTGAGAAAGAAAAAAAAAATAATACTCTAATTTTTCTGTGTCTGAGGCAAGCAAAACAGCTGAAATATCCAATGTATGACTGCTGTAGTTTGCAGGGGCTCAGGAATCCAGTGTGGTGTATGCTTGGGGATGAAACAGAGCTGGACCCCGAGGCACAGCCACCAATAAGTCTTAAATGTGTCCACTTGACTTTTGAAAAGAGGCAGAAGCAGCCATAAGGTCAGCATCTTTGACTTCTAATGCCTGAGGCTCTGAAATGTTATTCAAGGCAATCATTTATCTTGTACCTGTGAGGAGTTAAATAGGAGGGGGTTTTTGCTTAAGAGGAAATAACAGCAAAACTTTGCTCCTGTCAAGAAAGAAGACATGGTATCTTAATTAGCTAAAGGACAAAGTTGATTAGCTCTTCTGCTAGTGATGTCTCAGAAGATCTCATTGACCATTAACAATAAAATAGGCAAAGGCTTAATGTGAATATAGGACATATTATTTCTCTACAAAAGGAAGGATTTATGGACAGTGCTTACTTTAAACTTGGGTTTTCTTCTTACTGTATTATAAACAAGCCCCTCCCCATTAATGAGTAAGATTAAAATTTAAGAAAAAGCCTTTTAATCTGTAACTTCAAGCCCCTCAACAGAGAAAAGTTAATATGCAATGATGAAATCTCTGTTTTCTGTATCCAGGATGCTTATTATTGCACTTCCAGATGAAGAGGTAGCCTGTGCTACAGCTAGTCAAGCTCACATTTTCTTGAAGATGGGTGGGGATTTAGTCAACGCCCAACAGTGCATTGTCCAGAGAACATAATCTACTTGTCTTCTTTCATATCAGGAGCTATTGAACAGATGTCTGCTCTAAGAATGCACTCTGAAACAGTGTAAGCATCCTTATTTATCTAACAATAAATTGAGCATCTTTTGTAACAGGAGTGCTGCAGAGAAGGGAGGAAGGATTTGTAAAAAGAGGACGTTGATAATTAGCAAATCCTGAAAAACTCAACATGGTATTTAAGAACTGAGTGTGGGTTGGTTTTTTTGGTTTGGGTTTTTTTTATTATTTTTTTTCCTGGCTGAATCATCGTCACAAGTGATTAAAACTTGCATATAATTTGTAGAAATTTTTGCTGGGATTTAATTAAACAATTCTCTCAATGAAAAGCAAAGCAATTTAGAATCTGGTTTGTGCTTTCCTAGCTGTGTAGCATTTTGGAGCTCATGTGACTAAGATTCAAACAACAGTATTTTTATCTTGAAATCAGCACAGAAGATTCTGAATAGATGCCTGTGTAAGACCAGCTGAATAAACAAGAAACACCTTACATATATGGCTACTTTCCTGATTTCAGTGACAGTAAAAGCATTGTGAGAAAGAATTGGGAAGACTCAGAAGTTTTAATGTATTTTGAGGTAGTAAGATTTTTTTCATGACTTCTTTCTTCTAGGTTTTATCAATTCATATCTGACATTCAGATTTCTATGGCTAAAACGGATCTCTGTGCATCAGTCTTCCTAAGTAGTGCAAATCAAGGAGCATCACACAGCAATTTCTGCAGCTAGTGGAGAACTTAACTTTGAATTATAGCATGTTTTAAAAAGACGTCCTGGCTTGCTTTTCTCTCTGTTACAAATTCTGTTTGATTGCCTCAATCCTTATCTGTAGGTATTTTGGCTTTTATTAGTGCTTTGTAACCAACAGAAATGTCTTTCATCGAAATGCATATATATTGTGCCTCTTCTAAATAAAAGATATGTTAACTTTATGATAGTTAAGATGTGCATTTTACACATAGTATCCTGACAGTATTAATTAACTCCACACCTGGTAGTAACCCAGTAGCAACCTCAAGAAAGAGCTAAATGGCCAGACAGACATTGCTGTGATGCTACCACCTCATCGGTCAAAGCCGAAGGGCGGTGGTGCACAAGAAAAGCAGCTTGTTTTGCTGTTGTCTGGACTCTCATTAGACACATTGATTAAAAAAAAAATTGTGGATGTGTTGTGCCTGTGACACTTTCAGAATTTACAGTATTCAGTAAAATATGGAAAGTGGATATTTATTCTCCAAAAGATCTGCATCTAGTGGAAAAGATTGACATTAGTTGTAATCCCTCCCTTATCAAAGATACCACATTGCTTTTAGAGGAACCATTATGTCTTAACAATACTGAATAGCTATCGGTGGTGACTACTCAGAGTTCACTGATTGCTAAAGCTGGTTACAGTCTGTACCATCCCTAGATTTTTTTCTTTGTGTTCAGTGGAAATTCATTCCTGTGCTATTTTGAGTCTACTAACAACATTAGTGATGTGATATTTTCTGCCTGCTGGCTCCTGGTTTGTCAATGTTGGGGGTTTTTTATTCTTGGTATCTGTGTTGAGTTTGCATTGCTTAAATGACATATCTTTTTTTTTTTTTTTTCCCTAAAAAAAGAAATGCTTCCCTCTTTTCCAGTTGATCAAGGCTTAGAAACCCACTGCCTCAGGTATTTTGAGTCTCTTTTGAGTTTAACCTTGTTTGTCAGGATTCTTGCCAAGCGCCTCAGGATGTAAAAGAATCACAGGCACATCATCTGGGAATTGATTTTGAGTTCAAGCCCAGACTGGTTATATAGGGTACTAGGGAATACACATATTCGCTACATCTATCTTCAACTCAGGATGTCGCTTAAGTACAGGAGGAGCAAAACTTAAGATTTATGTTTTAACATAATTGTCAGATATGTTCTGCTTGCCAAATCTTTTAATTCTTTTTTTATACACCCAGTACGCAAGTGGATATTTTCTGATGCCTAATGTTTTCTAACAGACTGAATGGCAGTGTCATGTTCAAACTAATACAAGGTGTCTGATCACAGCAGAAATTGTAGTTCAGTCGTCTTTTGTTCTGAACATTTTCTAACGTAAAGGTGAATGGGTCTGAGTTTGGATGGAAATCTTGCCAAAGCTCAACTGTATCACTTGGACATAGTCTATAATAGCATTGGTCAAAAGCCATGCTGTTGCACGGGGATCCTTGGGAACAGTTTGTCACAGGGAAGGAAAATGCCCTTTTTGGTGACATTACCATTTGAGCATGCGGTGTTAATCTTACCAAGATATCATGTGCTAGACAGACACCTTAACATATACCAATGTCCTGGTTTTGGCTGTGATAGAGTTAATTTTCTTCCTAGTAGCTGGTATAGTGCTGTGTATTGGATTTAGTATGAAAATAATGTTGATAATATACTAATGTTTAGTTGTTGCTAAGCAGCATTTACATTTAAGTCAAGGACTTTTCCCCTTCAGATATTTCTGAGCCAAAAGCTGTTGCGGGATGGGAAAGAGTGGATTGATGCCTCCATTCCCACCCTAGATGTGGGCAGAATGGGTATATTTTCTTGATCATGTATTGATCTTAATACAGAAAGTTATATCCTGATAGCTGCAGGGGCTGAAATCTTTCGTGTTCAGGTACAATCAGACATTGCAAGCTTCTGTGGTACTAAGGTCTCCTAGGGCTACTTCCTAGGATAAATGGGCAGGTCTGTCTTCATGATGATTAGATCCAACATTTTGGTGACGTCACCATTTTATTCCAACAATTAAACTGAATCCATCTACCTACTTCACGTACGTCAAACAGTTATCAGAAGACAGCTTTCAGCAAACCCTAATTCAAAGCAGCCGTGTACCACTAATTTAGAAATTCATCCTAGTCCCCTGCCAATTCTGTGGGTTTTCCAGATCTCTCTGTGAATATTTCTCTTTCTTTCTGTCTCTGGCTTTGAATGTAAACAGATGGAGGATTTAGGAAAAATAAAAAGGAAATGCTCTGTGGTTTGTAGCTATTGGTAAATACCCGGATAAAGTGCCCTCAATAGATTAGAGAAGTAAGCTCTTGAGAAGCTTATCCAGCCTCATCTCCTACTATTGAACCTTTATTTTTTTCAGAATTAGCACTGTTTTGATTTTTTCCTGAAATTGTTTTCTTCCTGAGTGGGCTTTGTGATGTGTAGCTGTGCACAGTGTGTGCTTCAGTGAGCGCTGCTGATAAACAGGTAGCAGCTCTGAGGACAGCGGGCATTCACACACCACTTCAAGGACTGGAAGAGGAGGGGGCAAAACAGGGAAAGAGAGGCTTAAAAAAAAGAAAAAAAAAAAAGTCCCCAAAATGGTATTGGAGATGATAGTGTGAGATTCTGAAAGCTGATGAGACGGTAGGAACACACAGTGCTTGTGCTAGCATATATCGTAACAAAATGCTTAATCACTGAGAGGAAAGAATGAAGATGGGGCTCTGAACTTTGCTATATTTTGCTCATTGTCACACAGCGGGAAATCAACATAACCTTTGGTACAGTACTTTCTGAAACAGTAGCTCTGCAATTTTGAAACACTGGATCGAAACTTACAAGGACGCATTCAAGGCCTGAAAGTTTTAAAAAGAGTACGTCAGGGAGAGGAACTTTACCTCAGATCCCCCCAGATACCCAACCGGTATGCATTAGCGCTGCTAACTGCCAGGCCAAGCCCGGAAGTCGGGTGAAACAGTCCTACTGTGGAAAACGTGCTGGTGGCCTAGGAGTCTCAGTAGTCCCGCAGAGCTTTGGAGAAGGACGGGATGGTGTGGGTTTGCAAGAGGTAAGGAGGTGCCCTTCAGCTGTGCAACGTGAACTCGGGCTCTCTTTGAACTTCCTGGTGATGAAAGTTTCCCTGAAAGATGAGGAAACCCTTTATATGATTCAAACAAATTACATGCCTCAAAGAAGTAAAAGATTTGAAGGCCGCCTTGTATGAAGCTGAGACAAAAGCTTCAGTGAAAACTTTTTCAGAAAGTGAATATAATGAACTTTGAGGTCCCTCTGTACAGGCTTGCATAAAAGCTTTCATCTGTATCAACAGATGTACCCTTCTTCCCGCAGGGAAGTTAAAGAGAAAAATCCCACTGATGGTAGCCCATTTGGTGGTTTAGTGTGTGACTTGCAACCATTTCCACACCACAAAACTGAAACTGCTGAAACTGGTAAAAATTGTGACTGGACTAGTAAATAGCAAATCCTGCTGCTCTCGTTTAATTGTCAGTGATGCCTGCTTATGATAATTCTGTCACTCTGTCATTGTGGTCACCGCAGAAGCCCAAAAGCTGAAGACATGCAGGGACTCTTATCATGGCAGAGCCTTTAAAAATTTGCATTTGAAATTAACTGAGTAATACAGTCTTCAGCGAAGCTGTGTGACTCTAAAGGCATCAGACAACAAACTCTATGAGAAAGTTCTAAATCATCTAGAGTTCAGATCAGAACAGGAAGAAACACCTCAGTATGCACACATTACTCAGTATTTGTTTTTAGGTGGGTTCTCAGACCTTTCTGTAGCCAATGATGGGAAACTAAACTTTATGGGCACTTTCCTAAAACAGCTTAAGTTTTATAAGGGGGGGTAAGGAAAAGTTTCCGTAAATGAATCAAGATCACGTTTTGAAAGCAGTGGGAGTCAAATGGCAATCCAGCTGCTAGGAGACCATCTAAATGTCTAAGTGTATGTGTACTTTGAAGAATTGGGTCCTAAGTGATCTGTTTTTTCAAAATCCCATTGTAAGAGAGACCCAGCCACTTAGAAGTCTATTTCTCTGAGCTTTCATAAAGGGATTCACATTATGCCATACAGTATTTTTGACGTCCATACACCTAAGAGGAAATCTATGCAGAATTGTATCATTTAAAAATCAGATTTTACTACAGTTTTACCATTTGGATTACAATCATCAGCTAGTGAGTTGAACTCAGCTTTTATAACATGCACAAATGATTGATTCTCTTATCAGTGGCATGGCAAGAAACTCCGCTGCAGTGAGGCTTCTTGGGGCACACTCTGGTTTGGGCCTCCAGGTGAGCCACCAAGTTGCCTCCCCAGGATGTAAAGATGCCCAGAAAAAAACCAAGTGAGAGTAGTAACTGCAGCAGGGCTGAAGGACTTACCTGTGCATAAAGGCACCTATGCCAACAAGAGTAATGATCCAAACTGCCACTTTATACTCATTACGGGTTTGCTCATGCAAACGTTGCATGCTTTTATTACACCAGGAGCAGCTTCACCGAGCTTCTGTGGGATTGCTTTACAAAATTAATCACATATGCAAATCTTTGCAGACCCACCTAGAGAAATTCACTCCAGCAGAGAGGGCCAATGTGCCATTAGTCATGTTTTAAAGACTAAGGAGGGACATAAATGATGCATAAGTTTTTACATAGGTTGTGTACACAGATATACATTTCAATAGCATTGTTAGTGCTATTTGAAGTATTTATAGAAGTGCTTTGCATTCAGTGGTGAGTTTAAAAAAAAAAAAGGAATCTGCGCTTCAACTGACATCTTAAAGGGATATTTAGAAACTCTACTACTGTTTCCCCTGAGGCCCTTCCCACGATACCTGCAATACTGAGACATGGAAGGTTAATTAGTGAATGTTTGTAAAGGACTTGGAAGACGAAAAGCTTTCTTTCTTTTTTTTTTTTTTTTTTTTAATGCTAAACAGGCTGATGATTATGAAGGTGAGATTTCTAACAGCTTCTTTGTTTTGCATGCTGCACTGAGGTGGCTTGCTATGAATCCAGTTTGCTGCCAGGTTTTCAGTGGCGAGTTTACCTGCTCCGCTTTGTCAACATACCTAGAATCATAGAATTGTTTTGGTTGGAAAAGACTTTTAAGATCATCAAGTCCAACCATTAATGTAACGCAGCCAAGTCCCACCACTAAACCACGTCCCTAAGCACCACATCTACACGTCTTTTAAATACCTCCAGGGATGGTGACTCGACCACTTCCCTGGGCAGCCTGTTCCAATGCTTGACAACCCTTTTGGTGAAGAAGTTTTTTTAATATCCAATCTAAACCTCCCCTGGTGCAACTTGAGGCCATTTCCTCTCACCCTATCACTTGTTACTTGGGAGAAGAGACCAACACCACCTGGCTACAACCTCCTTTCAGGGAGCTGTAGAGAGCAATAAGGTCTCCCCTCAGCCTCCTTTTTTCCAGGCTGAACAACCCCAGTTCCCTCAGCTGCTCCTTGTTAGACTTGTTCTCCAGACCCTTCACCAGCTTCGTTGCCCTTCTCTGGACACACTCCAGCACCTCAACGTCCTCCTTGTAGTGAGGGGCCCAAAACTGAACGCAGTACTCGAGGTGCAGCCTCACCAGTGCAGAGTACAGGGGGACAATCACTTCCCTAGTCCTGCTGGCCACACTATTGCTGATACAAGCCAGGATGCTGTTGGCCTTCTTGGCCACCTGGGCACACTACTGGCTCATGTTCAGCCGGCTGTTGACCAATACCCCCAGGTCCTTTTCTGCCGTGCAACTTTCCAGCCACTCATCCCCAAGCCTGTAGCGTTGCATGGGGCTGTTGCGACCCAAGTGCAGGACCTGGCAGACCTGCTGCTGCCTTCTGTTATGCTGCCGCCTCTCCCGTGGACCAGCACTGCTGAGGGTGCCTGCTGATGCAGGAGGAGGCTGAGCTCAAGCACCATGTTGCACACCACCACTGTGGGCCAAATGGAAGAACCTCCCTGTTTGTAACATTAAAGTCCATCAGAGTTTCTCCTTGACTTCAACAAGCAACAGAAACATAACCTTGGAACCCAGGAAATTAAGCTTATTGAACAAGATCTGTGAGGCAAACTCTTCTCATCTACAAAGGCAACCCACACTGACGTTCTGGTTAGCATAATACATCCTACCCTTGCAAGACTGAAAAGATGTGACAGCAGCTTTGCCACTGGCAAGTTTGATAAAACCTTCTTTCCATGAAATCCCATACAAAATGACAATATATAAAGAGCCAAGTGCTAAACAGTCTGCACTAGCACATCTTACTCATTTAAACACAAGAGCTCGGCAGCAACAACAAGCTTTGAGTTGAATTCTCAGAGCTTTCTGCTGTTTCAATAAAGAAACTTCCCCTTCTCTTCATTAAACTCATTAGGTTGTTCTTTATCTACCATATACGCTTCCACAGGAACTGAAGCATGGAACAAGGCAAACAGCAGTCCCCATCATGCAAGTTAGTATATTTTCATATTCAATAAAATTAGCTAATGTTATTCTGCCAGCAATCTTGACATGCCTAATTTATTAATCTTTCATTAAGGTAGACCACTGTAGCATTGGAAAATTTTATACCCAATAGAAGCAGGTTTATGAAACAGGTTATATTGGTACAAATATGCTTGGGGGCATTTCCCTATTTGAATGTGTTTATAGCTGAGACATGGGGATACCTTGAGAAGATGCAAACAGCAACCATTGGACTTCATCTTAGCCACTGCTAGTTACTTGTTGCTTTGTGTGCCTGCTTTGCTTCTCTATATGGTGAAATGCATCTTCCCTATAAAAAGCATCCCGAGCACTATGACAGAAACCCATCATTAGAGCAAACCAGCAGTGTTACTGAGAGAGTTCCTATCAAGACAGAACAATGCACAGAGTGAGAATTTTCTAAAGGTACAAGCTCCCTGCAAAATAAAAAAACAATGCATTTCCCCAGCAAAGAGTACATTCACAGCCCAGAAGCCTCTTTAGCCCAACCTGTGTTAAAATATTTATTGTAGAGTAATATGATGTTGCAGGGAAGGCATTTATACCACATAAATAATTCTCCTTCTTGTTCATGAAATGATGTTATAAATTATCATTACAAGTTTATCGAGCACTAATTTCTCACCACCTATGGGTAAACAGTCGCTCGCAATATATTTATATTTTCAATATAAAGAGTGTCCCTATTACATATTTCAAGGCAAAAATCATAGTCAACATAATAGAGGACAAGCCATAAATTTGTAAACTGATATAAAGCACCGCTGGCTCAGTGGATGTAAAAGAGCAGGGCTCCACTTGGACCCCATTGCATTATACTCACTGGAGAGCTGAAGCAGGCCCAGCAACGGGGAGTAACTCTTCTGCTTGGTGAATGGGTGACCTGCCAAAAGTCTTTCAAGGGTGGCTGGAGCCAGGCTTGCTCTCTAGTGTCCATCAGTGTTATTAAAATTCTGTCTGGATGTCATCAAACCAAAGGTCTATACAACAAAATATCTTTCCTCTCCCAGTGGCTAGAAGTAGGTGCTCAAGGAAAGCATGTGAGAAAGAGGGCATGTTTACCGCTTGGGGCAATGCAGTTTGTAATGAACCTATTTATTCACTTTCTGATAGCCTCTGGGTAATTTTTTGGTGTTTCTTTGTGTGAGAAACCATAAATTTAAGTTGTGGTCATTAAATTAGTTTGAAATAGATATTAACAGAATAGCAGTCTTTTACCCAATAAAGGTTTTTGAGCCAACATTTTGGATGATAACCTTAATACTCAGTAACCCAGCATTGAGGATGAAACGTCATCTATGAGCCCATTAAAAACTCTTTGAGGTAATACCTTCTCTATGTAAGCAGCTGATAGGTTTGCAAAATAGGAAATTGCATCCTGCAAGAGGATTTATACGTGCCTGTGCCCTGTTCTACCTACTGAGCAAACCTCTTTGCATGGAAAGGTTAGACCAGAAGACCACATATCCAGTGTCTCTTTACAGAAGGCACTCTTGGTACAAGGGTCGTCTTTTCCATGCAAAATCTAACAGAGGTATTCCAAAGGGACGTAAGTGAGATGGGTACCTAAGTAACCTTGCTCAGAAACATGCTGTACACAAAAGAGTCTGCAGCCTGTACGTAGATCAGCTACTGAGCTAACGCTTGTGAAATTGCACTGAAGCTTTGTCAAAGGAGCTGTGTAAAAGGCTGCCATCACTGCAGCTGAAGTCTTAAACATGGGCTCAAAAATTGACTTCTATAGGTACTTCCTCCAAGCTGTTTGTTCCTAAAGCCTGTGCTTCTCCTCCCTGCTTCCAGGCGGGACATACATCTACTTTTCTTCCTGCGGCACTGCCCAAAAGACCACTTGCTACATTCTTCTCCACTAAAGAAAACAAGTCCAAAAGATCATCCAAAGAGCAAATCCACCTAATCCTGTCCAAAACATTCTAGAGGGCTCATATCTTTTTCCCAAGTGTGGTGGGTTGACCCTGGCTGGGGTCCAGGTGCCCACCAGAGCTGCTCTATCATTCCCCCTCCTTCACTAGACAGGGGAGAAAAAGTACAACGAAAAGCTTGTGGGTCGAGATAAGGACAGGGAGAGATCACTCACTAATTATCGTCACGAGCAAAACAGACCGAGCTTAGAGAGGGAATTCATCTAATTTATTACTAAGCAAAACAGAGTAGAGCAATAAGAAATAAAATCAAATCTTAAAACACCTCCCCCCACCCCTCCCATCTTCCCGGGCTCAACTTCACTCCCAGCTTCAACCTCCGCCCCCCCTCCATAGTGGCACAGGGGGACGGGGAATGGGGGTTGTGGTCAGTTCATCTCATGGTGTTTCTGCTGCTCCTTCCTCCTCAGGGGGAGGACTCCTCTCATCATTCCCCTGCTCCGGTGTGGGGTCCCTCTCACGGGAGACAGTCCTTCACGAACTTCTCCAACGTGAGCCTCTCCCACAGGCTACAGTCCTTCACAAACTGCTCCAGCGTGGGTCTCTCCCATGGGGTCACAAGTCCTGCCAGCAAACCTGCCCTGGCGTGGGCTCCTCTCTCCACGGGTCCACAGGTCCTGCCAGGAGCTTGCTCCAGTGTGGGCTTCCCATGGGGTCACAGCCTCCTTCAGGTGCCTCCACCTGCTCCGGCGTGGGGTCCTCCACGGGCTGCAGGTGGAATCTCTACACCCCCTCATCCTTCCTCCATGGGCTGCAGGGGGACAGCCTGCTTCAACATGGTCTTCACCACGGGCTGCAGGGGGATCTCTGCTCCGGCGCCTGGAGCACCTCCTCCCCCTCCTTCTTCACTGACCTTGGTGTCTGCAGAGTTTCTTACATCTTCTCACTCCTCTCTCCAGCTGCAAAAGCTCTCCCTAAGTTGGTTTTTTTCCCTTCTTAAATATGTTATCACAGAGGTGCTGATGGGCTCGGCATTGGCCAGCGGCGGGTCCATCTTGGAGCCGGCTGGCATTGGCTCTATCAGACACAAGAGAAGCTTCTCGCAGCTTCTCACAGAAGCCACCCCTGTAGCTCCCCCCACTACCAAAACCTTGCCGTGCAAACTCAATACTCAAGACAAAAATAACATGTATAAAGACACTGAGTTAATAATTCAGGAAACAAAATGTTCTGTGTGTATGCATATGCGAGCCTCTAACATGTCTTTTCTCACCTCATCCCTCCACCAAGTTTTGTTTCTGTCCTTAAAAAGGATGTTACTCTCCCAGCCTGAGAGCCCTTGTGCAGCCCCACCAATGCCTACCTGCTCCCTTCCTTTAGGCCATCCCACACCAGCCCCTTTATCTCTCTTCCCTACCTGTGTGTAACATGTTTTCCTACCACCCAGGGTCCTTGGGAGGCTAAATTTGTGTCACATGCCATGAAGCAGCCAGGGGCACCATGGAGGTCTCTCCAGGATTATTTTGGGTAGTCTGAATGTGCCACCTCCACCCTCCTGCCCCTCAACCAGCTTTCCCTTGCAACCAGCCTGGTGGAAATCATCCGAGCCGGCCCAGCTACTGGCATTTGAATGGGCTCATCTCTGGCTAAATAATGATTTCAAGATTCCCAGTGAGCGGTTGTCCCCTTGGGAGAAGTGACCTATTGGTCTGAACCACCTTCTATTGAAGGGAAGCATTAGAAAAGCCAATACAATTAGCACCTGACAAGGGTGCTTACAAAGATGAATTTGGGTTCAGTGCTACCTCTAATAACTATTTCCTAATTACATTTTGTTTAATCATGTATAGCTCACTGTTTCTCCCAGGAACTGCCTGGTGCCTGCCTGCCTGCCTTTTTGTGTTGGTTTCAAGTGCCCGTTGGAGGTAGCCTCACCATTAACTACGAAGGTGTACCTTGCTGCTGCCTGCTCCGAAGTGGGGGAATGCCCCATTGGTATACAAGACTTTCTCAGCAGCCGTATCAGCATGGTTTTGCTTTGATATGAAACTGGGGAGAAAGCAGCCTGACTTTCAGGAGGAAGGCGTCTGCGTGTGCTCTTGAAATGTTGCATGTTACTTACGGAGATGTGCCTTGGAGGCCTGCCTGTTGCCCTCTGTGAATACAAAAGAAAGCTAAGCTCCCAAAGATCTCAGTTTTTGGCAGACAGGCATTTTGCTACTTCTGCCCACTTACACAACTGATGTCTGATGGAAGTTAGGTTTGTTGGCTTAGCACCCAAAACCCGAGAACAATTCGGAGCTTCACGTGTTTACAAGTCTATTCCAGCATCATTATTTACACCAAAACACAGAGCGGCCTGATTTTTTAGGCAGATCTTCATTGGATTCTGAACCAATAAAACAAGTTGTCATGGTTTTGGCTGGGATAGAGTTTATTTTCTTACTAGTAGCTGGTGTAGTGCTGTGTTCTGGATCTAGGGTGAGAATAATGTTGATAACACACCGACAGTTTGGTTGTTGTTAGGTAATTGTAGTGTCTACACTAAGTCAAGGACTTTTCAGCTTCCCATGCAGCTCGGGAACTAGCTGAGCATCAGTTGAGCAGGTGGTGGTAAGTTGTGCTGTGCATCACTTGTTTTGTATGTTCTTTTATCATTATTATCTTCCTTTTCTGTCTTATTAAACTGTCTTTATCTGAACCCATGAGTTTCACTATTTTTTTCCTGATTCTTCTCCCCATCCCACCAGGGGTGGGAAGAGTGAGTGAGCGGCTGTGTGGTGCTTAATTGCCGGCTGGTGTTAAACCACAACACAAGTACTAGAAATAATCTTGCATTAGTAAGCCCCAGGGACCAATATACTATTTTTTTAAAGTATACAGAGGCATTATTTGCGTTAGGCAAGACCATGGCTTTTCTGAAGCTGCCATTCACTGAAAAGAGCCTTTTTTATTTCTGCAATGGGATAAATCTGTGCTGGAGCCTCCTCGTATGAAACAGAAAGGCTGGATAAAGAATTCTCCCCACCAGCAGTTTAATGATCACAAACAAAAAATGAACCTAAATCTCTTTGTCCTGACACAGCCTATTTGCATTATTTTAAGACTATTCACAGCATCGTCTGCACAATATTGATTTTCTTACAAGACGCAAAGAAACCCAATATCTGAGCATTAGGGGAATGGAGTGTTTTACAGTAACTGCACAAGAGCTTCTGAGGGCAGGAGGATGTCACACTTGTTACGAGTTTGTCACTTGTACACTTGTCACCAAGGGGCATGGTTGTGTCCTGTGGATGCACGTTGCCATGTCAGACGTCAGCTCTATTGTCCATGCAATTGCATTGCAAGTCTGCTGAAACTAAACTGCCAAAGAGAAGGATTAATTTTCCATCGGATCAGTGCGGTGACCCTTTCCAGCAGCAGCCCGTACTTAGGTTGGATTAAATGTACCATGAACCTGTACTCCAAATGGACTGGAAAATAAATCACCTATGCAAGCTCATTTTTTCTGCTCTGTTTGCTGGGAGACCTATTTCAAAGCTATGTATGTTGTGGACAGAGTTTTTTTCTCTTCCAAGAGAGGGCACTATTAGCTTTCCTTCTGCTACTGTCAGAAGCAAGGGTAATTGCAGTAGCCTTGTTAGCTGGGCACTAAGTGCCAAGCCCGAGGTACAGGCACCAGAAACTACACGGACTTTGCAAGCTCGGTTTCCTTTTCGAAATCTCAAATAGCTGCATGTGCTTTCTACGATTGCCCCGTGGCGGGTCTGGCCGCAGGGGAGAGCTCTGCGCCTGGAGGACCTCACCACCCTGCTGTGCCGGAGCTGCATCCTAGTTACATTGACACCTAGCCCAGCTTGGTTTGACCCTGCATGGCTTGGTCTCCGTGGGCAGTGGTAGAGGTCACGCGTTGCTGTATTTCTTATCCACGAGCATTAAACTTACATGCAGGTCCTCTGCTTTTGATGATTTAACAGGCTCCAAGAGCTAGATGGAAACTTATACGACCAGCTGTGACCCTTATTAGCTGTACTTTGGCTTGTTAAATGAGTGCCAGTACAAATGCTGCTAAAGAAAAGCTATCTGTGAGACAAGAATAACCATCTCCTGTATCATCATCGCTCCTCTCTGAGAGTGACGGCGTCCAGTGAAGTGCAGTGCAATCTATAAGTCTCCCCACCCCTAAAAAAAAAAAAAAAAAAAAAAAGGAGAAGGAGAAAAAAGATGGAAACTAGCCCATATGATACTGGATAAAGATGAGAAACACTTACTGTTCTATTTCTGAGCTAGCTCAGTTTCACAGGGCTGTAACTCACCGAAGGCAGCAGTCCCTGGGGTTAATACGTGCATTAACATTCCTTCTGCTCTCTTTAGAAAGAAAACAGGTTTTAAAGTAAAAGGCTTTCTGCAACAAGAGCTCTAGTGTTGAACTTCACACAGATGGTGCTTATTAGAGAGATTTCAATTCCCAAAAAACAATTTAAAGCACCACCTAATTCCAGCTCCTTTCTCAACTAAACAGTAACAATAATCCACATTGTGGGACTGGGGTCTTACTCCTCCACATACTAAAGCTGCCCAGAGAAGGGAACCTCAATCCATCCCACTCCTACCAATTTGATGCCAGTGCCAGCGACAGATGCCCAGAGCCAGGAGAAGGATCGCAGGGCAGCAGGAGAGCACCTCAAGTGCAGCACAAAGGAATTCCAGCCACTCCAGCCAGTCAGTCAGCTTCATCAGGGGCCCAAATGAAACGCCTCTGTGCAAACACACGTAGTGTGGGGAATAAACAAGAGGACTTAGAGATGTGCACATGCCTGCAGGGCTATGACCTTATTGCATCATGGAGATGTGGTGGGATAGCTGCTATGGCTGGAGTGTTGGAATGGAGGGATATAGGCTTTTTAGGAAGGACAGGCAGGGGAGATGAGGAGGGGTGTTGCCTTCTATGTCAATGACCAGCTGGAGTGCATGGAGCTCCATCTGAGGATGGATGAGGAGCCGACCAAGAGCTTATGGGACTGTTTACAAGGGCATGTAGTGATAGGACAAGGGGTAACAGCCTTAAGTGGAAGGAGGGTGGATTTAGATTGGACATAAGGAAGAAATTCTTCACTGTGAGGATGGCGAGGTATTGGAACAGGTTGCCCAGAGTTGTGGATTTCCCATCCCTGGAAGTGTTCAAGGCCAGGTTGGATGGGGCTTTGGGCAACCTGGTTTACTGGAGGGTGTCCCTGCCCATAAAGGGCAGTTGGAGCTGGATGATCTTTAAGGTCCCTTCCAACCCAAACCATTATATGATTCTATACATACTTACAGGTGGGTTTCAAGCAGGCCACCTCATCCTGTAGGCTGGCATAGAGGGAGGAAGCCATCACACCACTGAGCACCCTAGGCAGGACGTGTCCCTTGGCACCTGCTGTGTCAGTGACACCACTCCTGGGGGTCTGCCATGGTTCTGACTCAGGTGGGCACTGACGTAGGAGCTGAGCCTGTCACTGACAGCAAACATAATGCAACGTTAAGGAGGCTGAGTCACCTTCTCAGCAGTTCCCAGCACCTGCCTTAGGTAATTGCAAGTTCCCTCTTTCTTGCCACACTCATGCCTGGTACAAATGCCCCTTGTCTGCTGCTGCAGAAGTGTTGCCCCGGTCGGCAGCCTTAGGGCAGGAATGAGCGAGGCCACCTGTGACCAGTTGCCGATGAAACGTGATTGCCCCAAAGAGCAATGGTGGAGCCCTTCCATGTTCAGTGCCCTAGTAGCAGGCATGTAGGTCTGTCCCAGGCACCATGGTAGGTGGTCTCACTATGGCTGTGGGGCTCCTCAGAGCATGTCGGTTCTTTTATTGGCTGCTTTGGAAATTTCTTACACGAGCTGATGTAGTTATCGTGTGTTCAGATTAGTTCCCTAGAGGTTGGCTTTGTTGCTTTCCTGGGGTCGAGTTCAGGAGCGCTGAAGAGTGAGGCTTGCTTAGTGCTGCTGCCGACAATGACGGAGGATGCGGAAGAGATTTGTATTCCTTTCCTATCTTTAAATAGCAATTTTATTTATCTTATCTTAGCCTACCATATCCTGTGCAGGCCGATAGGGGGGTTAAACTGCAGCTGTGGTTCCTTGGCTGCTTTCTCCTCTGTGTCACTTTTTATGTTTCAGTTACGTTGGCAGCACTGAGCTCGGTGGAATTTCCGAATGCCCGTCCTTCCCAAAATACCTGCGCATTTCTATACCTACACCATTCTTCATTTTAAGTTCCTCTGTTTTGGTGCTTGACAGTGGGATTTACCCTCATCAGTGTCCCCACCTCTCTGGGGTTAGTACAGAGGCATTGCTCTGCCTCTGTTATCCTATCTGTGAAATACGGAGAACAGCAGTTTCCTGTCTGATAAAGACTTCTGAATTTCTAAGCTCTTTTCTGATCTTCACAGAGGTGGTATATGGATGTACAACACATATTACAGTTTCCTTCCCAATATTAATACTAATTATTATTCTTCATAATATTAATACTAACTTATATAGAATCTTCCCAGGGCAGTTGATCATCAAAGAGGGGTGAAAATCACTTGCCAAAAGAGTAAAGACTTATTTAATTACTTTTATTAAAATAAAAATATCATGCATTAATACGCATTAGACATTTCTGAGAACCGGTAATATGAAGATTAAGACTACGTCATTTCTGCATAAAATAAGTTGAGCTGGTAAAACATGCAGCCTACGTATTGGAAGGGACTGGATGGAAAGATGAAAATGAGAAAGGTGCTGTAGTGGCTTTTTTTTCCTGTGTACAAAGTTCATCTATAAAGACAAAAATTATTTAATTTAATTTACTAATCATGAAACCAGGGACTTATCCAGGCTGAATGTGTACTGACAGTTCCAGCTCCTCTCTTCTTTACTATCTTGTCAACCCAGTGTATTTTGCTCTGTTACATAGAGGACCCTGTAATTCCTTTAATTTTTGCTACATGTTCCACCAGTTGGATAATGAAACAGCAGTACTCAGGGGGCCCTGGGGCTTCATTTGGCTGGCTTTGTGAACAGAATTTCTCTTTCTGCATAGCGTAGTACAACAGTTTAAGTCGCTAGCATGACTCTGGTGGAGACTTTATTTTGCCTTTCCTTACGAGGGAGCCCTGTGTTGCTGTTGCACAGCTTATAGCTATGCAATTTGTAAATGGGCAGCGGTATGGCTTTATCTGCCAAATGACACATGGATCAACTTTTGAGGGATTGCTTTGACTGTGACTCTGCTTTTGTAATAAAAGTGAAGCAAGAACCTGCCATGCATTTCAAAAGAGCACCTTTTATTAGTGCCCTGATAAGCAGCACCTGGGCTTTCATATTGCACTTCCAATGGTCACAAGTGTTATACTGTATTATTGCTCACATTATGAAACTCCAGCACTGTGCATGCAGAGAGCCAAAGAGTCTTGGAGAGAGGAAAGGGTCCCGCTATTAGCTTCACTAAGCTCTGGATAAATCCCCAAGGTGACAACTTTTACCAGAAAACAAAATAATAATTAAAATCCAAGTCCATCAATAAAGAACCCTTAATGTGAGTTCTTCTCTGGCTACAAACCCTAAAAGCTAGCCACTGATTCTTCTTCCCCCCGAACACAACAGTACATTACAATAAAAGTTCTCCAAAAATTAAAAACAATTAAAAAGAATAATATACACCTCGTTTTTATCACTCAATATACAAACAATCTTTGAACAACAGTATAAACCATTAAACCATATAAAAGTCAAGAGTTTCTTATTGTACAAATAGTGCTTTCATAGTTGAGTAACTTTACAATGCTGCGAGGGTACTGTCTGTATCTATGGATATATTGCTTGACAGTTTATTGAAACCAAGACATTATACCTTATACTTGGTTGATTGCATCAATACAAAGCAGCCTAGAACAGGCAATGGATCCATAGGATCTCTGATTATTGCGAGGGATTTTTCAAAAATCACTCAACATTAGCCTTGTTTTATACTCTCAGTGTAATCAAGTTAAATATCCCATTAATTTCAAGGGGAATGATATTAGGAATGGAGGATTTAAAAAGCAACCTAGGTATGTGAGCCAAGCCTCCTACCATTGTAGACAACTACTTCACTTATTCCCTTTCATAAAATATGAGGATGACGTTGATGGCAGTTGCAAATGCACATTCTTCAGCTAGCTTGTGAGAGGTAAGGAAAAGGGTCTGGATAAATTCCAGCGCAAATGGAAATGATGTACTATATCAGCTACATAGGAACACCACCTTCAACCAGTCCAGTTTTTAGCTGCAGGTTTGATTTCTGGTTTTCACCTTATTAATCTCAAAAATCCATTACTTCAAGGCAAGAGGTACAGAGAGACCAGAAAGCCCACGCTGTCGTGCATCCAGACAGCCCCATCTGCACCACGTAAGAGGATGAGTGCAAAATTGGTGGAGCACCAGCTCTGAATCTTGGCTGAAGGCATTTTGCCTGCTGACTTCAGCAGTGCAAGAAGTGGCGTGTCTTTTGCCGGCTAGGTCTCCAGTTACCAATTTTTCCTCAGGAAACCCTTTGTTTGGATGCTACTGAGGGTTTGCTTGCCCTCCCACGGTGGTACAGCCTACTATCGCTGCACTCTTCTCTCCCCTGTATAGGAAGGAGGGGTTGCACACAGTACCTCTGACCGACCTGCAATTCTTTTAGCCCACGTGGCCATGGTAATACAGGTGATCTGCCAAAACACATGATGTCAAATGGAGGCAGGACACGTGGCAGAAAGGAAAGCCTATCACGGAAGCGCCGTGATTTCAACTCCCCCACATAATTAAAGTAATTCATAACCAAAAGTGTTATCGGTTTCAAGTCTCGCTGCCTGCCTACACACTTCCTCACATAAAAAGCAGTTATCTCATCATGTCTCATCTTCACATCATTGTATTTTTTCCTGATACTGAGCCAAAACATCATGTATTTGTTTCTTTTTTTTTTCTTGACTGTGTCCCTGTTTAGCTATTGCATTGAGTAGACAATGAATTGAAATAGAGTAGAGGTTGTAGGTCTGGCCCTGAAGTGATACCTGGTCCTGATATTTGGTTTGGTTTTCTATGGACAGGCTTCACCCTCCTGTCAAGCCCTCCTGGCTCAGTGGAGGTCTGGCCCAGCCCCAGTGAGGAGTGGAAATCTGTAGCTTTTCCCTTTAATGAGAGGCTGTGAAAGTGGTGATCAATACCCTATTCCTTTAAAGCAAGAAAACAAGACGTTACATCTTTGGTCCTAATGCAGCCCATTTGACAAGATACTTGAAGGTGTTGTGTTTTTCTTCTGTATAAACTTTTTTTTAAATTTTTTTTAAATTATTTTAAAAAGACTCCTTAAAAGTTGTATGTCAGAACAAAGAGGTAACACTTACAAAAAGAAAGCTAGAAAATGGGATCCCAATATAAAAATTAGAACCAGTGGTAAAATATTACAAAGCATTCTTGCTAAGTGTTATACACAGAGTTTGACATTTCATGAGTATACGGTTTCCCTCAGAAAGGAGGACGCAGGTACATTTTCCTACTTTGTCCTGATTCAGATGTTATCTCACAGAGAAATGCAGGGGGAAACAAAAGCCAGAGTACCATAGTTGCTCATTTGGAGAGGCAGCAGTTGTACTAACAGAAGATGTTGAACTCTGAATCTGAAAAATGAGAACTTGTCTGGAAATGCAAAGTTTCTCCTTAGCACCCTGGAGCACCCCCAGACAGACTGAGGACACCCCAGGCACCTCTTCAAGTGGTTTGGGGTCCTGTGACATTGTTGTAGCCCTCATTTTGTCTCCCAGGGAAGAGATTCACCTCATAATACATTGGTCTTTGCACAAGCAATCTCTGCAAGAGGCCATCGCTTCACGCCGGTAGCAGGGACAGGAGCCACGTGTCTATTGCCACCTGTACCTGCAGGAACAGTCAGTGGCCTCAATGATGTCCCTGGGCAAATTCAGCAGCTGTCTCGTGTATGGATTGGCCAGCCGCACCCCTCCCCTGGCATTACTCTCCCTACACAAGCCCCTTCCTTTCAAATAAACCACGGGACCGTGTTTTCTAATGCCAGGACTTCACGTGGCCATCTGATGATGCTGGTCATCACCCTGAGGCATTCCAGAAACCACCATCTATTTCCAGCTGCTCTCTCTAGAAAACTCGCTGCATTGTTGCCTGACAGCTGGAAACAAAAGCAAGCCCCCAGCCTCTTGGATTAATTTACCTGACAAGACCAATTGCAACATGAAGGAACTTTCCCAAGCCAACTCCCTTTGCAGCAGAAGAAAACAACCCAAGGCCCAAATGAAGTGTGCTGACACTGTACACAGATCACTGGAAAACATTAAAGTAAGATGAAGACTCTTGACTTACATTTTCATGTACTTAGCAGTTATTAAAAGTCTTAAATTATTATTGCAAAAGCAGTTCCATATTAACTGCTTCTTTATGATTAAGAGATGCTAAGCAGTAATTTGTGAGCGGTTTTATTTTGCCTTCCATGAGAAATATAGTAAAAAGGGAAATTTTTATTTTCTCAATTGGTAAGACTCTGTTAGCTTTTAAAAGTGGCTGTGGCCTGCTACATTTCCCTATTCAGTTGCATTTTAAACCCCAGCATTTTCTACCCACACCTCGTGAGAGACAATGGTGGAACTGTCAAGTTATTTTTAGATGCCGATTTATGCAAGCTCTCCAGATGCAGTGTATTTATTTTTTCTATTATTTGTAAAAACACAACTTTTATGTCCCATTCCGTAGCCTAAACTCCATGCAACACTGCATCAGCAAGGTTCCATGAAATGCTGCCTAACCATGTTTGCCTTTATGAGCGCCTGTGACCTGCATGGGGGTCCTTGCTGTTACATGGTCAGCAAGCTGCAGTGGGAAAAACAGACCATTTCAGCTGCTTATTGATTTTATTTTTTTATTTTTTTTTTCATCTCACTGGAAATCATTTGGTACATTGGTAATGTCTGTTACCCTACGAGCATCACCGTGTGTAGCACCCATGCCTCCAGCAACAGCCACGCAGCTGCACGGTCCCACCGGCTCCCACTGGCTCCCACTGCCGCTTGCAAGTGTTGCCCACAGACTACAGCACATGGCCCATTTTTTAATTTTGCTGGTTTTTGAATCATTACTGAGCTGCTGATTTACAAATCACAGCTTACAGGACACCTATTTACCAGAACTACTTTACGAAATACGTGATCCCATCAATCTAGAATCTGTACATTTGTGTCGAGACTTTGTGGTCCTACTTCCTCTTTCCTACTTTTCTTATCAAAGAAATACATTCAAAAAGTGATGCTTTTTCAAACTTACATTGCTTAATTTTTAGATGAATCTCCCTGTTTCTAGCAATGAGTCGCTGTTGAATCCCTCCTAAATTGTTATGGGCAAGCATATTAACCTCTATTAAATAATGTTCATGCTACATAATGCTGGTGATACATATTGCTACTTCTTAGTCACTTTCTTGTTTTAGCTAATAGATTAAACCAAAACATCAGTACATTCTTTTGCACAAGTGTCGGAAAGATTCTGCAGGAGAACGTGCACTATGTGATTTTCTAGTGTTCTGCTTGCAGACATAACAGATTTAGCAAAGTGAAAATTATCTGTGATTTCTGTTAAGATTTTTTTTTTTTGTTTATATACATTCCTCCCGGGGCAGTGGGTGGAGAAAAGCAGCACTGCCTGTGTGTACATGTTGCACGCTTGTGAGAGCAACACAACAAATCTGCTCTCAGGAATGCAAGGAGAAATCTGCCACTAATTGGACGTGGGAACTGAATTTTGGTTAGCGTTTTAAATACAAGCCAGTAATAATCAAAGTGAAACGTTGCATTCTCCATACTGCTGTGCCTGGGACTTGGTCACGGTGACACAGATGTACCAAACAGGACAATCTTTGGATTTTGACCCAATATATTGCTCTACCCTAGACTGCAGTGTGGCCGATGAACTACTGCAACCACACAAGCTGCTAATGCATTTTACACAGTGTTACTTATAAAAGGGGTCATTTCACATGACCATTCTTCTCCTTCATTCCTCAATAAATCAGTTAAAACAACGTTCTGAGGATTTGCTGCTTGATCCTGGACACCAGATGCAATACTTAAACTGAAACACATACTGATATATTCAAAACACGGTGGTGGCATAAATTTGACTATTTCTTGCTACTTAATATAGACTACATATCCTCTGCAACTCAGCTGCTTATACTACCCTCAAGCAAGTTGCCAATGTTCAACTAGTCAAGGGCCTTTGTACCAAAATCACTAAATGTACATTTGCTTTCTGATCTAGTCGTTTGATTTAAATAGCACTGCCAAACTGCTGGTGGGATGCACCTAAATTACTGACTAAATTCACACTTTAGGCATTTTACTCCTCCTACATTCATAAGAAATGTTAATGATGGAAGAATCTGAAATTCTGTATCACAGGCCCCTGGAAAGAGTAGCTGCTTTTGCTGCTGTGATTGATTTATCCTATGAAGCTAAAATCTTAGCCTTGCCTAGTCTGCCTATTCCACACTGGTAACAGAAGATGATGCTGGGTATTTTAAAGAAGCACTAGGCAGCCCTGTGTTTCAGAAGAGGGAGATAATATTTTCCATCACTCCAGATTATTCTTCCTTTCCTTTATTCATTCTCACTGTCCCTCCTGCATTGCCAGGATATGTAACGCCAAAGGGACAGGCGACCAGCCCCAGCCTCTGCCCCAGCATGGTACAGCAATTAGCAGTATTCTGCCTTGAAGTGAGTAAAGTGTAACACTGATATACCCCTTTTCTTTGCCAAATGTGTAAGGGAAAATGATTTCTGCTCTGAGCCCCTTTAAGAAGGGAAATAAAACTGCTTGATTAGAACTACCTGTGTTTCTTGCCCTAGTCAAGTTTAATTTACCATAGTTCTTCCAGTCTGTCTCGTGAATGCTCCAATTTGCCACCATTTGCATTTCCTTGACATTTAATTAAAGTCTGTTAAATATTATTTGACACTTCATTTTTCAGTTATGGCAACATCTTTAACAGTTTTGTTGAAGAAGAAAGGCATTTTGACAACTTGACAGCTGCATAAGGGATCAGGAAAAAAAAGTCTTGCATTTGACCATCAGAAAGCAGACTAGCGAGCACTTTATAACCATGTACAGACAATTTTGAGTTGAGTTCCTCCTGTCAGTTTTTAGCAGTAGTGGTCAATAGGTGATGCGTCATGTCATTTTGCTCCTTGTGCTAGTCTTCCCCAGAGTGATCCATTCTATACTGCCCTGGGCAGAATCTCCCACGTGTCCCCCAGATGCACTTCTCTTCATGCCAAGAAGCAGTATATGGAGCCAATTTGTAAAAATCCGGTGGTTTGGAATAACTGTTTCTGTTCCAGGAGTTTTGGAAAACTATTTAGTAACATTATTTTTTTTTCCTGCTGGTGATCTGAGTACCACATAGCAGACCAGCAGTACAAGCATCTGATCTTGTAAAAGATCCAAAAATTCTGTTAGAAACATTTATAAAAATACAGTCTGTAGAAAGAAATTTGACTGTACAATGTGTACAGCTCTCAAGTTCATCCCAGAGTGGCTTCTTACCATGCTACCATTTGAAAATTAAAGGAATGCATCTGTATTTCTTCTGCCCAGGAATATCCCACTCCATTCCCAACCTGTATCCAAATGCAGGCTATGGGCCTAAGTTATTACGTGGAAATGGGCAAGAAAAGACCCAAACTACCATCAGATAGGCTTCGCAGTTTCAGCCCCCATGCTGAAAAGGAAAGGTGTGCTTATTGATGCAGTGCAGTCGCTGTTTGCTACGAGCAAGAATCTGTTCTTGCAGCAGCCAGGTGATTCACCGAGAGTCTGGCTTGCCTCGCTGCAAGAAGTTCTCTACGGTCATGCCGAGGCTTCAATGTATTCACTTTTTGGTGCTGCTACCCTCAAGTACTCTGGGTTCTCTGCCGCAGGAACTTTCAAAAGACCATTAGGTTTGGTTTCCTTCGGTAAGAAGTCCTGCTGGTAGTCAGGATTGTCCAGATTTATTTGGTGGTTGCCCGCCTGGATCCAGTAAGGAGAGCTCTCAAAGACTGTCTTGGCCAGTGGAGACTGGTTGGTGTTGAGATACTCAGGGTTGTCCACAGCTGTGCTGTGTGAATTCTGGTAGCTGGAGTCCGTGGGGACCTTTGAGTTTGCTGTGAGTGAGAAGTTGTTGTAGATTGGATTCTGGACTGCTGAGGCAGATGCTTTCTTGGGCACCAACTGGTTTACATACTCTGGAATAAAAAGAGAAGGAATGAAAATGAAGACATATAACTAAATGCAGCCATTTGCATCACTTGAGGTGTAGTTTCAACCTAGCTGCCACTTGCTCTTTACCCACAGCATCTCATTGAACTTCCCGGAGCGGAAGAGAGCCAAAGGCAGGGACTTCCGTGCCGTGGCACCAAACGCGCTGCCCTGAAGTTCACCTTCAGGAATTCAGTTTGCAAAGCAGCAGAAAGATGGCTCGGACCACAAGACAGCAAGATAGCTACCGCTGATTTTAGTGACATGGGGGTGGCTATGTCCCAGATACTGTTCTGAAATTGCAGTCAGGGAGCTTTGCTGCCAGAAGCTATTTCCTGAGAAAAAGGTTTAGAGATGAGGAAAATGCCTAGAAAATACAGGACTGGCAGTAACAGAGACTCCGTGTTTTACTTAAATGCCATCCCCTGCAGGGCCTTTCACCCTTTTTAGCTGTGATGTACTCTTGGAATGGTTGGTTGGGTGTTTTTAAGGACATAAAGCATCACAACTGCATAACCCAGCACCAGCTCCCTTGGTGCTCACTCGCTTGCTCTCCGACTGCCTACACTGTAAGTCCACGTGAAACCGTGAGCTGCTTTCTGTGTATCAACATCTGAAAGCAGTGAAACTGCCAGAAAGCTATTTATATTGCTTAAATGGTTTAAGGGCTGAAACCCAGTTTTTTAGAGGATCTTTTCCAAAGTGTAGGGGTGGTAGAAAGCTTTAAACATGTAACTACGCATTCAAACTCCCCTGCCAGATGGCACACATGGCAAACATGGGGAACCTGGCTTATAGAGGAACCAAAATGAGATGCAGCTAGAAGCTGCCAGAAAAAGTCTAGGAAAAGGATATGTGCACATGTTTCCACTTCTGTTTACCAAGCAAAAAAGGTAGGAAGCATGCGGATTGCTTCCTTTCTACAGAAAAGAGAGGACAACAATTACATTCATATCCAAATGGCTTGTGAACAAATGGCCGTGGGATGGAAACCTGGGAGAGGTACTCACCTGGGGCTGGTAGGAAGCCATCGTCTATGCTGTCCTCCAAGAAAGCGCCTGTCGGGTCTGAGCTATATCTCTGGACAAAGCTGTCTTCCCTCACAGGGTGCCCCTGCTAGGTTGGATGTAGAGAAAATCAGTATTAAAGGGATTGTTTTGCAGAAGTTGATCCACATAGGAGAAGCTGCTCATTTTTTAAAGGTCATCCCACTTACCCCGTTTCTGTCAATGCACGTTGTAGCAGAGTTGTTGCTAGTAGCACTCTTAAAGGGAGAAAGAAAATACAGACATTATGAGAAGCAGTTCACTCTTAAATTGCTTGTCATGTTTCCACACGGGAAAAATTTCATACCAATGAACTCAAGAGAGGAGTGCGGGATGTTGAGGGGCTGTTGAAAAAGCCCTGGTGTGGCACAAGATACTCGTCCGCGTCCACTATATCTTCCATGTCCTCCTCCTCCATCAGGGTGCGATAAAACTTGGAGTCTGTAGGGCTAGGCAGGTGCATCCTATCGTCTCCCTGTGAGACAAGTTGGCGTGAGAGAGGACTCCCAGACTCCCTTCAACCCCTCATTATCCCCTTCTCTGAGAGACAAAGTAATTTAGCAAGAGGCCCAATATGCAAAATCTTGATCTGTGTGTTTAACCAAATTTACCTAGAGTTTAGGGGAATTTGAGCCTGCAATTTCTGTCTATGCTGCTGTAAAACGGCTGCATTTTTAAGAGGATCAAACTCTGTTCTCCTCTCAGGACTGCAGTATGGACTGTTACTGGTCCTAGACTGGGACCATTACTAAGAAAATAGTGACTGGTTTTGAAATTGTGTTTGTGGTTCTAGCTGAATGTGTTAAGACCTGGAGAGCCATGATAAATCTAGCTTTACATTATCAATATTACATGTTTTCATATGCATTACTAACCATTTTGGGCTTCTTATTAAATGCCCATCAGACATCTTCCTACCATTGGGTTTAGTACCTGTATAACGAGATAGCGTGAGGGGTCACGGGCCATTTTCGAGAACTCTGCTATCAGTTCGCGGAACTTGGGACGGCTGTCTGCATCAATCATCCAGCCTGGAGGGATGACAGGGAAAGCAACGCACAAATAAAGTTATTTTGGTGATCACATACAGAGTTTAAAATATAATGTAACAGTGAACAGAACAGCACCATACACAGTGTTAAGGATTTACCTGCAAGGGTCCTCCATAAAAAGTTCATTCACCAGCCACTGCTGTGAATTACAGCATTTAAAATGCACACCTTGGCAGTTTTGGAAAGAATGAAGGAGGTAATATAACCCCGTGTTGGAAAAGCTCCAGGCCGAGCCTGTCTCCTCTCCTGCTGGCCTATCTCCACTTGGGCAGGCAGGTCCCACCTGAGTGATAATAACCCATCAGTCCTCTGAGGATACCAAATGGGTGGCCAGCCTGGATAAGTACAAATTAGGCTGTTCTAAAAAAGCTCTTGAAGGAGGGGAAGCAAACTAACTTCAGCGGGCGCCTGCAGATGTACGGTGATTTGACCGTCTAGCCCTCACTGCGCTGCTTTGTAAAATCCTGGGAAGCCTAAAGCAGAAGCTACCCTCTGTACCTCTGTCTTCTAAAATTCAAATCATCTTTGCTGGGGACACTGTGAAAGATTAACCATATATAAGCTGTATTTAATTAGTAAACGGACTTTAACAAAAACAAGTCCTACAGCTTAGTGTGGATCAATGCTAGAAGAGATTTTGAATATAGATACCGGTGGTTTAACATGTGATATTACTTAGGAAACCCACACCTTCTGTTATCAACTAACAGGTGAGCTGATGTAAAGACTCTTGTGTTTAAAATTAAAAATAATAAAGGGCAAGCTTAGTGTGTCTGGAGGATCTCATAAGAAACAGCCTGTCCATAGTAATGGAGAAATGAAGTGATAATATGCCATCTGAAATCTGCATTAGACAAAATCTCATCATTGCCAGTGACTTTTTACCATGCTAGAAATAGGATCCCTTGCTAATTCAAGAAATCCTTTTTGGTTTTAGACAGAGTGGAGCATTTGGGAGTTTGCTGGTGTTGCAGAAGTAGCATCTACTATTTCTGAATTTATCTCTGAGTTGCATATGTTTAAATACTGCTTCTTAATTAGAAAAAGAAAAAATAATAATTGTTGTGCAATAACTTTGAACACTGCAGTTTATACTCTGCTTATAAAAGAGATGACTAAGAATCCTGAATTCCTTTAGACAAAATGGCATGGCTTCAACAGGGTCTGTGCTGTAGCCTGCAAACACAGGGTGACCAGAGCAGTGAAAGATGGGCAACTGAGTCCTGTGACAGAAGGAAAGCTCACACCCCAGATCCTCATGCTCTTGCATTTAAATTCAGTGTAACAGTATGAAAGGGGATAGAGACACTCACTGGTGGTGTTTTAAAAGCAACAAGTACCTGATTAGGTGCCTGGAAAAATGCCTGCTTTCTACATCTGGACTGACCCAAAGGAAGGGCAATGGATGGAGCTGCTGAGCTTTGCAAAGGCTCAGTCCCTGAGGACATGCTCTAGTGCAGAGCTTTTGAAGACCTGGGACATGACTGCTGCAAGTGGAGATGTTGGCAGGGCTGAGGTGTTAGTAGGGTTCAGCATTACCAAGGAGGAGTTTCCAGGACACTGGTTTTGGGTCTGGGCACCTCTCAGGCTAGGTGCACACATCTGGATCTGGTTGTGCTCACTGAGGTGAACACAGGATCAGGGTCTCCCTGTGCGGTGCCTGTCCTAACAAAGCAACACTGGGGCACTCCAGGACTCCCCAAAAGTGCTGCACTATGGGGTGTTCATGGTAGCGTGGCTCCTATTTCAGGAACAGGTACATTTTGCTCCTGTGAGAAGGTCTTAAATGCCACCTAGTGGGCTTCTTGTCAGCATCCTCACAGACACTACTGGTAGAGAGCAGGGATGCAGCAGTCATGGTCTAGAGTAATAACCTGACATTTTAGCAGCTGATATAGATGGAAAAGGGGTTTGGGGTTCAGAAGCCCTTTGATGTGCCCTAACAATGACCAAAAAGTACTTCAGAGACCCCCAGCTCCTGTGCTACTTTACAGTAACATCCACGTACCCAAAAGGAGCCATCCAAAACTGAGAAAGAAATCAGATGAGGAGCTCTGGATCCTCATGTGCATCTGCCATTACGGTGGTGCCTGTACTCGCAGCACTCCTTTAGTAAAAGGAGGACTAATCCGTGTGTGTGATTGCAGGGGGAAACACATTACTGAACTAAGGGGGAGCCTGGAGGAGAAGGCAATGTTAATTTTATTTTCCAGACATACAAAACCAGAGTACCAGGTAAAGCGGGTGGTGTTACACTGATTTATACTGCCTGACAATAAAATAATTAACAATATCATCCAGTGGTATGAATGGTGAAAAAACATTAGTTGGCTGAATTAATGACTAATGAAACCATATTCTGTGCTCCTAGCTAAAGCTCAAGGTGTGGGAACACACTCTGGTGTCACCACTCTTTTCACATAACCCTGTTTGTGTGCAATCACCAAGAACACAGCATATACAAATGCAACATAATGAAGGCAACTGTGCTACTTATTCGACTTAGGTGAACACCCACAACCCCAAACATGAACTCACATTTGACCATGATCATGTACACATCGATAGTACAGATTGGGGGCTGGGGCAAACGCTCGCCCTTCTCCAAGACAGAGGAGATTTCACTGGCGGGGATCCCGTCGTAGGGCTTGGACCCAAATGTCATCAGCTCCCAAACTGTCACACCTGCAGGGTGGGAAGAGAAGGCCGTCAGAGATGCTTTGCCAGGAGCCGGGGTGCTTGGCCTGGGTGCAGAGAGGCAGTGAGTGGAGAGGGCTTTCCCAGAGGCACTGCATTGCCAGAGCCCCACCCAGGAAAAGCATTTTCTGCCATGATTTTGAAAAGAGACAAATTAATAAAACAGGTTGAAATCATCTTGATTTCCCATTTGTGGGTTTTTTTTAATCTCAGCTAGTATCTCAGTATTGAACATCCCACAAACTTCCCAGCCCCACAGAAAGGAAATGCATGTTACTGTCTCCTGACTCCAACTCAGCAAGTGGTTTTAAAAATGGAAGTTGTATTTTTGTTTCGAAACAATCTCTTTGGAGACGAGCAAGAGCAGTTTTTGAAAGACGTGTAAACCAGTTGCCTCAGTGTTGTTTGCAGACATACCACGTACTCTTGTGATGTAGCTGTTGTGATTGTCTGGTAGCTTAGGATACAAAACAAGATTTTGGATGCCAAGATACATAAATGGATTAAGAGGACCAGAGGCTGTACTTTTTCTAAAAGGACACAGGATCTGACCATCTGTATTAAATATTTTCCATCAATATAAGAGCCTATGGTGTGGAAATTTTGGAATAAGTTGCTTTGAAAAGTTTCCTTTCTGCTCCTCTTTCTTTCAAGCTGGCTTATGAACTATATCAAATATAAAATGAATTCTCTAAGGAGGTTATCACTTTGCTTCCCTTCTAGTGTTGTCCCCTCAATACCAGGACAGCACAAACATTTCAGGTCACAGCAGAGTTACACTGATTGACACTGACAGGGTGGCCAATGGTTAAGTCTTCCCTCTAGTTCTGTGGCTTCATTGTAAGCCCAGTTACATTTCACGTAAAGTTGCTGAAGAAAAGCATTAGCAGAACTTCAGCAAATGGAGCAGTCTCCTACCTGCAGCCTCTTTCAGGGGAGGGCTCATGATCTAAAAGCATATTCTGCGAAACATCTTACATCTCACTAGCATGCGATTTCACGGGAATTTTACTTTGTTTGAATAGGTGATTTGGGCCCATTGTTTATGTTCAATCTCTCAGTCTTCTCATGATAGAAAGAAAAAAGTCTGTGTAGAGTCACTAGCAAATCCTGCAATTTTCCAACCCATTTGCAATAATTATAACTGGTTTTAGACTCACCATAACTCCAGACATCACTTTGATGAGTGTAAATCCGGTGTAAAATTGACTCCAAGGCCATCCATTTAATAGGAACCTAGGAAAATTCACAAATAAGCCTTAAGAGGCTGATCCAAAATTTATCAATGATATTTACCACCAGGTGGTGTTTAAACCAATATTTTGGTTGCAGAAGGGGAAAAAACACCTAACAAACACCACAACTATCTGAGTAGTAAAGCAGGGAACTTCTGACTCCCTTATTATTTTCATTTATTATGTTGAACCTGGAAACTTGTGAAATATTTGGCACGTTAGAAATATCTCTTACAAATTAGTTTTAGAATATTTTTACAATCAAATTATTTTTAACCTTCTCCTCTCATACACAGGATACAAATCCAATCTCAGTCTGTATGACAAAGACTGATCTGTGCTCATATGGTTTCCATTTATGGTCTCTGCAATATTTGCAAGCAGCTTCTCTTTAATTTCTCAGCAGGACACATTCCCTCCATCAGCACGTAGTACAACACGAAGGCGTGTTGAACCAAGTCTGACAGGTCTTTCTTCTGCTATAAATATAGAGCATTCCCTTTCTCTTCATAAACTGCAGAGTGTTATTGGTGTTGGCTACACTGATGAATTCAGCCATGCTTTTTTTTTTAAAAAATGTTTTTTTAATAATCTTGCTTTTTCCCAGACATTCTGGGTGGGAATTTCAAAAGCATTCACTGCTCTGCGACCTCCGCTCTCACTGCAGTCCCACTGGCCTGACGCTGCTTCGGCTGATTTCAGAGGACTCCCACAGGCTTCAAAGGCAGCACACTGAGACGGCAGCTGAGTGCTTTGAAAAACCCACTCTCTTTTTTTTCCCCGTGTTTAAGGCTCATGTGCAAGCACGAACACCGATGAACATGCAGCGGTTCATTTCTCTGATGCACTCTACCTTGCCTCCCTCAGCGTGATACTCCTTCTCGTCGGCGCCTAGCAGCTTTGCCAGCCCAAAGTCCGTGATTTTCACGTGTTGAGGAGTCTTAACGAGGACATTCCTGGCAGCAAGGTCACGGTGCACCAGGCGACGCTCCTCCAAATAGTTCATTCCCTGCAATACAACAGACCATGGGTAGGCATCACAAGCTTTGGGCTTGGACGTGCAAACGAGTTACCAAACGTCAGCTGCTCTGTGGTAACTGTACGCACACCACCATGAACACGTGGTAACCTATCCCCCCATTCAGAAAAAAATTTGCTGTTTTGATTTATGTGATGCATATTGCAGGGTGAGGACGTGTGCTTGCACAGTTACAAGGAGAAGTAACTATTACCCTCCAGGAACCTTTTTGTGGGTCCCTATGTCAGGAGTCATGGAGAAAAAGGGACAGTAGCAGGTATAGCAGGGGATGTGGTTCCTTTCAGATTTAGATCAAGAAATAGAAAATTGGGATAGGGCTTGCAAATAAGGGGGCAAACCCTTCTTTCAGCTGCATTTGTACAACCCCGGTGACTTCAGGAGAGCACAGCGCAGAATTTAGCTGTCACCTTCCATACACACACAGGCCAACCCTACAGAGAGTAGGTAGACACTAATGGCCCGGGAGAAGAGTCAAAGCAGAAATAAATTAATCATTCAAAGTTGCCGATTCTGCATCTCATTACAGTGTACTCTGCCTTCTCCCTGCTAACAATGATGCAACCCACCACAAAAGTGAGAAAAGGAAATAAAATAATTAATTTTATGGCTGAGCTCAGAGTTGCATCTATTTTCAAGTCCTCTTTGAAAAGGCAAGTTCTTCCAGTTTCATTGCCTCCCATGATTAGACTGGGTTCACCATAGCATACGTGCTTTTTTGGTAGAACCTCCTCTCCTGGAAGAATACAACTAATTGTGCCGGTTTGACTTTTAAGGTATGACTCTAACAGCTGCATTTCTGACCACAGAGATTATTCCTGTTTCTCTCAACTCCAATCTCTTGGTGTACAGAATCAAAAAGGTAATGATTTCTAAGTTTCCTGCAAGATCCTTTCTAAAAACCACAATTATTCCCAGTTGATGGGTTTCTGCTGGCGGCAGCTTATGCGCTTGTATTTTTATGAAGAAAGAATTAATTAAAAAAGTACTTCCAACCTACAAAGTTAACACCAAAATGATCACGTTGATGTGATGACAGAGCACTGGAGGGAATAATTCCCTTCCAGCCTCCACCCCCTTCCTAAGCCCACTGCTAACCTGGACCACCATCGAATCCTCCACCCAAGTCCCTCAGCAGAACTTCACCCATGCGCTGCTAATGTTGCCAAAACAAACCACCCAAACAAACTGGCACAATGCCACTGCAAGCGTACATTTAATTACGCAAATAGATCCTTAGCGAGCAGAGCTCTTGAAACACAAAATCTTGAGCTGCCAACAGAAAGCAGCCTATCTTAAAAAAAAATAATAATCACATAATCTAGCCCCAGTAGAACAAAAAATTTCCTGCTAAACATGTCTTGCTGCAGGGACTTTTACTAAGACTCAAAAGCTGCTGAAAGGCAGAATATCAGTTTCACACTAAGCTGTTTAAGACGCTGATAGCTAAAAGACTTGTGCATGTGCATAATTGTACACCAAAGATGTTGAACTGCTCATCCAGAAAGTTCAGCAGATCTATAATTGTGTGTGGGCCTGGGATTTAAAGCCATTTTTCATCATTAAGTGTGTGACCAATGTGTTCAAAGAGTGTTCACAGTGGTTCTGCGTGTGGAGTGCCTATGCTCTGTCATAACATCTTGTCTGAAAGACAGGACTCCATACTTCAGAGAAAGATAATGTTTATAGATGCAAAGAAATCTTAATTCAAAGCTGTGAGAACAGAAACAAAAATATGCTTCCCAGGGAACTTGCCTCCTGCTGGTTAGTTACCAGACATAAATATATTTGTTTCAATTTTTTCCCCCCTTGAAAAGTACATTTTTTTTAAAGAGTCAGAGAATATCCAAAAATCTGGCATGACTTTATCAGAGTATTAACACCAGACACATTGGTAGGAAAAAGCCATACGTGTGATTTACGAGCACTTTGAGGAGAACTTCAGTGCGGAGCAGCACAAAGGAGTACATTGAAGGTCAGGCATCACTAGAGAGGGTAGAGGTTTCTATGGTCAAATGTTGAACCGACACAAAAAAAAATCAAACAGAAACTAACAATTGTGAATGGCAACTGTTCAGGCAAGTGATGCCCCAAGGATCGATTTGGGAACTGATTTTGCCACCTTAAAATTTAACGAGGAGGAGGAGGCGGAGGAGGGAAATGTGGCCTCCAGCTCATCCTCCAAAGGGACTGAAAGCAGGACAGAGCAGTAATTGATTTTAAACAAGAGAGCAAAAGAGTCAGAAAAAGGCAGTTCCCATCCCGAGTGGACCCATAGATTAAAATTCACTTGCTATGGAGTGCGCTGTAAAAAAGTATACACAGAGAGATGAAAAATGTGCTCTGTATACTTTTGGTGGATACATTTCTGAGGTCCTCAGCATGTTTCCTGAAAGCAAACCACAGCCGGGCAAGCCTGGGATGTATACAAGGTCTCAAGGGACCGATAAGGCTATAAGTGTGTGGTTAGCTTGCAGACCGTCATTCACGAAATAAGCAGCATTAAAGCAGCCTGGCTTTGCGGATACTACCATCTCATATGACAAATCTCCAACAAACTGCAGCTATTTTTTTGCTGATTTTGCTCCATTCTTCCATGCTTGCAAATGGCTAACCAACTTCCAAACACAGCATATTGCTGCTAAGGACTAGAGGCTGTACTTCAGTCTCCTTTGCTGCTCTTCTCTTTGGCAAACAGTGCCAGGTGTGATAATGAGTCTTTTGTTTGGCACTACAGCCATTGCAATTAGATTACAGGCACCAACTCAGCACGTATAAATTACAGAACAGCCCTGAGGTGCCTGAATGTCTTTCGGTCACAGCCAGCCTGCGCTAGAATAGAGCTGGTATTTATTAATCAGCAGTTTTGATCGCCAGGCCTCAGAGATTTCAGCCTGAAAAATCAGGGTCATTCTCCGAGGCACACAAGGACGACATCACCGTTTGCCCCATGGCACAGCCCAAAAAAATCCACTGACGGAAGCAGCACTTTGGTATGGCAATTGCCAAATTCTATGCCTTCCCTGCCACAGCTTCGTTGCATCACTTTATTGTTTCATCACAGGGTATTTGGTTAGGACATAAATGTGTTGGTGATAATATTACACTGTCTAGGAGCATTTTGAAGAACAGTTGAAGTTTGCACCGCAGCTTGAAAATGGTAAATTGTTTAAGACAAAGTAACTGCTGGCTGTCATATATAACGTATCTAGGAACCATGTGGTGAAATACAAAGACTTACAGACAAGTAAGTAAATAAATACATTACCTGCCGTCAGATCTCTGTGTTAGAGTCTGAGTTTTAGCTGATCTGGCAGGGTGCCGGTCCGCTTACCTTTGCAATCTGCACACACCAGTTGAGAAGGTACTGGGAGCCGATGTTGTCCTTGTGCTCTCGAATGTAATCAAGGAGGCAGCCATAAGGCATCAGCTGTGTGATAAGCTGAACTGTAGAAGTGAGGCAGATTCCCAACAAGCGGCACACATGAGGATTGTCAACACTAGCCATCACATAAGCTTCCTGAGAAGAAAGGAAGAAAAGCAACGTGAAACACTCCCTTTGGCATGACACAAATACTTGGAGGCAGTTTAAAATAAGTTGGTTGTTCAGGAGGTTGCTAAAATACTATATGCAAACTCTGTGTCTCATGTCACATACAAGATACTTTTATTTCCCACTCTGTGGACCAAGTATTTTCAACTCAGTGGAAGGTCCAGATTTTGAACACTGAAGCATCACCAAGATGCCACAGAAGAGCCAGTCTTCCACTACTGGTACACCAAGCAAACTTTGAAGATAAAATGCTGGGGAAAAACTTACAGACCTAGGAGGAATTAATAAATTGATCATCAACTGGAAGCTGATGTGATTTCATCATTTTGAGCACTTAATTGCAAGGGGAAAACATCTTGTGAACATGTGTCATAGGGATTTTTTTCTTCCACAGATCTTTTCACAAAACTGACTAGAAATAAGTATTTTTGAGACTTATGCCCCTCTGCCAAGGTTTGTACTAACCCAGAAAGTCAAAAGTTGTCATCTAGGATGTGACTGATAGTTTGACTTTTTAAGAGACCATGTTCTTCTTCACCATGTTATTCTTCAGTCCATGTCAAACCAAACAGGTTAATAATCAGTTCACCTCTTTAGAAGCTTGATTATGTGTCTTACTTTAAGCAACACTGGTGAAAACATTGTCCCCAACTGGAAAAGCTGTTTTAGACCCATATAGCAATGCAAATGATACCAGAAAGATACTTATAATGTGGGAGCCCAAGCATAATAAACCCTTTGGTCAACTGGAATTTTGGGTTTGAGTTTCATAAATATGTGAAAAATGCTTCTTTCAAGCCTGGATTCACCCTATGTAGGTTTAGGTACCTAGCTAAGGTACCCAAGGTACCTCCTCTTCCTTTGCTCTTCTGTAGGAAGGGAGAGGCCCCTTCAGAGGCCGGTGCAATACGCTCCAGACACACTGAATAATACATCCTTTAACATGGCCACGGGGTAAAAAACTCCAACTTCATGGTTTTTGTGTGCAAAAATTACTTATGGATTGAAATTTGAGATCTATATATTGACATCCACTGTCAAGTGCCAGCTCAAAGAATGGATTCCAACTGGGGAAAAAAATTAGAGCAAGTGGTTTGGTTTTTTTAACTAATTTTGTGCCTGATTTACAGTCTGTCACTTTTAGACGTTTTTAAAACCGTTTGATTGAAAACCAACACAACAGGAAATAAATGGGAATTTTTCCATGCAGTGAGCTTTTAGGTCAGCATCTTAACTCAGCGTCTGGAGTGACACCACTTAATCATCCCTTGGCAATCAGCATTAGGCTAGCAGCCCCCCAAAGCCTAAAATCATAGTGAAGACACTATTGTGACAAGGAAAGGAGCAAATCTTTCTTTTCTAAGAGCTTAAGAAAAGAAATACCATAGCACTTTACTCATCATCTAACAAGCTTTCCACAGATGTCACATAGCTGTGTAGCTGGTGAGAACTATTATTAAACAAAGTTATTAAAGCAATGACGTTCAAGAAATGAGCAACTCCAACTCTTAAGCAATACTTTCTGGCCTTGGTATTGTCATTTGACGTGCCAGCCTAAGTAAAACATGATGTAATGCAACTTCTTCTGAGGTGTTAATTCTGCATTTGGTATCCTTGTTTTGGAACCCTTGGGATGAAAATAGCCTCCAGGCAGCCAGGTTAAAGATGATCTCCAGCAGAACTGGATAAGTGCTCCTCAACCTACTGCAGGATGTGAGCAGGTCATGGAAAAACAACCCTCACGGACAGCACTGATTCTGTGGGCTAGATCAAGGAAAGATAAAGCAAGAATACAATCTACTATTCAATTACATAGATATTTGTGGCTGCATTTTTTAGAGAATCTTGAAAATCTGTTATACAATGCTCAGAAGTAAGCTGAGACCAAAACACGCTCATCTCCCTAGGCTACTGCTACCAAACCAAGCTGTCGTACTGATGAAGGGCGTCTGTTTCTTGCCTTGCCTCCCGTTGGGATTCAGATCCATATTGTATTCATTTCAGCTGGGGCGGGAGGGAAGGGGGAAATCTGCAGAGTCGGAGCGGTTCTCACTGCCCATCTGCCGCGCAGACCGCATGGGGCTGACCTGGGGGCTGAGAACCAGGACGCCGAAAGAACGGGGTGGGTGTATGGGCCACACAGCTTTCAGAGAGCATCCAAGAGTTGACACCACCTATTACATTTGATACTGCAAAGTAAAATAGGCCACTGCCTCCTCGCAGGGAGCAGAAGGGAACTATTGTGCGGTCGTGGGTCCCTCTAAGTAGCCCAAGACATTAAAGTGGGCCTTTGTTTCAACTGTTTATCTTGGAAATCTCTGCGGTACGCTCTGACCTGCTCCAAGTATGCTTGGTATTCAACAACAATCTTCTGAATTAGCCCTACCCTAATAAAGTCAGTAAGAGCTTGCCTGGATTATATGAGCTAAAGCTGCTGTGCTTGTTCTATACCTAGTGTATTTCTGTAAGACAAATCATCTTTAATTGGACATTATTATCTCTGAGGTTTCAGTGACCTTGAAAAGTTGGTTGTGTCATCCCTCTGACTATTTCCACTGGTTTTGTATTTTTTAAATTTTCTTCTAAAATATAGAATGAATTCCACCAACCAAATCATCCAAAAAATTAACAGGACTGTATAAAGCAAGAGCTTTTTGTTAAGCATCCTAATTCAAAGGAAAAGATAACATGGGGCTATGCTACAGAAACTTCTTTGAAAAGAGAAAGTACTTCAATATCACCAAGGACCGTGCAGTCCTTGCATCTACTGTCCTGTCGTATGTCTATCTTGATGTGCTGAAGGCAGGATGCAGTACTGTAGGCTTATTCATTAACCCCTCCTTCACTGTACAGGAATTTAATGCAGTTAAGTCCAAATCGTCCTTTGCGAAGACCGTGCTGTTATTCTTATCGCTGTGAAGAGGGAAATAAGGGGCAGAGCTCAGGGCCGGCAGCTGAGCAGCGTCTTTGCCAGCTCCTCAACGAGGGGAGCACCGGCGAAGAGAGGGACTGCAGCCTGCCCGCAGGTGGGCAAGGGGCAGGGACCAGGGCCACAGGGGTTGGGGACCTGGGGAAGGGCTGAGACTGGCCTGGAGTCTAACTAAACTAAAATCAGGATGGATATTGCTTCGTGTATGGATTCTGACACAGACCACTTATTCTTTTGAATTGCTGCAATACACGTATCAAATCATATGGTACATAGCACATGATCTGTTGAAGTAATGTATTGGAATAACACTATTTATTCAGGGTGATTGGAAAATTCCAGCATGCTTTATTATCATCAGTAGCACAGGTAGGTTTGTTCATAGCAATTCATCCTGACACTTATCAATATGAGACTTGGCCTTTTGTTAAGATCTTTGCCAGCTTGAATCATTTGAGATGAACCTTCCTACCTGAGGTGTCATTTGCTGTCCAAAGCTGGATTTATTTTTTTTTTTAAATAAATTTCCTACTAAAGTGGTTCAGTTCCTACCAAGATAAAAAAAATTCACAGTTTTCCCCTGATGGCTGAAGGACCATCACTTCCATGTAAACAGGCTGTCCCAAGCTGTGGACCTGCACTCCACAGGTCCATTTGGGACATACCAGGGACGTACGTCCTGTCCCTGCAAACAAGCACTCGATAGATGAGCCCCTGCCAAATCCAGGCTTCCAACCTATGCTTTCTAGAGGCACGCTCATGCGGGTATAGCAAGGGGAAGCTTAAAGACTTCATCTGTACCACATATACTGTATTGCTTGGGGAGTCCCTGGGCTGACCAGTCCTCCAAAGTGACCCAGCAGGCTCCAGCTCAGGGCTCGAAGGGCTGAACAGGACACAGACACACATACACACAACGCATTTCTTGTTGCTGAGGGCTGAACCACAGCGCAGGAAAGCCAAACTGAACATATACTGAAGATCTGAGTGCTCCTCTCTGTGCTCAGCATTTTCCTTTCCTTGTACATAAATATGTATCCTTGGTGCTTTATGTTGTATGGCTTCAGATCTAGTGGCAGAATTCAGATTTTTAGCTATTCCAAGTTCAGGGAACTTTGTATTTAGGACTCTGGCTCACTCACTGTAAACTCACACATTTATAAACTCCTGAAACAGTGTTCCATAGTCTTTCTCCCTGTTCTCTGACATGATGAGCTATATCCAAGCAAAAGAATAAAATTCCCATGCCTCTTTCAGGAAGAGAGACAATTTCTGGCTGTTCATGGCAGAGAAATCAGACAGTTGGGATTTTTTTTTCCTTTTGGATTTATAGTTAACTTAATCCTATGTAACCAAGCAACTAGCTTATGACAATCCGAAATGTCAGGATTCAAAAATCATTAGATCTGTTATTATTGGTTTTAGTTCTACTGCCACAATGGCAATGAATGCCAAAGTTTAAGGCCTGAAACATCAGAAGAAAGAAAACAGAGTTAGCTGTAAATGTATGTCTCTTTAGGTGCTATCCCACGAGTATAACATCAGTATTTGGACAGCGAGCAAGGGGTTCACAGAAGACACAAAAGCACTTCACAGACTGGGCTGCAAAGCCCAGTACTTCTGTATGGAGAATGCAGTTTGGGGTGCAAAATATTTCTTCCCACCCAAAATCCTGAAATCCCTTCAGTTGTTACAGAGGAAAATCCACAGACCACTGACAACACAAACATGAAAACTTACATCAAGTATTTCCTTGTTGGCTTTTGGTGATGTAGCCTCTCTCAACTCTTTAATAGCGACAGGAATTTTAACCTTCTCCCCTTCTGGGATCCAAAGTCCCTACCAAAAAGAAGTACAAAGAGTTACCTAGTCTCATATCTAACAGGTTAATTGTCACAATTACATATACATTTTACATCTTCTGAGTAGACTTAAATATTCTGAGCAATGGGAAGACATGGCAGACAACAAAAATATGCAAAAAACATGTCTTGTGGGTGTTAGTAACAAAATCCTTTTAATGGAGTGACCGATATTTCTCTTTCAGTCACCTCTACCCTATTTTTTGAAAAAAACAAACATGTTCATTACTGCCCCTGTATACATAGCCCAAGAGATGCATAAAGAGCAACTTTTGTGGATGCAAATGCAATTAATTAGTGCATCACAGCAACTGCATGTGCAAAACCTTGCCACTTCCAATTTATAAATCATGGCATGAAAAGAATTGGCATTTTCTCATGAAAACAAGGTGGCATCTATACTGTACAAATAATCCAGTCCTAAACATATGCAGTAGCAGGTAGGTTTAAGCCTGACTGGTTCAGTACTGTACACCTATAGTGTCAGGAGGCCATTTAGGCGGCAGGTGAACAGCACAGCACTGCGAGGACACTTTGCTGAAGTACCCAGCAATGTAGATGCACATTTTCAGAGGTCAATGGGATTTGTGCCCCTGAAGTTCCTAACCATAGCTGGAAACCTGCTTCAGAATAGAGCTTTATAAAGAGATATATGAATCTACAGTTTATATTTCAGTACTACTGTCAAAGCCTGAAACACATATCCTGAATAAAAAGAGGAGCACAGAAAAGTAGAACCTGGTGAAGAAGAAATGCAGAGGATAAACAAAGACCAGAGGAAAAAATAACCTGTAGACCTACACAACTGAAGGTGTGTAGATACTTCCACACATCTGAGTCAATTCTAATGAAAGAGTGATTGACAATTATAAAAACAAGACCCCAGATCACACAGAAAAATGGCTTAGCACTGAGATGACCAAAGTGAATTATTTTTTTTGCCTAATATTCACAACAGGGTGTGTTTGGCTATGGTAGTTTTTAAGTCGAGATCTTTGTCCCCCAGGTTCAGGAGTATGGCTTTGGCAACATCTTATATAAAAATTCCCATGTTACCCAATTCATAACTCAACTAATGATGATTGAGTCATCTCTCTACCATTCAATATATACCTGCTATGAAAGCTAGTAAAAAAAAAATCCACACAATGATTGCAACTCCCAGTTCATGCTTGCTTTGGGTGGCTTCTGCATGAGGGAGCGAGATGAAAAGTAGAAGAGAAACATGGTGATCTTACCTTATAAACGGTGCCAAAAGCTCCAGAGCCTAAAACTTTGACCTTTTTAAATTCTGTTTCCTTTAAAATTCTCAGATGAGCTTGGTTTGGTGCCTCCCCGCTGGGTGTCAGTGGTTCGACAAGCTGGTGCAGAGAGAAGACGATGTTAGAAGGATATACAGTCTAGGAGGACAGCCAGCAGCATACTTTGGGGAAGCAAATAAATCCTTCCTTTAAAATAATGAACATTTAATTCTACATTAAGTTTATGGGAGGACAGCTCCACTCTGGCTTGCAGCAATAAATATCTAGAGCTGCTCCAAATTTCAGAGGTAAAATCCATCACAAAGTGGTGACTGCCATTTTGAAGGACAGTGAAGGAATACCACTGTTCAAATGAAGTCTTCAACTTCAAAGCCTTAAAACACATACCATGAAAAACAATGTAATTACCACAGATCCTAAAGAAGACTTTAATTTTTTTTTTTATCTTGTGAATAAATTATAAAAATGTTTTAAATAATGGGCAAGAATCACCTGCAGCCTTTCAGGTCTTCTCTTGTTTAACTGGATGAAATTCCCATGATACCAGTGGCACCCCACACCACAGGGTTTACAACCAGCAGCTGAAAATCTGAGAGTGATTCTTTTCTCAGTAAAAAAGGGGATGTTGAATCGACTATTGATGTTTTCAAAATTTGATATAAGCCTTATTGTAAACAGTGGTAATGCCCTCCAGACAGAGATATTTAACACCTTTTTGATGCATGAGTCAGCTTTTTGCCTTAGTGATTTTTCTTTTTCCTTTCCTTTTAATAAAACTGTATTTAGCTAGATACAATCTGATTTTAGCAGGCCAGTAACCTTTCTGTTGTGATGAAGTATCCTCATTTTGAGGAGTCCAGAGTGTACAATATGAGCTGAGCACAAACTGAACTCTGCTATCACAACTGTAGAACACAGTGGTACGTAAAATATTGTTAGGTAGTGCGTTAAAAAGCAGGACAGCTTTTTTTAAAAGATTTTAGCAGCTGACTCTGCAAAGCCAGCAAGCACAGAGAGAAGATGCAACTGGGCTTTTAGCAGAATGCTAAATACAATTTGCTAATTATTTACTAGGATTGGACTAGAAAGAGAAGGTGGCTAATCATAAAAGAGTGGCTTTAATCCAGGATAATGAATTTTGCTATTTTATATGTGAAGTACCCAGAGGGTGATGCTGTAATGCACACAAAACCATGCAGAAAATAAAAAGCAGTGTAGAAACCTTGTTCATGCCCAACAGGCCGAACCATTCTCTTTGATGGCTTTGTGGGGGTCTTGTGCTAAAAACAAACCAAAGACAAGACACAAACACTTTCTCAATTCCTTTCCCTCCTCTCCTTTCTCATTTTTTTTCTGCAGGATCAGACATAGGCCTGATCAAGGGGGTAAAATTTTCAGAAGTGCCCAAGTTGCCACAGCAGCCTCAAGGGTTGTCTGGAGGGAGAAACGGTTTGAGGCTGAGGGTCTACATATCAAGGTGGTATGGATCAGCAAACACACTGCACCTCACCCTGAAGGAGTATTTTTTTCTGAGTAGGCAATCTCAATTATTTTCACTGGGATTTAGACATCTAAATCCTCTAAAGCTTTTGAAAATCATATCCAGAGGGATCAGACTTGAGATTAAGTGACAACGTGTTAGGTGCACACTGCCTCTTTTCTGACTAGTGCAGTAGATTTCAACAACCCAAGGGCTTGTTGAGTCACACGTGGTGCTTTAATTCTCTGTTAGGAGGAGGTCGGCACCCGTTGCCCCAAATAAAGCAGCCGGTGTTGTGGCCATGCTGGTGGCACTCACTTCCCTCTCCTGCAGCAGCCGGCGCAGGGTCCTCTTTCTGACGATGTGACGCCTTCGCAAGTAAAGGCCAATGCCCAAGCCAATCACCACCAGGCACAGGAGACCTCCAACAACGCCAGCTGCGATAGACGGAATTTTGGAGCTGCAAGACAGAAGAGAAAAGAGAAAGAGAAAAAAATGCTTAAGTGTAAGATTTTAAAAAAAACCTAAACCCTACAGAGATTGCATGAAGCCTTAGGTTTTGATCAAACACATGTTCTGGACATCCACTTAAGCCTATTTGACTTTTCAGGTATCTTGGTCATCCATATTTTTAAGTTCCTCATCCAGTGGTTATATTATTGGTTTTATTCTTTAAGAAAAAGCAAAGGATCAAAAGAACTGAATTGATATGAGACATCCTGACTTTTACTATGCTTGGCAGTGAAGATTTCTGCTCCATTGTTCAGCCATCTCCTTCTTCTTCTGCCAATCGTTTCTGCACAGCCTTCTGCACCTACAATTTTTGTGCTGTTTGCTTTGCTGGGTTTCTACTTTTGTCCCGTATTTGCAAAGCCTCCTTTAATAAATCAAAGCAGTTTTGTTTCTCTTTTAAAACTGCTCCTGTGGTGTGTGTCAGGAACTGAGCCTTGCAGAGATGGGCCTGCTCGTATACGCTGGTGATTTTAACATTGCAAAGCAGGAGGAAAAGGAAAAGGCTCTCCACAGACAAGGTATTGACAACTTTGTATGCCTCCTTTTCAAAGCACAGTGGAAGGTACATTGATAGTCTGTCCAGGGAGGCAGATGGAGAGGAGGTTGAAATATATCCCATTCCTCACTTGAGGCTTTTTCTTCCAGTGCTCAGTAATGACTGGGGTGTAACCTGCTTAAAGTCTTCACTCTGCTCTCAAACTCACAACTGGAGCTGATCCTCATGGTTTAAGCGAGGGGATTTCTCCTCCCTCTGACAAACCCACGGAGCACATCAGCATCAAATCTGTGGCGCCTCTATGTGCCAGCCACGGGCTGCGTGCATGTGATCAGATACACGAAGCACGTGGAGAGAAGGTCATACCAAGAAGGCACATGCAGCTGTGATACCAGCAATGAAGCTGACATCTCACCATTAATGGGGGGGGACGACAACGACACATGCTATAAGGGTCTTGATGTACTTCAAATCATTAGTCCTTCTCCCCAGGTACAAAATGTCTGAGGCCAGGAAACGCGTGAACCATCCACGTTGTATGTACAGATTGCTGCCTGTTTATTAGAGCCTGGATTATTTCAAATTTAAGTTGAAAAGAAAAAACTCTTTTCCAAGGTTGTTTTTTGGTCTGTACTTAGAGCTCCACCACAGCTCTTTCTAAGTTGTCCCAGGGTTTACTATTAAATAGAGTCACTTTTTAACAGCACTTCTAGGCTGAATTTGTCTTGCCATAGCATGACTTTGTGGTCAGAAACTAAATCCCTCTCTCTCTTAGTCAGAGAAACCTGTTCTCTTGTCACATGAACTTGAGCAAGTCATGAGGCCAAACAGTGCAATGTAAGATCTAGTGTGAAGAATGAATGTCCAACTCTGCAGAGAGTGGTTGGTGATGTACAGATCACAGAGCTGGAAAAGACTCCCTGGGTCTCTGAGATGAACTCCCTGCAATGCAGGTAACCATATCAGTCCTAAACATATCTCTCTCTGCCACTAGCCCTTAATCCTTTCTTTTTCCAGCTCCTCCTTTTGTTCTCCAGTAACAGATTTGAGGTCTCGCCTTGACAAACAAGCTAAGCAGAACAAGGTTTTGGAGTCTTGTGCCACTAGTTCTTTAAATCATTTTTATAGGTTGGAGCCTGCTCTAATCTGTCACTTCCCTGTACAGAGCTGAAGACTTAACTTTAGTCCCAGCCTTGCAGTTTCCAGACTAGAAATGTAAACATGCATGCATTCTTTCCAGCTCTGTTGTTAATTGTAGCAGATGAAATACTCACCCATTTGGACAGCCTTCAAGACCTGGCCCTTTGCACCTGTAAAAACAAATGAACGTTACAAGCATATTAGCTCTGGCATTCATACTCCTATAATTCCAACTAAGAGTGCTACTGATTGAAAAGTTTGTGTTTCAGAGCAGTCCAAGTATTAACATAGGAATTTATAATAGTCATACACTCTATTAAGTATCAGTCAATGGCCTTGCTCCGAAACCTTTTATCTAGAGGCATAGTTATGCAGCATACTTAGTATAAAGAATATTTTACACCAACTGTTTATCATGTGCTAGAATGGGGGGAGGACATAGATACACAAAATTCAAATGGACCTGGATTCTCTGGCTCTGTGTGGGACATCTGTGTTAGTGTAGAAGCTCAGAGTTGACTGTGGAGGAGGACAGAAGTAGCCTCTCCCCTGCACAAGGGCAGAAAGCCACATGGAAGCACATCGCTGCAGACCCTCCTGCATAATCCTTGTTTCCTGATAAGTAAAAGATTACAATTTCCAGACTTCTGTTGCAATGGAAAACTTGGGTAGCAGATACACACTGCCATCAGAAAACAGGATTTGACAGCACGCCCTTTGGCTATCGTCTGTTAGTATGTGTCCATGATATTTTTCTTTCAGAATCTAAGATCTTAAGTTACTGGTCACGTAAACAGGTACAACAGTTATCCAGAGAGCCAGAAACTCTATCTACTAGCAAGTCATTCACCCTCCATTTGAGTTTAAAATGCCTGAAATTAATTTTGGCAGCCCGATGCAAAAAACAACACGGATGAAAACACAGTGACTGCATTCACTTGATGGTCTAACAGGCGTGAGAGGCACTGTGCATTCCCTAAGTGCTGCTGGGCTACAAGATGTATGCTCTTCATGGGAATTGTGGTCTTTGTGGTGTCTACTGAGGAAGGAGAGCATTACAGAGAGGGTTACATCACCTCTGAAAAACAGAGCACAGCAAGGAGAAAAGTCCAGTTTGTGGTATCCGCTCCCTGCGCTGACTTAAAGAAAATGCATCATCCCAAAACAACTCCAGAGGAGGTCAAGTAGGGGGTAAGGAGTGAACCTGTGCCAGGAAAACTGCTCTGAATTCCCTCTTGCCAAGAGGAGGAACCAGAAAAAAATTCAAAATGGCAGGTGGAGTTACAGATCTTATCTCATAACTTGATCTAGGTCTGGGGGAGGAAGAGGTGAAGCAACTACTCATTTTATTGGGTTTTTGTTTGTTTGTTTGTTTTCATTACTCTGATCTTCCCTCATGTATTTGACTTGTTTCTGGGCCAACACAGTGCTCCAAGACCCAGCATCTGGAAGGTCTTGTGAGTTCACTGGGCTCCCATGCAAGAATGTGCATCCCAGTGTCCTGGACACGCTGGAAGTGCTGTGCATACCAGTTCCCGGATCCCGGGCGCCCAGCTTTGTTAGTATTCCCTGTCTGCCTACGACTTGGTTTGTTTGCTCAATTGTGTAACTAAGCAGAGAGAGGCCGCACGTGCAGAGCAGAACCACCAGCTTGCTTATGGCCACAGGAGATGTATCCTGCTTTGCACGAGGCTTCTCTCTTCAGGTGCTCAACAGAAAACAGATCTAGGACCCAAGACCTCATCCTATCACACTCTATCATCTGGATATGAATTTCTACATGCTAATGCAACAAAGCATGTGCAGCTTCTTCCGATAAGGATGTGAAATTAAAAGACCTCACTTTATTTCAGAATGTGACTGTGATCCCTCAAATTATCTCTTCCTAAAAATTCTGGTTTGTCATGCTACTTTATGATGGTACGTCTCCCATGTGCTCCCTAACAGCAAAAAAAATCGGCTGAGGGGGTAGTATCTACAGTCTGAGGAATGACTGGCCAGTTATTTTCCTACACCAGAAAGTAGAAGCAGGAGAAGTGTAGATTTTCACCTGTCCCTTTTTTAAAATTATTTCCCACACAAATCCATCAATATCAAATTTAGTGGGATAAAGTAAAAAGGTGCTTGGGAAGAAAATGACAGATCAGCTTGTACTTTTCAAATCCCACATGATTTTCTGATTCATTTCACAAGTCAAAGGAGAAACAAAACCTTTGACAAATATCCATCCAGGACTAAATATAACCATCTTTCTTAATGTGGAATTTTATGATGACACCCAACATAAGTAACCCAGGTTTTATGGAATCTAAACAATCACTTTTTCCATTTCTGAATCGTTTTTCTTCTGCTTACAGAAACCAAAATGAGAAATGTGACCTCGTGTTATGAACTGCCTCAAGATCTTATGGATATATCAGATGGAATTTAGCAGCAGTTGTAGCCTCTGAAATATTTCTCTACTTATTAGAAAATTAGTGCTGTGTACAGTCCCTGAAAACTACTGCATCCTGAACTTAGCATTTCATCTGTCTACATAAATATTACTCATCCCTGTGCAGACACAGCTATTTATTTCCCATATCCATCAAGATTTTAGCAACTTTCTCCTCGACCCATAGTTCCTAATTGGTATAGTACAGCCAGGTGGCTATGATTTATGGCCTTTCAGAGGGAAATCACACTATAACACTGTAAGTTACTTCACAGTCATAAAAGAAATGGAAAACCACTGGACTTTTTAAAGCCTTACAAGAACTTTCCTCTGCCCTTTCTTTCTCATTAACCTTCAGAGTGTGACAAAGGCATCGCATTTGTGCTGTGCTGCTGTAACCTTCCCTCTCAGACCCCCTGGCCACTTTCTCACCCTCCCCAGCCTAAATCCCCTGGCATTTAACATGAAGACTGGTAAGACACATAGTGTTGGTAGGGACAGCGGAGGCAGGACACATCAGCCAGTGCTATTAACTACAGTGGTGGCTTCTCTCCTTCTTGCTCTTCCACCCCAGTGGCCGCGGCTGAATTTAATTCCCGTACCCTGGGAGAGTGGCAAGGGAAAACCAAATCCTTCAATGCTGAGCAGATTAATCAAGCTGGTGTGTGTCATTGGTTGCTGGAGTTATAAATGGGGTAATTCCAAGGCTTTTGGGACATCGCTGTCTTTATTGGAGCCTATTTTGTCAGCTGTACTAGAGACAGAGCAAAAGGAAGCTCGTGTACAAAATTCCCAAGAGGTTACAGGAGAAATGGGAGAGGAGGAGTCTTTTGGGCTGAGCAGGAGAAACCTTTCTCAATTCTGTCTTCTAATGAAGGCTGAAAAACCGACTCAGCAAAGAAAATGAGACTAGATGAGATTCTTCACAGTGATGCAAAGGAAAAGATGCACTACCAGTAAGCACACCTGAAGTAAAAAACCAAATTTTGTGACAAAGTTCAATTGGGAAGAGAAGTCCTCTTTACTTGCAGCTTCTTCATATAAGGAAAATGGAGCCATATCCTGGAAACCCTTATGTGCATGACTACTGAAGTCAGCACACTTAATCATGCTGATAAGATTTTGTGGGCTCTAGCCGTGAAATTGGACAGGGACAGAAATAAAGTTGTTTCTTGTCATGCAGAAATAGCTGAGACTGTGGTTTTTAAGGATGCAAAAACTTTGCAAGACAGATGTTTTCCACCCACTGCTGAACAGATCCCATTCCCGCGGCACAGTGAAGGAAAGGCATGAAGAGAAGTAAATGGCATTACTGATTGATTGCCTTCACAGGGGCAATGCTGCGCCAAACTGCACGTTCCCAGATTACGCCTCTGACACTGGCTCCCTACCCGTCAATGCCATTGGCCTCAGGTGTCCTATCTGTACAGTAAAAATAGTAACACTACCTTCTCGTAGCTCTCTTGAGCCCTGCAGGGATACAGCCTATTTCTTCTGCCACATTCGGGCAGCAACTCAAACAGGGCCATTGAGCATGTCTGCAATATAGCTGCGGGAAACTTAGCCCAGTTTTTTCACGTAAGAGATGAAATTGATACTACTTTTTATGTTCTGCCTTAGTAACTCAGGGCCAAATACACTGAGTCATATGTTGGGTACCCCTGATTTTCAAAAATCTCTCCTTACCCTACCCCATCACCTGCCAGACTCCTGTGGTACACCCATCCACTGCTAAAGCCAGACAGCAACGGACTTTTCTGAGGAACTCTGCTCTATGGACCTGCTTGTATACAAAGAGCCACCGCGTGGCTTGGAGCTACATCCATGTCTGGCAGATTGCTCTCCAAGTTTGCATTCATTTGAGTCCAGTGTTTGATGTTGCTAGTGAGGACGCACAGTTGAAAGCCTTGTTCAGATGTGGTTATCCATTACGCTGCTCAAATAATCAGCCACATTTTCATGTGGCCAGTTAGAAGAAGGATATTGTATCCCTGTGGCCAGTTTTATATCAGTAGGGACTAATTGTTGCAGCTACTGAGGTCATTAATAAAGAGCAAAGTTATTAAGATCCCTTTTCAACTGAGATTATTTGTTCTCAGGAGCGTGATGGGAAGCCCCAATAAGCCTTGCCTGTGACTGTAACGAAACACAGGGCTGTAAATTGTGGCAAACCCACATGGCTGTTGCAGCTACCATCTGAAAACCAGAGCACTGAATTCACTAGGAGCACTAGGAAGGGCTGTCACTTGCTGGTTTAACCCTCCATCTCCTTTTCTCTGTGAAGGTGGGGGCCTGAGCACTCTGCTTTTTAATAACCTGGCAGTTGAATTACAATGGGATGATGGTTGGTCTGAATATGTTATAACTTCCCTCTTGCAACACTCATTACAGACATATTACAGAAGGTTTTTGATCAGACAGACCTGCAGCATACAGGGCAGGGGTCTGTGAAGGAAAAGACACCAAACGTGGGCTGTTTTTTTTGCTCTGAAAGCGTCACAGTCCAACATCCAAGTCTCAAACCCTAAAACCTTTTACTGTGCATCCCGTGTCCTTTGCAGGTCAGAAACCAGGAGAGGAGACAGCTGTTGCTTATTGTCATGTAGGTTAAATACAGTTCAAGTTACAGCTCTTTACAAGTGGCAGTTTAAGCATGTCCCCAGATGAGGACAAAAATGGTTCATATAGATTGGGTTTACTGTGATACCCATTAATAAAGCCATGCTCAGGAGGCAAGCAAGGCTTTAAACTCAGATCAAGTGCTAGCATATGGAAAGAAGGAAAGAAAGAAAATCACTGTGGTACCTCACTGGGATTTCCCTCCTAAAAAATGAAAGGTGTAGAGAAAAATGGGCTCTGGGAGCCCAGCATCCACCAGATGTCACTGATGTTCCTCCCAAAACGGGAGGACCCAGCACCAAGCCAGGTGGGGAAAAAAAAAGCGTGCATCACTGGTGGGTGAGTTCTGTAAAATTCCAGGAAGTTTCCTATTTAAATCAACAAACAAACCTGTTTCAAACCCTCTAAAACATTCTTCCTTTTTTTGCCTTCTGTATAAAGATGAAGTGCCACTGAACTTTTCCTATTTACAAAGTCTGCTGCACTCTGCTTACATTACCTGCGTACTCCTGACCTCTCTCGCTCCCTGCTACTTCTTCTTGGTGGTTTAAAATGGGACCATTAGGAAGGGAAAGAGCTCTAGATGAGCTGTTCCCCTATTTCCCCCCCCGCCCATTTCCATTCAGCCTGAGGTTTTACTCACCCCCGAGTACAGTTTGGATGGCAGAGCTGGCAAACAGCATTCCCATCAGCGTATTTCCAGACAAGGGTGTCATTCTCGCCCAGAACCCCCGCTGGGCAGGATTTCACACAGTGGGGGCCATCTATAAAATGGGCACACTTCATGCAATTGTCAGGGCCCTGCAAAGAGAAACAGCTTGCTTATAATGCCCTTACATTGGCCTGCTCAGGAGGAAATTCAGAAGATAAATCGACATGTCTTCAACTGCTGGAAGTTTTCAGCATCATCTGGTTTTATTACCTTGCTACCTGATATTCTTGCAAGTATTTGCTCTTATATCATGGACTGTACAAAAGGCAGTACCTGATGTTTAAAGCTAATATTTTCTTGAGTTTCAGTGTTGCTGATTTTTTTTCCCCTGCCTTCTGCATGTTTGGAAAGTTTGCATTTTTTATTTAAAATAGGGAATAATCTAATGACACCTTGATAGGGGTAAGCTCAAAAGCAGAGGGCCAGGCTGCTCTCTGGTGCAATCTACCATCACATGATTTAAAATGATGGAGCTGGACCTGCTGACACCTCCCTGAAGTACTGACCTCAAATCATAATTTTCCTGTTTCTCAGCACAGGGTCTTTCCTCTGTTAGGGAGAAGCAGGGAATTAGGAGGCAATCCAAGGAGTCCATGCGTTTTTTTACTTTGAAGATCACTTAGTTTGTGTTTAAAGGCATTGCCCTTTGGCCACTTTTGACAGAACTGTTTTTATTCAGACCATTAACAGCACCAGGAATGCCCTAAATATTTTAAAGCAGGGAAACCAGCAATTCTGGGTCAAATTCTACTATGGAGAAACACCAGACCAGATCCACAGTGCGATGCTGGTTTCAGTGGGACTACAGTTAAGACATACTACAGGAAGATTATTTTAATTACTGTAATGTCTAAGGGCCACTCTAATAGACTGATTACTAGATGCTGGGCAAATATGGAACAAGGGGGTGTTCACCACCTGAAGGAGATTGTAATGTTAATAACACCCCTTAGGCCATGGTGGTCTAAGCTAGAAGGGAGGATGGAAATGCTTCACATTACTGAGCAGTGACTCTGCAGACTGATGATGGGCAAGGGTCAAACACTCAGTGGCTGCAGGGGATGGCAAGAGGTGTTTGAAGAGTTGGGTTAAGGAGCACAGAGAAGAATCTGTGATGGAAGCAGGAGACCACTACCTGCCTCCTCCCTCCTCCCCCCAGAAAAGGGGAATTAGAGTTTTGCAAGTAAGATACGAGTTTGAGCTGATTAAAAGGAAATAATTTTGCACTGCTGCCAAACTGGACGTTTCCTAACGCAAAAGAATATTCTCAAAATTAAAGAAGACCAAAATTGAGGAAGACTTCGGATGAATAGCAAGACTACACTGTACTGACTTTTGTAGAAGGAGCTTTTGTATGAATTTGGAATATTTAAACAAGTTTGAAAATCCAATAATTTTGTTTTGATCACCTTTCAACATAACTTACACCTGCAATTACTTTAATATAGGTATTTACTGTAACCTAATTAGAGGAGGGAACATAGTTTTAAGTAAAAACTGATTCCTGAATGTTTTCCAGTAAATATCTGGTTTTGATCACAATTTTATCATGGCTTTTCAAAAAGGCAAAAAGCTACTGTTTTAATCCACTACTTTTAACAGTTCTTTCCCTCTGAATAAGGAAATTTAATTCGTTCACGCCAACTTGGCTGTTCAGTAACTACATGTTCCCCAAATTCTCATCAAATTACTGTCTTGTCACATATGTAAGCCTTACATTTTTTCTGTAAAAAGACACAAAAAGAAAGGCCCTGCAATGCCTGTGACTGTGGATTACACATATGATGGGTGACATGAAAAAGAAATAACACCCTGAGGTTCCCCCTCCTGTTAGAGATCTTGCCCTCTAACCCCTCCACCTCCACTCCATCCCAGAGAAGGGTAAGTGAGACCTCAGGATTATCTCGACACAGGAAATACTTATTAATTCAGGGTCTGAGGTGCAGGTTTGCTAAGCTGTATCTGCTCTTACAGGTCCAGTGCAGGTTGCGTTGTATGCAGTGGAGTTTTGCACCAGGCACTCAGGGTGGCACGGGAGGCACTTGAAGTCCCTTTCAAACTCTCTTGGCTCCCTGGCAAACAAACAAACAAACAAACAAACAATAATTAAAAAACAGGCTGATGTGCATGTGATTAATTGTGATCATCTCTCCTTTTCCTGACTTTTCCAGTTTAAATAGATTAGGATGATGGTACTGAGACAGGAGGAGGTACAGGGGAACCCTCCTTGTTACACCGGTAGCACTTGCTCAGGGCAACCAGGGACAGGTAACAGTAAGGGAAATTTGGTTGACGGTGAAACACGTGGCACTCCAGATTACACACTACAAATTAGTTTACTTTCCCTTTTAAGCTAATGACACAGAATATTCACAATGATTTCTGAAGGCTTTTAAATGGTAGTGATGCAAAGAGATCAGCAAAAACAGTTCAAGTGATTCCAAGGCTCCAAATCATAATTAGGAAAGTTAAACAGCAATGCACTGATAATTAAATTCATGCCCTCCCTACAACACACAATGAATCATTAAAATATGAAAGTTGGGAACAGATGGTTTCAATAGCAATAAAGCTGTTCCACTTCAAGTAATGGTGTTATTAATTAAACTAAATCTACTCATCATTTGACACAAAAAATGCCCAGATCTGCCCTTCAGGTCATAATAGCTGCTGGAGGGAATTCACTTACAAAAAAGACAGCTGCTGAACTGCAAGTTGCTAGACAAATACAAACATCAGGGGCATCAGCACCCAATCAAGTACTTGCTTTACACTCCTGATTTTTAAAACTTAAAGTTTGAAAGATTTATTACAAAATCTGTGTAATTTTTGGTGCTAGCCATGCTTCCCACTTGCATCACCTGGTGAACTGACTGGAAAACCCAGCAGAGATACAGCCCTGACACACTGGCAGCGATACATTTTCCTTGACCTGAGCGAAGCTGAAGCAGTAATTTTGCCTGAAATTGCTGCTCCCAGTGCTTTTTGGATGAAAGCTCATTCTCCCTTGACTGCAACTTTGCAACTTTGCATTTGAGCAAATCTAAGAGTCCCTTTGCAGTAAGGAAGCCTACAGAGCAGTGAAGCCCTGGCTCTGGCGATGACTGAGCTCCCGGTGACAGCAACTGGCTCCAGCTCTTGCCCGATGTGCTTGAGATGACAGGCATAGCTCAGATTTTCGCAGGGAGCTTGAAGCTCCTTTGTTTCTTAGGGGAAGGGAGTGTAAGGCTTAGCCGCCTTGGCCCTCCAGATAGTCTCCTCGTGGGCTTGAGGGGATGTTTTCATGTCAGTCACCGTAGCAGGAGCAAACTCCTAAACAATGCTGAATGGGGAAGGAGAGCTACCTCAGCTCCCAGCTTTTCCCTCTTTTTAGGTACTGTGCTCGCACAACATCTGTGCAAAGCTGGTGAAATCCTTTCTTCCTAGCTACAACATGTTCTAAAACCCCAAACCCCCAAAATCATTGACAAACCTCAAGCACTCCCCAGACACCTTACCCTTGCAGGATATTGCACTGTTTCACACACTCCTTCTGGCGATCGAAAAACCTGCAGGAGAAGCAGTGGAAGGGTCCGGGGCCCCAGCAGCCCACGTCTGAGCACAGGGGGTCACAAACATGCCTGGCAGCAGCTGGGAGAAAAAGAGACAAAAAATAAAGGCCATGGATATCAAGGCAGGGGAGACAGCAAACACAGCACTGCAAGTGACTCCATCTCGACCAGCCAGTTTATCCAACATGTTCCAAAGCAGTGTGGAAGAGGAATAAGCATGCTTCTTTTAATTCTCAAAGCCTGAAATTAAGAGTGACTTCGGCCTTTCGAAATAAAAACAAGTTCCTCTGTGACACCTTAACAGCTGTGTAATAGAGGTAAACCAGTACCAGGCTGAAAGAGTTGGGGTTGTTCAGCCTGGAGAAGAGAAGACTCTGGGGAGACCTAATTGTGGCCTTTTAATACTTAAAGGGGGTTTATAATGACTTTTTGCCAAGGCCTGTAGTGATAGGACAAAGGGCAATGGTTTTCAACTGAAAGAGGTTAGGTTTAGATTGGACGTAAGGAAGAAATTTTTTATGATGAGGGTGGTGAGGCACCGGTTGCCCAGAGAGGTTTTGGGTGCCCCATCCCTGGAAGTGTTCAAGGCCAGGTTGGATGGGGCTTTGGACAACCTGGTCTAGTGGAAGATCTCTCTACCCATGGCAGGGGGGTTGGGCTAGATAATCTTTGAAGGTCCCTTCCAATACAAACCATTCTGTGATTGCATGATCAACTTCCAAAATACAACAAATTCACGCTCTGTGAAGAGAAATAATTAGATTTTGGCCCGGGGACCACTGCAGTCAACAGCAGCATGGTTGAACAACCACTTTGATCTTGTTAAAAAAGTCCAATGTTTGGAGTTAGCTCCTGTGTCCATCAATCTACATGGGTTCACTATGCCCACAGTGGTGAAGCAGCTCCTTCCCATCTGCTGGACACCATGAAGTCCACATCCTCATTGGGAAAAAATCTCACTTTTCCCTCACTACCTTCCTTAAAGCGGTATCACTGATAAATTTTGCAGCCAGGGAAACAGAGAAAAAAGCCTTGCTTGAACAACTCTTGCATTTTAGCATGAGCTTCCACAGGGGGCAGGAAGGCAGCATTGACTTACCACACTCATTTTTATTTCTGTTCTGTATAATCTTTGTTTTCTGGCTGTGAGTTGCAAACAGGCTGCGCCAGTCCATGGTGTCAGCGTAGCAGAGGTTCTTGTTCTTCATAATGGCAACATCTCCGTCACTTATTTCCTTGAGGGAGCGCAGCCCCAATGACTGTATTTTCAAGTTAACAACAGCGAGGGAATACTGGCCACTAAAATGGAGATGAACAAAAAGAAAGAAACAGAAGAATTAGTAAGCAGGGCTTAACCCAGCACATTTTTCTTTTTGTTTTCAAACATGTGTTGCTGCGAACTCAATTTTCTTCAAGGAAGACATTGCTCAGCACTCTAAGCTTAACACCTGGTACATGACATACCTATCATAAAACAACTGCAATACTCGTATCTGGATTTGCATGGGAATTTTAAGATAAACAGGACGTGTGTGCTCTGTCAAGTAAATGATGTGCAACAGTGGTTGTAGGCAGAGCAGCTGTTATCTTGTGCTGGTCCACCAAGCCATCCTTCCTGTCGGGGTATGCCCAAGTTGGCATTGGATGCACAGCCAGTGTCCACACTGCCTGGCAGCCACGATCTCCATCCCTGACTGCTCAGCTACCTCAAATCCCAAAGTGCTTCTGATCACATTGTAACTTTCCCTGGACTGCGAAGAGTGCTCTCTGTCCTGCATGCACTTCCGGGCTGGTGGGGGAGAGCCTGATCCTAGAGTAGGCTCAGGGCAGCCCTCCACATGCAGCACAGAGCTGAGGGTCTCATTCCCCCAGGGCACATTATCTACTGCTACAAAGATGATGCTCAACTTCTCGCAGGCTTTTTCCCATTTTGCATGTCTCACCACTTGGCACCTTGGCGTGCTCAGACAAATGCAGCTCTAAACAGAATTTCTTTTGCAGTGACTCTGGCACATGATTTACTTACTGTTGCTTAGTTCTGCCTCGTATAATCTCCAGATTTTCGAAAGCATAGAGATCAGTAGCATTATCGGGCCAGGCCTGAATCAACAAAAATCCTGAAATGAAGAAAAGAAGATTAAAAAAAATAAAAATAAAAATAAAAATAAAAATAAAAATAATACCACAGTCAGTATTGGCAGCAGAACCTCCTCCTCAAGCTTCTCCTGTGCCAGGAGAAGGTGCTTGTGCTTTCCCTATGCTTATCTGAGAATCTCAAAGTGAAACATGACATTTTAGGGAGCAGGGAGATATTTTTAAACCCTGTTTTATAAACAGTTTACTTCTTAGCCCACCACAAGGGCTTAGGAGCACAAGAGATGAGTGTGTCAGTGAGCCGCACATCCTGCCACACCGAGCTGCCAGTGACGACGGGTCTTGCCAGAAGATACCCTGGCTGAGAGGCTGCGGGAGAAAGGCATCGCTCCGTCCCATTTGTGAGCTGCCCTCAGGGACAAGAAAAACTGAAAAGAAAGCAGAAACAGAGCAGAACAGGCAGCCGCTTGGAGTGGATTTGCTAAGGCAAGCAGATTTCCCTGCTCAGCTGAGGCTCTCAGGAGGAGGAGAATTTACAAAATTGCAGGCTGCCGTATGAAGCTCTGAGGTTAGTCATTACTACCCTGAAGGGAACCAGACAGGTAGAAGACAGAAAGAAAAGGGGAACTGCAGTCACGTCTGTGGACCCAGCTCTGATGTTACACTCCTTTTATAATGGGCTAAACAAAATTACTTTTAATTGATACTTGGTGCAGGACTTGGCTCCGCTGGCCATTTTGTGCTCACGGAGACACATTCACCCCGAGGAAGAGCTCTTCAGGCTGGAGAGGGTGTCTCTGCGAGGATGACGTAAGCCACTGAGCACGCTTCCCTAAGGAGCTGCTGAAAGGTTTTCCACAAATAGAAACATACTTGGCTTTTTTTAACTGGAGTGGCACGCCTCTGCATCACCACATACTTCTTGGGTGGCTGAGGATCTCCTCTGCTTTTACTCTTCGCTAGGGCTGACAATTCAGCAGAAGGGATGGTCTGGCCAAACCACACACCTTGGATGGGAGACCAATAAGGATTATGTGGGTGTAGCGCTGGCGAGGCGCTGCTGACCACCTTTGTGAAGAGTGACCCCTGGTAGCTCAGAGACAGAAACCATTTGCTTGCACTTCTCTTCATGTGTTTAAAAAATTTCCCTCCTCTCCCTTTGTGTCTTTGGCAGTACCAATCCGAGAACATCTCAGCTTAAAACCCATTGCTGACCTGATATTTCTTTGACTGTTTTGAAGACATCCAACTTCTTGGGGTCCAAGGGTAGGGTCTTCGTGAAGGCATCGCTGAAAAACACAGAATTAGGAATTGGGAAAAGAATGACTCAGCCTGAATTTCTCCCTGGCCCTTTTTCTCCAGTCCTAACTGACCAGCAGGCAACTCACCCTAGAAATGCAACTGGGAGAATGCTGACGTCCCCGTTGATCTTAGTACAATTTTTGAAGGAGTCAATGTTTGTTGCATTTATGGAGAGGATCCCTTTAAGTTCACCTATTCCAATGCCGTTGCACACTGTTAAAAGAGAGATACAAGAGTCAGGGGGGAGAAGAGTGAAGCCCAATCACATGGAAAGGAATAAACATGAAGATCACAGAATGGGTTGGATTGGAAGGGATCTTAAAGATCACCTAGTTCCAACCCCCCTGCCATGGGCAGGGACACCCTCCACTAGACCAGGTTGCCCAAAGCCCCATCTAACCTGGCCTTGAACACTTCCCGGGAGGGGGCATCCACAACTTCTCTGGGCAACCTTTTCCAGTGCCTCACCACCCTCACAGTAAAGACTTTTTTCCTAATATCTAACCTAAATCTACCCTCCTTCAGCTTAAACCCATTACCCCTTGTCCTATCACTACATGCCCTTGTAAACAGCCCCTCTCCAGCTTTCCTGTAGGCCCCTTTCAGGTACTGGAAGGCTGCAATTAGATCTCCCCAGAGCCTTCTCTTCTCCAAGCTCAACAGCCCAAACTCTCTCAGCCTGTCTTCACAGGAGAGGTGCTCCATCCCTCTGATCAGCTTCATGGCCCTTAGTCCAGAAAGCACTCCCATGTGGTCAAACCTGCCACTGTAAGGTGAGTTTCATAGATCTTTTGCCTACTTTTGCTTTTCAGAAAGCACCACAGGATAAATGTTTCCTGCTTGCCCAGTTGTGCAGCTCTCGTTTGAGCACCTCTGCATGCAGGATCTGGCACATGCCCTTCTCTCATTTTGTCCCAATTTCATTTTATTCCCCTTGATGAGATACTGGGAAGGACAAACGAAGGAAAAGGCTGATGTGCAAGATACATGCACACGATGCAGGGTTTATTTACTCCACTTGTGGTGCATCCCAGCTAGAGAACATGCTCCACAGCCATGTTTGCTGCTCAAACCACTTGTCAAATCCCCAAACTATGACTGGATATTTATATTGAATTTGCACTTAGTTAAGGTCAGAACTCCATGTACTTTTACTAATAAGTTACCTATCATGTCAAAGTCTTACTGGTTTATTTCATGCTTTTTATACCTTTGCTGCATAGCCCATCACACTTTTTACACTTCCGAACACCGTTTTCTTCCACTTCATAAGTATCGGTATTGCAGGAGCGAACGCAGGAGCCGTGGTCTGTCACCACATAGTTGTCTGGAAAAAACAGGGATACAAAGGTCATCAAAATATGAGAGGCATGTGTTGGGGGCTGCACAGGCACTTCAATACTAGGAAGAAAAAGGTTTTTTGAACTTTTGGCATACTTAGCAAAGTACAGGCATTAATTATTAATTCTCACAAACGTCCTTTGAAGGTAGATGGACATACAGTGCTATCACCATTTTACAGAGAGCGGAACAGTCACAGAAGGTTAAAACAACATTCCCAAAGTCAGGCTGTGCAGCAGTGCCATAACCGGGATCAATACGTGGCACTTCTGATCCCTCACCTTCACTCAGGCTAAGGGCCAGGCAGGGCAACGGCCAACCTCAGAAAGAGATACCAGTTCTGTACCCTCTTTTACTTTTAAGTCTTGATGGGTTAAGAAACCATGGACAATGAACAGCATGAAAGAAAAAGCAAGCATCTGTAGAGGAAGCAATTATCACAGGCCTTGAGAAGGAGTGTTTAAACCAATGACTTTCTACCAGTCCTAATTAAGAACCAGTTAAGAATTTATACTGCTTTGGTACTCCACAGGATTGATCCCATATGGCAGCTGTTTTGATGATTCTCATAAGATGTTTTTCTCCCCATCAACAGAAAAACCTTCAGAAGTTGAAATTTAGTGGTTAAAAATCAGGGAAGGTGATGGATGCAGACACTTTGAAAGGGCTATCTTCTTTATCAGCTATTCTCTCATTTTTGTCACCTGTTCTTGGTTCCCACAGAAGCTGAGGAGAACAAGAAAGTGCCCTTGCACTTGGCCATAACGCAGAGGGATGACACAAATCCTTTCCCACCTTTCTCCAACGCCCTACCTCCTCTGCGGCTGCAACCTGAAATGAACTTACGTGGACATTCCCTCACACAAGTGGCTCCAAAGCTGTATTTTCCATCGGGGTTGACATCCATCTGATAGGTGGTGGGGTTATACAGGACCAATGGCGGACATGTGTCCTTACAGGTAGCATCATCCCGAAACTTGCGGCATGCCTGTCATTGAACAACACCACCCATTAAACTACCTTCACCTTAAAAAGCGACAATGGTTTTACATCAGCTCTTTAATAACACTCTGATGGGCTCATTTGTTCTCTGCTTAGCTCTAATGGAAACCCCAAGCACCTACACGGATGGTCCCTTGTGCTTTGAAGGTGAAAGGTTGCTTCATGTTGGGCAATCGAGTTTAATATTTGGGAAAAAAGAGAGGACATAAGGTTTTCTTGTTCTGAACAAGAAACCTTGGCACTCTGGTGGAGAGCTGCTGGGATTCACGTGGGAACAGGAGCAAATCTGCATGCCTTAGACAGAAGAATTTTCCCTACAAGCAGTAACCAGATCAAGACAAATGGTACTTTTCTTGGCCGCTTTTTAATAACCTAAATCAAATCAAGTCCTTTCCTGCCGATTACTGACTTTTCTGGCTAAATATGAAACTGAATCCATTATATTTGGCTGCAGGTAATGAACAATTTAGCAGGCATTTATGAAGTACAAGTTGGTTCTTCCAACCTAATTCTGCATTAAATTAATAATCACTCTTTTTCCCTTTTTTCTTCCCTGACTTTCCAGATGAGAGAGAATAACTGTCTTCTCTGTGAGCCAGTAAGGATATCATAGTCATATAATTTAAGGGAACCAGGAATACAGATAACAACAACAAAACCCAGACCCGACGGTTTCTGTGGCAATTACTCAAGTGTCACTTAATTCAGAATGAAATGTAGTGCAAACATGGGGAAGAGTTAAAAACACAGCACGCACCAACCCCCTGAAACTCTTGTGGAAAAGCAATGGGATTTTTTTTTTCCCTAAAAAAAGCTCCATTTGCTCCTTCTCCGTGCACTCCTCTCGGTCCCCCAAATACAGTGCTTTTGCAGCAAGAGAAAACCAGAAAGTGAAAACTTGCCTTTGTGTCTGAACTTCAATGAAACACAAAAAGAGTGAAGATCCATCGTATTTGATTCCCCTTACAAGATCTTGCTTTGGTAAACTAAGATTATTACTGACTAGTGTTAAGGAGCACATGGCGAAGCACTGCACCGTGGCAGCATCGGAGGACCTGGGACCTGCCTATGTGGGGAAGTCGCCCTACAGCAAACACGTAGCGCTGTGAAGTTCATGTCCTCTTCCCTCCCACCAACCACCCGTGCAGGGAAGCCCCAGGGCACCTTCCAGGTCAGCATCTCTCAGAGGCCTTCTCAGATGAAAGGCTAGAGGACATGCAGCTGAAAGCCTGCCTCGTCGTGCCCAGGGATTTAAGCAATTATGGTGGTGATGTAGCATCATTACCAGGCAGTCGCTCTCCCGAGGCCCTGTGCACCCCGCGGCACACTGGTTGTGGCAGCAGTCGCTGGGCACCTTTCCCCTGCACCGGCCGGAGCACTGCTGGGCACAGATGACTTTTGTTACTGGAAGGCACAAGAAAAAAGGAAAAACATCAGGAATGAAGAACATTTAAGCTGTACATGCTGCAATGAGATCAAGAAATATGGAGAAAAGGATCTATCAGGATCTGTGCTAGATTTTCCCCATGGGATGCGTATTCTGTCCTGTTTTAAGGCCAAAGCTTGGGAGGGGTGAGAGCTGGTGGGGGTGGCGGTGAGAAGGGGTTCTGTTCAGCCTGTAATTATCTTGGCGCTTGCGAGGTGCTAAGCACTTTGGTCCCAGCCAGCAAACCATGTGCTGCTTAGAAAGAGCATCCAGGTCCCTGTGGCATCAATGCCTAAACAAAAAAAAGCCTTTGCGGAGTCATTGCATCTTACAGCTGGGCAACAGAGCAGGATCTGGCTCCATTTTGTTCAAAAAATCTGCTATTATTGGTGCTAGCTTTGGGAAAAACAACACGACAGGAGAACTGCCAGGACTCTCTACTATAACAGGAAACCGTACATCGTTGGTGTGGTGTTAGGATCCCTTTAATGCACTAAAAATATTTCTGAAATTTGCAGGGAGAGGGGAGACCCACTCAGCAAACTGATTTCATACACATATTGTATTATTTTTTCTTCAGGCTTCAATTCCTTGGCCAAATTTTATCTTCATTACTCAACTCCCATAGAGTTTGCACCAGTGCAGCAACCCAGAGGAAGAACTGGCCCTGAAGCAGAGAGGCAAAAACTGCCTGCCACATTTTATTGAGAATCAAGAAATTGTCTCCATTTGAATATCAAAGCAGAGAAAATGATAATCAGAACAATTAAAAAAAACCCCAGAAATTAATGGATAGCATGTGTTTGTACAAGAGACACAAAATGGGATTGTTTGTTCTCTACAAAAAAATTACTGATCCATAGACGCTGGCATTAGAGGTCAGAGAAACCTGATGGCTAATCCATTGCATTGCAGCACCCTGAGCAACAGCATAACAGTAGCTGTTATCAACTTCACAGTTGGCGCAAATGAGTTACAATATCATCAGGAATTCCTGTAAGTCCGAAACAGATGGTTGTTAATTAACAGAAAATTATTGGAAAATGTAGCCCACTACAGGGTATGTAACAGTGATTTTTTTAAAATCATATTTCCTATCTTTTTCCATTACACACTTTTGTATCCAAACTGTATTATTTTATTTTTCTTGTAGGCCTGTAAGCAAGATATATTTTCAAGGAAACAGATTATTTCCACAGAATGCATTAACTTCTCTGATAGCAACTCCTCCGTTCAACTAGAAACAGAGGAATAAAAGGCACATTGTTCCACACGAACAGCATTTTGATATAATTTTTTTCCTAAGCATCAGCAGGGGAGTAAAACAGCCGTCACTTTGATAGCTATTGACTAGAGCTTCCTGCTGGAAACATATATCATGGCAAACGTTTATATTTCATACAGAATATCTCACATTCACTGAAGGAGAAAGATACGTATCACCCCAAACTTTTCCACATATGGAAATAAGGGATACATTTTCAGTTGGACAGATTCTCAAATGTCTCGAGAGGAGAGCCAGAGCCTGCAAATGGTTTCATTTTATGCACTCCTAGTCATCCTCCTGAAGCCAGCAAGAGTTTGTAAATGCTGGAAGCTTGCAGGGCTGAGACCTGAGGTTTCACAGCTGTGCAGTCTCAGCTGCTGGGACCAACCTGAGAAGGGCTCGGTGTGCACAGCCACTGTCCACCTCAAGAGCAGTTCAACCATGATCCAAACTGTAGAGCTGGCTGAAAAAAACCCCTAAAGCTTATACTAAAAGAAGAGAGAGAAGCTGTATGTTCCTTTTTCCTAAGTTCTAGAAGCTGTACAGGTTTAGGTGATTATTTGCAATGGAAAACTGAAGATAGGATGTTGCTTTCATTTGCATTATGTCTAGATCAGCAGTCTTTCCACTGAACTTTACACAAAACCGGCACAACAGAACAGTCAGAAACAGCGAAGTATCAAAACAAATTGAGATGGGCTTCATCCTCAGCCTTCGCTTTAGGAGAAATAAAGCCTTGCAAAATCTCAAGCACTTCTAAATGGATGTTTCTGTTCCTCTCTTAACATCAGGCAAACATCCTACCTGCAAAATTTTACAGTAAAGCACAGGCAACCAAACTGAACAACCTCACAAAGCCAAATATCTCCATTTACAAATTAAAAAATGGCTATGCATTTTCTGAGAGCCTTCCAAAGGTCCTCTGAGTACCCACATGAAGGTGACATCTTTTGTGTTTACAAAAACACCTACGGGGATTCCAAAAAGATTAATTAAAGCCAGCAAAAATTAGGTTATGCTATTGCTTCTAAGTAGAAATTAATCCAAAGTATTGTTAACTGGCCTGCAGAATGGCTCTGCGGGAAACAGCAGGAAGGCAAACAATTCACCACGCAGCTACTGCGTTCTCTCTTATATGGTAAAATAACCTAAAGAATAAATGTTCCCAAGTGCAGATGGGAGAAAGTTGTGGGCGACAGACAAAAGCTTTCAATGCAGGAGACAGCTGTGGTCTTTTCCCTCTGGAAGAATAGCACGTCTGCAGGGAAACCCAGACCCAAGTCAAACCACCTCGAGGCTCCCCCTCAGAAACGGAGCTACTTGAGGGGAGTAGGCACGGCTGTCCTCCCCACAACTGCACTTCTGCAGAGCGGGAAGCAAGTCATATGCCTCTGTGGTGTGCTTCAAGGAGCCCCAGTGTAGCGGGATGCAGAGAAGGACAAGTGTGAAACACGTCACTAATTTGTGCTTGAAAGGTTAGTTTTTTGGTAGATAGAAATTTAGTATGTCAGAGCACACAAGATATTTCTTAATTAATCTGCAGGCTTACATGTCTGGCAGTTCTGTTCGCCAGGGCCCCAGCAGTATTCTTCTGTGCAGTTCGGATGGCATTTGGGACCTAAAACATGAGAGCAGAGTATTATATTCTATAAACATGTACAACAACAACATCACGTGAGTCACAGAAAACAAAGACTCGAGCTTTCCTTCTCGATAAATCATGGGAGGAAGCACCTATATACCAGTGCTCAAAAATTTTGAGAGCTGGACCTTCAGTCCTAATGCTTTGTTCATTTCTGGTTTCCTATGTGCAGTTCTCCACACCTTTGAGCAGGAGAGTGCAACACCCAGCCAGCCTAGCTTACGAAAGAGGCATATCTTTCCCAGGAACAGGAATCACAACCACTGCCCTGCTGGCCCTTCTGCCGGAGTTTGCATGCAACGGCAAGTCACCGCTGGCTTGCGGCCGGGCATGTGCCAGCTGCTCGCTACAGGCCACATGTAAATCAATGTTTCTGAACAACGCAGTTCTAAAAAGAAAACAAACCCAACTGGATTCACAGGCAACTGCCAGCTACCCCAACCACAAAGTAATTCGACTTGTCTGCTTCGTACCCTCCTCCAGCCCTCTGCCAAAAATACTCCTTGGTGTAGGACTACACAGCAGATGGACAATCGATGGAAAGGCAGCAGGATGGATAGACACCCTGCCTGACCTTCAAGGTTCAGTGCCAGGCTCTTTCCCATTCCTCTCTCCTTACCCTTTTCTTTCTTTTTCTTTCTCTTAATGACAAGCAAAGTCTCAGAGAAAAAAATTATATTAGACTACAGAACTGTTATTAAAATGATAAAGGGCTGTCTAAGCAGATTAATCTGGAGCTCACTACATTTAAGAGACATTTCCTACTAGAGTGATTCTTCCTGCTAACAACACGTGATTCTCCCTCCCCCCCCACTGCCCATCAAATAGCTGAACTAATGCCAATATTTGTCCAAGAGTTGATTGATTTGGTGTGGGACCAAAGAACTATTTTTTCTTTTTTCTTTTTTTTTTTTTTAAGTTGAAATGTTAAAGGTTAACATTTCTCTGTATTTAGAGCCAAACTCCTGTGCTGACTTGTACAGTTCGCAACTCCTTGATTACGCTACGGCTCCGCAGAAAAATATGTCAACACAGAAGATGGCTATTAGCTCTCAGGCAATTACGCAACTGGAAGAAGATAAAGAAAATATGTTTTCCCACCAATTTATAGTGCCAGAAATTAAATGCTCAGAAATGAAAACAAACTCTCCTTTCCGTGAAATGACTGGGGATTTTGCAAGGGACTCATAAGGCTGAAAGATTAGCTTGAGCCTGCTCTAAGCATATGCTACACAAACTTTTAAATATACGCTCATTTCCCTGCTGATCTAAAGCATCACATCTATCTGCCTGTTTATCATGAATTTTGCAAGGATGATCCGTACAGCCTAAACCACTGGTTTTACGGCACTCAACTTGGGCCTTAGCGCTAAAAAGGCATCAAGTCCCACAGTAACTCTATGAAGGTGCTCATATGGGTCTTCTAGAACAGAGCCTTATATTGTAAACAGAAGATTGCTGGAAAGCACATGAGTGCACGTTATTCTGAGCTGTCTTTGAAGAACACATATGTGGGGTACTATCTGAAACCAAGAGAAGCTTTCCCAAGAACTTGGCTGAGCTATGAGTTAAGGACTTAACCACCATGAAAAATTACATCTTAGGCCAGTGGTGATGAATGGACTTCCACTGGAACAGGGCTCGGTGGCCCTGCATGCAGGAATTGGTGGATCCAAAGCCCACTGCATGAAGGATGGGAAGTTTGTTCTTCTCTCTGAAATGGGGGAGCGCATAGCATTTTTGGTAAGTTAATACTCACAAGAAGACAGGTTGCTTGCAAATTCAAGCACCGTGAGAGGCTTCTTGCTCGTGTCAATGATGTCATTCCAGAGAACAGTGTCCATGTTGCACAGTTTGGGGTTGTTGCTGATTTTAACACCTCCATTGAGAATTTCTGCCACGGAAAGAAAAAAATTGGTAAGTGAAGCAAACTGCCTAAGTCTTCTGTCTCTGATCTAAAGAAAGGAAAAAGAAACATATATTTTTTTGCCTCAGTTGCACTATGCCAACAGAAAAGGACAATCTGCATGGCACTGGCACGCCTGATGGTACAACTGAAACCAGGCTCAGACTGACAGGTTCTGGAGGGTCAGTTGCTGTTGGGTGCCACTAAGATGCCACTAAGATGTGGCTTTCTGCCTGGTGCCACCTCCAGAGGCCACTGCGCTCAGCAGAAATGGCACTGCTGGTGTACACAGCCAGAGACCATCAGGTAGAGACCGTGTAAGACCCTAACTCACATACCACCAGCTCCCACTGGAATTTAACAGTAAATACTGACATGTATGTGCTGGAATCAAATAATGCAAAATAACAAGTGGATACTTCTTTGCCATTTTGGGGGACACAAATATATCTCACCACCCTGATGATGCTTTGGATTTTTTGGATCTTTCTGCAATGGGAAATCATGAACTTTCTTCATCTTTTGAAGAAGGCCAGCTAGCAGGAAAGCAATTAGGAAACTGGGAAACTACATTCAGGTCCTTATTTTTAAAGCAGGATTTGATGGCATATGACTCTGAGAGAAGATCTTCAATCGGATCTTGATACCAATAACCTAACAGCTGAAGTTTGCTTTACAGGTGCCTCCACCTCTTGCTCTTGTCTCACCTGACAACCGTTTCATTGGCAGCTCTCGGAGTCCCTGGGTTTTATTCATGTGGTAATTGGATAAAACTGCCAGAGCGTAAGAGTTGTCATACAGCACATTGCCTCGGATGATCTGGAGGTTTTCTAGGGGAATGACATCCACCATGTTAAGCGCGATGAGCACGTAGCCTGCAACCTCCTGTATCGTCTGAGAGAACAACAAAAGAAACAAGGTCCTTAATCCATAGCACTCTTCTACTCTTAACAGAGTTGCTTTCCTCCTCCCACCCCTATAATCCACCATCTTTCCATTTTAAGGAACGATAAACCACTTAAGCTCATTAAAAAATAAATAAATCTGAGAACAAGAAGGGACTATGTGGAAAACTTTGCTGTCTAAGCAGGTATAAATTGACCCTTAGAGCAGCTACCAGGGGTCACTCCAAAGGTCCAGCATGGGCAAGTGGGGCTGCCTAGGGGATGCAGGAGAACAGGGCAAGCATGTATGATATGGCAACCAAGTGTGATGCTTCCCCTGAATACTTGCCCAGCTTCAAACCATTGGTAGCACAGAGATGGCACCTGACTGAGGCTTTTACACTCTCTCTTCTGTGCCCATTCCCTTGCGGATCCTTCAACGCTCAGCAGAAGGGAAGATGAGGTAACCTTCTCCCTCTTAAGTAATGAATAGTTACAGGACAAAAAGACAAGTGAGGCACTGTCCCTGGATGTAGGTTAATACCTGCCTTGTACTGTGAAATGCATGCATTTCTATCTCCTACAAAAATCACCATAAATGAAAAACTCTCAGGCTACCACTTAGGATATTTTCCTATTCTATCAAGACTACCTGTGAGTTTTCAAGAGATCTGTTATGTTCCTGGGAAGACTAAGCTCCATGGTCAAGTTGTACTTGGGAAAGAAAAATGGCAATTCCATCATATTTGTAACCTATATGTCTGAACCATCTCTTTTCTGATGTTCTTGCTTGTTACTCTAATGAAATGGGGTTTTCCCCTTCTTTGTTTCCTGAGAAGAAAAGCTCACACAAAGAGATTACTCCTCTCAACCCAGAGGACTGACTTGTTTATTCAAAGCTACCATACAAGAGCTTTTGATACCAGATGTACACTTATTGTCTCAAAAAAACTTCTTCCTCTCCTGCCTCTTTCCTTGAAAACCTCCTAATCTGATAACCAGGCATGCGAAAAGCAATGCATCTAAAACATCTTTAAAAAAAACCCCCAACCTACAGTGCAATGCTATTGCCACTGGCAGCAGCCTGGAAGCAAAGGAGCAGAGCTGTACCCCTTGCTCAGTCTCTGCTGGTGGAGAACCTGGAGGTTCTCATGGCAGACAGTGCTTCTCCCCACTCCACAGCTGCATTTTAACATCCATTCCCTGTTTGTTCCCCTCTCAGCTTGCCATGGTCATTCATCCACGAAACAAATGTGTGCACAAAACAAACATTGAGATGGGAGTAGCCCATGTGCCAACTGCAGAGGATTATCTTGAAGATCACTCGAAGTTTCCACGTAGGAAGTTTTTGCTGTCTGCTCGCAGCGTGGGAGCTGCAGGCTGGAGAGGCACTCACCACCACGGCAGGGGAAGGGGCCGCAGCTTGGAGGGCAGGGTAAGGGCCTCCACACTTCAAAATCTGCCACCAGTGGGTTGCCACTCACTTAGCACTTTGCTTTGCCCAACAGCACCACAAAGCCTTTTGCTCTCTGAGGAGTGAGGCAATGGGTAGGGATGTAGTAATATTTATAAATAAGAAGAAACCCATCTACATGGCAACCAGCACAGGTTAGCAGGTGCTTGAAAAGCTATTTCTGAAAGTACCTGATTTGGTATAGTAGGGTTGAGCATATCCTGCAGCCTACACGTATGCCGAGCCTGATCTGCAACTTCTCTGACATTAGCTAGCTATGTTTTTGGATCACCACAGAATTTTATAGGTAGCTGACCCTTTGCACTTAAAAAATGCAGTAAGATTGCTTTAGCAGGGAAGGCCACATTGGCCAAGAACACTAACCTTCAGGAAAGAGAGATCACGATTGTGCTCCACATATGTAATCTCCAGGTTGCTGAGTACCACCTCGCAGTTGTTGTACATCCTCTGCAGGCTGGTGAAATGGTCTTCCACATGTCCCAGTTGGGTCAGCTTGTTATTTGTCCCTTGACAAACTGTGGAGGAAAGAAGAAAGATCCATGAAGGAAAGCAAGAATAAGTACAGGGTAAAGACTTGTTGCCCACCTATCTTTACAAGCACCACAGTAACTGAAGCATCAGCACAGATTCATAAGAAACAAGAATGTTATCTTGCATGACCCTAATGGTAATAGCATAGGGAGCATGTGATGTTTCCCAGGCCCAGAGATGTACCAGAATTAAGAGCTGGAATAACCCTCCATCACTTTCTGTTATATTAAAAAACTCCAAGATGAGACTTTTGCACATAAGTAGCACTAAGTTTTCTGTTTCACAAACATAACTCAATTCCTGAGGAAAGGGCATTGATATAGTGCCATCAAACACTACTGTAAGTGTTATGTTGCCAGGTATCACCAAAGGGGATTTCCCTGAGGACCCATTTACAATACTTTTGGGGGCACTGGGTATCCTTGTAAGCTCAGTGGGAGGGAGCGAGGGTTTCCTGCAGGAGCCCTCAAGCTACAAGTCCAAGTTTGAAGAGCAAAATGAACCTCCAGGGCTCACACATCTCTTGCCACTCTCACATATTGGGAGTATATTAGATTCAATTTCCTGTCATATTCAGCTTTGGCACACAAATCCACCTAAGCCTGCTTTGCTGGTGGGGAAGGAAGTCGTACCACACAGACCACCACTGAGATTACAAATATTTAAAATGGCATGATGGAAAAATTAGCCCCACCTGAAATTCTGTTACTCTGCTTTACCAAACCTAAAGGAACTGACAAAAGTTGTCACCACTATATTTGATTGCAATGAAAGAGGAAAATGCAAAATGCTTTAAAGAAAAAAACACTGCACACAAGCCCCGGAAATTCTGTACTCATCCAGTCATTCCCTGGGCTACCCCTACATAGCTAAAATTAAAACATCTCTGAGTTATGCTAATACAGAGGAAAGGAGAATGATACAGAAGTCAACATGGTAAAAATCTTCACAACACTTTCCAGGTGGAAAGCTTCAGCCCAACATTGCTCTTGAGTGGGAGCAAAAGGAGGCAATTATCTCATCGTCGCTATAGTGCAACCCCAGCCTGACCTCATGGCTTTCCATAAGACATTGAAGGAATTGCATTCTTTTAACTTGGAGAAAATAATAAATGAAACTATATTTTTGTGGAGCCATAATTTCTAGAAGCACCAGTCAGAAACTGGAACACCATTGTGTGGTGCACTGTAAAGTGAATAACAAAGACTCTTGACAAAGCTGGAAATAAGTTTAGGAGCTAGTAACATAAGACAACACCTGTTGAAGATTTACCGAACAACTGATCTTTTATTAGTAGGAAAAATAACTTAATAAGCAGTGATAAAAACCCACTTATCGATCGTCAAAACCATTCGCTGAACATGTGTTACTTCTCAGTACAGTCATCACCATTAAGGAGCTACAGTGATAACAGATTATATACTCTTCATCCACATTTAGAGCAAGGCTATTCAGTCACATTCCTCACTTATTTCTCATTTTATGTCTAGATAAACATTTGGGTGTTTGGGATCAGAGTGGCAACTGCTAGTAAATGGGCACAGTTTAACAGAGGCTGCGACTACACCATCTACGCAGCTTGTTACTACATGAGCCTCAAGTGTAGAAAATGACCCTTTTTACATTTGCCTTGAATTTCTATAATAGATGAGAAATTTCTAAGCAGGATTTTCTGTTCCAGTTTCAAACTTAACTGTTCCAATGTCGTCATGCTTAAAATCTGCATTTGCACCTTCTGCCTCAAGTACGAGGACCACAAATTATCAGCCAGAGTCACAGGAGGGATCTTATTCTGTGGAGTGGTCACATTTTGAAGGCAGTAAGTTAGAAATATTGTCATATGCTGGTCTGCCCTGGAAAATGTGGTGTTGTTGGGGATGGGGGTGAAGTGGCTTTGAACTGATTGGAAAAGTCAGAGTCCTCCCAGAGGTCATCTTGAACTATAAGCAATGTTATCCTTCAACCAAGGAAAAAGACAGTAATAAAAGATTCTCAGACGGTTCAAAACCTCAGCTCAGATGCTCAGTTTAGGCATCTCAGATCTGATCTCCAAATTGATGTGATTTCAAAATGCACTCAAATACAATGCAGGAGCAGGTGCAGTTTAGGCTGCTCACAGAAATGAAGACATGTAAGTCAGGCTGTGTTGGTCTTCAGGGTCCACAAATGGCCTGATGCTCTCACTGCATCTCTGGTGTTAACAGCAAAGATCTGCCCTGGTATTCAAGACAGGACCTATGCAAAAGCTGCAGTGTTTATGCTACGTCTGAACCGAAGGACAGGTGGAAGGAGGAGCCTTCTGTGGCGGCATCCTCCTGGCCACTCGTGCCCATGATTGACCCTACATGGCTTGGCAACAGTTGGATCATACAGTCCAGCTCACTGAAACAAGCCCAAGGAGAAACTGTACACATTTGAATGTGCTTTCCTTGGGATCAGACAAGCGTTGGAGCTCTGAACTTGGCTTAGCTGTCTTGAGAAACACAGACTTTTTCACTGCTTACTAGGTCAAGGCCGATGCAGCAGGCAGAGGGCATGGTTAGTCTTGCACTTCTCCCTCTCCCATGGGGCTGCTCAGTGAACCATGCCAAAGAGTTGATCCAAGCTACAAATATGCAGAACAATAAATAAATAAATGGACAGAGGGTATTTTTAGCTCAGGAAAGCTCACTGATTTGGTTCTCCATGGTGCCCCATGAACTGCTGCACTGGAAACAGCTCCGAGGATAGCGAGGAAGCAGGAACAAATAGTCAAGAGATGGAACTTGCAAGCTTGTGATGCTGCAGAGGGAAACCCAGACATAACGAGCTCCAAAGAGGCTTCACATTGGTCCTCCAGGACCTACGTTCTTTCCCTGTTCTGTGAGTAGAGAGCACTTTGATGTCTCTCTACCAAAGGTGTCTTAAGTCACATGCAAAACCACTTCTCCCCTATATCAGGCTCATCACATCCTCTATGCAGTAAACAGAAGATGTAGGTAAGATGTTAGTTAAGATCCTGAGAGCAAAAGAAAATGGGTTGCTTCTGTTAAGATCTTAATAGTATACAGCTAGTGTCAGTCAGACCACCCTATAGGAACTTTCCCCCTCATGGACAATTTTTTGTTTGCTTAAAGAGACATAAGGCCAAATCCTTGTTTGCTGCAAAGAGATATAAGTACATCCAAAAAGTCAACTTTATCATAGCAGTATTTACCAAATGAGAACTTGGGTCATAAGCAGTATATGCTGAGCAAATAAAACCCAAATCAAACACAATGAGCTACAGCCCTGCAGCAGTATTACGGAACTCAGGCAAAGGTGCTGAATAATTTTCTAACTAGAACATTTGGAAAGAAAAGAAAATAGCCTGCTGGTGTCTGATGAATAATACCATTCCTGCAATTTCTTTGCTTATGAAAACCATGTTCTGTAAAGATACATACTATAATTATCTGTATATAATACTACAGCGTGAATGCGATTCTGGCCAGAGGCAAAAGCACAGACAATGCAGTGCTTGCCTCACTCTGCAGAGTTTTAAGTGGGACGTGCATGCTTGAGTGGATGGATTATATTATGATTTAACCTCTATTGAGCCTGACCTATTTGCCCTCCAAAGGATAGATTTTGGTGCCACATATATTCATTATATACTGTTATTTCAATGTGCAGCAAAGCCAGCACTATCCAGGTTTAGGAGTCAATGGTGGGTATGGATACTTAAGTGGTACTGCTGGGGGCTGTGGTAGCACATACCACATAATGTACGTCCCATGTTGACACTTACACATGGCTGCAGCACATTTTAGCTATAAAGGAGAGTAAAAAACCCAGAGAAGTTTCCTGATGAAAATTCAGGGTGAGAATGTCCCTGACCGGTAGAAAAGCTGAAGATCCAGAACTGAACTTCAGGGCACGGGCCCTAAAAGACAAAAGCTTTGCTCTTACCTGTGATGTTAATATAATAACAGATACAGCCAGTCTGGAAAGTTTTAACACAGAGAGGATGTCCCAGGAGGCCGCTGTCTGCAGCAGTGCTTAGAGCGTGGCTGCCTGCTGGGAGCACGGGGCTCTCCTGCCCCAGCCCAGGCGATCTGCCGGACCCCCTGAGCCCCAGCCACAACCCCTGTGACATGGAGGCAACCCAAAATGCCTGCAGGGCAGCAGCATGGGATACCACCGCCAAGCATTTTATTTCTGTATGATGTTGCTCTTAGCACACATGCCGCGCTTCTGAAATGCCAAAGTAATGTTGGCCTTGAATCAGTTACAGTATTACCTCAACAGCCAGCCTAAAAAAGGGCAGATATTGCTGAAATGAGCCAAAATGTCAGGTGCTGTATAAGACAGCAGCGATCAAAGAGCTGAAGAAAGAGGCACACTGTACTGACAGACGCAAACTCACTGAATTTTAGTGCTTATGAGAAGCGCAGGGTTGGCTGCCCTGGATACTAAAATCCTCTCTCTGTCCCCAGACATGCTTGCTCCCCTTCTCTGCCTCAAACTTGGCCTTAACGGAGTATTTCTAGGTGATGCAAACGGCTTCCCCCTCTGCAACCCTCTACTCTTTGGCCTTTTTTCTCTTGTACAGCCCAAAGAAGTGGGGTGAAACCAAAGCATTTCCTAAATGGTATTTTCCACGAGTGAAGGTAGGGAGACAGAATGCATCTGTCCAGCTGTAACACTAAGCGACTGTATTCTCCCAAATCCATACAAGCTCAGCTTAAAAAAAGTGGTCCCTGCAGCAATTGCCCTGATACAAGTAAAATCTGTTTTCATCTTTTCCCCAGAAAATCTGATTACTGCAGTCTCAATCCTGTCACGCATATTTGTCCCAGACTTGAGAAAAACCCTGGAGAATGCTTTGAAACCAAATTATCACCAATCCCCAGGTCATCAGCTGTTTCTGCCCATGCTTAACCTGTGTTAGTCTCCCTGCAGCTCTCACAGACACATCAAAATACTAACTCACAAAGGCAATTTCAGAGACATGCAAGTCCATTCCCATGCTTCATATATCACTTATAACTCTATAAGTCCTAGCATAATAAATTTATATACCTTTTCTGCATGTTTTCTAGCCATTATTGACAATAATGCAAAACTTGCAGACAAGATATTTGTTTAATCTGCCAGCACATTTAGAAATATTCCTCTCTCCTCACTCATTGGCAGTAGTTTCACTTTTGAACTATTTTTTTAATTTTAGATATTTCATGGAAGAGCAGTACTTTCCCGAGCACTTGGTCCAGATACAAAGCTGCCTGTGAAGGCCAGGGGAGATAACGGCACTCGCTGTCCTACCATCAGTGTTGCCCACAACCAATTCTCCTTAACCAGAGCTTGGGGAAAAAAACCCACCTTTCAAGTGAACTGGAATAATTTTGTAAGAAATACTGCTCGACGTGGGTCCGTATGGGCAATCACACCATCCCAAAACCCTGCCCCTCGCCCCCGCCCCCGGGTCAGCCCGTGCCTTGCACCTCCACACTCCTCCCTAGGAGAAAAACTGTTTCCCCTTTACGAGGGCTGCCACTGATCTTCACCTAACGGGGCCTCAGATATTACATGAAGATCCTTGTGTCATTCAAGCACGAATCTGTACATCAGCTATAAGGGCACATCCTGTATATCAGGTATTTTTTTTAATTGACCTCAAAGCATTCCCTTACACCTATTGAACAGATCCACATAACCTAGTCTGTAAACCTGAAAAGTGCGGCTAATACTGTCAAATGATCAAAATAATGGCATTTAAGCTTACAAGGAAGTCTAGAGCAGACAGGACATTTGTCATCATGACTAACCTAATTTCTAATAGAAAGAGAAAGAACCACGCAATGCTTTCCCAAAAGAAAACAGGGTATGAAATGTCAGAGGTTGGGGAAAAAAAAAGCAACATTTCATTATATGTGATTAACCATTTAAATAGAAACACTTCATACATTAACCAGTTCCTCAACACTAGAGAGAGAAGTGATGGAGAAATTTCGGTATTACTGGGTTGAGTGTGTTTTACATACTAAGAATTTCAAGAAAGTCCACATGATACGAAAAGAAAAACAAATCTGCTGTGTTGTGCTGTGGGAAGTTACGAAAAGGAAAGGAAAAGCTAGAAAACAGGTGAGGAGTACAAACAGTGCTCAGACATGGGCAGATGTTTTCCCTTGAGAACCATGGTTGCAAATACATGTGACGTCTAAAAAGTTCAGTTTCAGCTTAATGACAGCAGCATTCGGGCACTGGAAATGCTGTTGCAGAAGATAATAATTTTTGCACATATTCAAATACTTTCATTTAAAATATTACGAAAAATAGTCTCATGCGTCTGTACTCAGTCCCTCCTCGAACAGTGTGGTTTAGAGTACTGCAGTGCCTGAGATTAATTCCGACTTTTAGACACACGAGGAAAAAAACAATTACAGAGCTCTTAAAAATACTTAGATGGAAACTATAATTGCAAAAAGTGACCCAAAAGTAATGCCATAGTGGAGAAAAAGAATATGCCTTAAGGGAAAGCTTTCCCACATGGTTTCTTATTTCTGTTTACTTGATGAAAGCAACTTTTCCAGCTAAATCTAATTTTAAGTTTCCCTTTCTCCTGTTAGAGTGGAGACCTGCCCTCCCACGGCAAAAGTCATGTCCTGAGTGGCAAGGGAGATGATAGGCAGCATGACAGCTTACCCAATTGCTGGTAAGCGCCTTCACCTGAAAGAATAAATTATCATATACAGAACAACTTGCTCCTGAATGAAGACCTCTCCAAAGTCAGAACATTTCGGACAACAAGGGATTCAGCCTTATTAATTCCCTAGGGTGCTTTTTTTTCCCCCTCTCCAATATAATTTATTAGTATTTCTATTTTTCTTCTCTGTTGCTATTATTTAATTCAGCATGTATCTTCATTAATCCGCCAGATTAAGGCCAGACCAGGATGTACTGAAATCAGTCTTTGCACTGGCTTCCATGCAAACTGGATGGGGGATTAAATTCTTCTCTCACTGATGCCGGTGTAAATTTGGAGCAACTACAAGGACAGGATGGGCTTGCCCAGAATGTGAGCTTTCCCCTCTGAATGCTTTAGGATGCAACTGTGGGAGGGATACCAATAATTTCTGTAAATACCAGCAGAATTTCAAAGAAATGGAAATTGTCACCTTGCAATTTTTTACAGTTTGGGAAAAGGTCTTGCTTTCTAAAGGTGAATAATGGATCACAATCTTTGGAGGGGGTGTTTCTAGCGAGATACTGTGAAATAACCCAGTTTTACATCAGTTTTCTTCTGATGGCTTTGTTAGTGGTCTGTAAGAAGACACTAAATCACTGCTGAGGATGCCTGCAGATGACACAAACATCACTGGGGTTCTAAATAATGAAGAGGGACAGGCACCTGCACAGGCTGGTTTGCATAATTTAGGAAAATGAGCCCTCTGAACAACATTTATTTGAAATATAACCAAAGGCAAGGTCTTATATCAAAGACCACAGAACACGTACTAGACAGAAAACGGGGAGCTGGGATGCAATCGCCCTGAAAAGGACTTGGGGATAATAAGAGGTGACCAGCGCATCACTTGATGCAACAGAAAACCACAGCCGCTGGGTGCATCAGCGGGAAAATGCCGAGTGAGAGGAGGCAGGAGCTGGCATTAATCGCCGGCAGTGCCCCAGCATGCCTGAGAGCCTCTGCACTAGAGGGCTCTCCTCTCCTGACAAAGCAGGTGCCGTGGGGCGCAGCTCCCGCTCCCAAGGGCACCGGGATGCTCCACTCAGGCTTCAACCCTTCTCCAAGCTGTATTTCAGCCCATGTCCATGCCACGTGGCCAACAGCTACTGCAGTATGAGTAGTTTGCCTTGAGTTTTGTAGTTTATTTATTGGAAGTGATGGCTGGAAAACCAAGATCCCCAAGACGTCCTCACCAGCAGCTGGGGTGCTGCTGCTGGATTGTTCCTCCTACTGGCATCCTTTGGGAAGGCTGCTATAAAGGAAACCAAGAGCTTGCGTGGGGTTTTCTCTGTTGAGCTGTTGCTCAAGGTTAATGGCCAGGTCTATCTCAAGTGCAGTCACCAATGAACTCAAATAATGAGCTGTTCCTATGATTTATCACTGAGGAAAATCCAAGAATAAGGAAACTTCATATCTATCAACTGCTATGCAAACATACGCACACATATATATACACAAATGATAACAAACAGTTTATAAATTTTATACACACCACTTACTAAATTTTGTACAGAAAACCACACAGGCACCTTCCACCCCTTTTTAACCATCTTTATAGAAACTCAGGCTATACTGACTGTGTTATTTGATGTCAACATCGACTTTGAGGTCCCCCCCCCCAGAAGTTTCTCCATGTGAACCTGACAGAGCAGGGTGACAAGCTTGGCCCTACAAATCTATCATGACCAGGTTGGGCAAAGTGATGAGTTCATACCATAGCTTGCCATTTTTAGGCCTGCAGTTCCCTATATACAGCAAAGTGACTGAAGGTGGATGCTCTAAGGTGCAAAATGCAGCTATTCAAGTCAAAACATTAGCTGCAGCTTGGGCATCCAACTGGTGTACAGCACAAGGAAACACCATCGAGTGCTACGGAGAGGAACAAGACTTTGGAAACTACCGTGGAGGAAATCGAGGAGGGGGGAAAGGCAGAGTTGGTGGTATATTGGTAACGCTGGATGGAAGTATTGCCATCCCACTTAATGCTGGGTCCTCCAAGAGAAAGCATTGCCTGTGCCTGTGTCTCAGGACAGTGATCTTTTGCTGTGTGAAATCCACATACTGATCAAGGTAAGTTTGTCTTTTACTGTGGAAGACAACCCCAAGCAAGACCATGCAGGGGGCAAAAGACCCCGGTGTCAGTCCCAGCAGGCTCTGTGCCCTCCGATGGTTTCCCTCAAGGATGGGCCCACCAGGTAGCACAGCCTCTGGCTAACAGTCCATGGCTGCAGCCCTCCTGTCCTCCAGCTTCATGCACTGATATAGCTACTACACCCAGCACAAAAAAGCCATATGCATCCACTGGGCAGAGCTCTGGAGCGGGAGAAGGGCCATCATGCAGCCCCATCTACTCAAGGTTCAGGCCCTAGGAAATGGCTCAGAGAAACACAACGGTTCTTGGCATCCACAGTGAATTTTGTATTACCGTGTTACTGCAAGTGGTGTAAAAAGCCTGCGTAGAGCGCAGCAGCAAGCAGCCGAGAGACCTCTGACAACGGGCATGGCTCATGGAGCCTTTAATCTGTTGAGACAGATGTGTGGCAGGGGTGTGGCATCTCAAGATTTACACTGGGATATTTGGGAAAACAAGTGGATGACAACAGACGTGAGCTTGTGCTCTGTGATCTAAAAAAATTACATTCTTCGTTGCTTGTTTGTTCTGGCAACATCTACGGAGCAGCAGGATTTTATAGCACGCTGAAAAGAAACTGAAGATGTGTGCCCATGAAAATGTGGAACTGGTTTCTAGTTACATCAGCACTGAATTGTTTAAAATTGTTTCAAAATGAGTTAATTTGAGAAATGAGATTTAAAAGCATTAAACTATGCTGTGAACATTTTACCACGTAGGATTTCTTAAGACACTGCAATTGCATATTTTAATTTCTGCCTGCCAATGAAAAGAAATCGCATGGTTTTATTTATATTAAATCAAGCCTTATGTTGAAATAAGCTGTGGTGCTCATACATGTACTTCTGAATTCCTTGAGGTGTAAATTCTACGTGAGCACTCACACACTGACTCAAAAAGGGCAAGAGAAACCACTTACATCTGATTCCAAGTAGAAGACTAAAAGCTTGGTATCACAAATGCAACACATTGTTGTGGGTTTTTTTTACCAATAAATATATATCTACACATACACATATATAAGTAGCTCACCCAGATGACTAGACTGACATCTCTAGAGACTGCAATATATCTGGAGAGCTGCTGAAAACACAAAAGCAACCGTGCAAGTTTTGTTGACTGCCTTGAATGCCCACCTCCACGATAACCACATCTACTTCTTTGCGCGGTTCTGCCCGCTGAAGTCATGGCAAGTGTTGCCAGCAACTACAGCGGACGCTGCATCAAGCCTCTGGGCCCGTATAGCTGCATCACTGCATGATGCTTCCTCCAAAGCTGGTCCATAGCAAGGAACTATAGTCAGTTCCAGCCTCATACAGATTCAAGTTGGAAAGCTACAGAAGGGAGGATTTATACCACAAAATTCCCCAGGAGACATCTTGTCCCTTAGGAATGAGATCATCTTCTCAAGTGAGGCTAAAACAAGACAAAAAAATGCAGACAGGACTAAGATAAACAATATTTGCTGCTTCAAACAATAAAGGTACTGTTAAGTTATGTGTACTAATGTAGCAAACGTCCTGTCAACTAACTACAAAGAACAAGTAAAAGCCGATAAAAAGCTTTAAAAGCGTGTCTACAGCTTCATGGGAATGAATGCTATGGTTAACACTTACATTAGGGCTTCCAGCAGAAATTTGGATATTTGCACATGTTCACAAGCAAGCAAGTTAATACATGCTGCTGGGTTTGAAAAGCTTCCAATAATATTTAAGTTTAAAAGGAATAGCTGAAGAGCATATTAAATGTAAATGAGCTCTGGATCACCTTCTGATCTTCATTTAAGCCTTGACTAAAACTCAGTGGAAAGACTGCTATTGAAACCAATGGGATCTGAATCAAGCTCTTATTTCACTTAATTTAACTGTGTGAAATTCAATAAATGAGGTAAATAGACTTTCTACCACCCTTTTTTCTGGAAGGAGGAGAACTACAATTACAGTTTGAAAGCACAGCTAAAAAGCCACAAAGTGATTTAACAGCACCTGGGTAAGTTTTGAAGATGGAGTCCAATTTATCTTCAAAAGTCTGGGAAGAAAAAACATTGAATTTAGTCGTCGGTACTATAAATGTTGCATGTTACAGCAAGTGGATTGCTTTTAGAGTCAGTCTTATTTAGCAATAGGGAATCTCAGCCACATTTAATGCCAGATTTTAGTTCTGTGAAGAAATGTAAACAAGTTTGAACATTTTAAAAGGTACTTGAAACGCACAATTACACTATGTTACATGCTGTTCAAACTCTGTAAAAGCTCCATCTCTTCATTTGCACGGCTAACCTTGGCCATGCAACCTGAGCTTGAAGGCAAGCAACCTTCCTCACACTATTTCACCTTCTTCAGCAAAGCAACCGCTCCATGGCTTAGTACCAAGCCCAGAAATTCTGCAATCTGAACTCCAGAAATATAATGTTATCCTAGACAAACCTCTGCTAATGCTCTCAGAGTTGTACCTTCATAATACCCATTCACACAGGTCCCAGAAAATGAGATGCTGGAGTTTATATTTTTTATTTTTTTTTATTTAACTGGTTTTAGAATAGGGCCCAGGCACAGGTTTTATTTCTCTCTGACCTTGCCAAAATAGCCCTTCCACTGCCTCGTGCTTCTTTTTCCCCAGTTCTTTAAAATAAACATTTCTGATTCTGCATGAAGTATTTTGAGGCCCATACGTTCAATGGACTGCACAAAAGCCTGTAAAGCAACTGTTACAGAGGAAGACTTTTGAGGGCCCATTATTTATCTCTTGCCTTTGAAAACACTAATAAAAGAAACATATTAACAAATGGGTTTTCCTTTCTGAAAAGAACAAAAGTACAGATTTGTCAAAAGCTGAGACATCATCCTGTACTAGTCTTTTTAGGTCAAATTATTAATTCAAATATACTCAAATTTTGTGGCTGCTTAAAATCATCATGAAGATGACTGCAGCTGTTAAATTTGATTTTGTAACTCTCTTGTCCCCAAAGTTTGAGAGACATCACCAGTTTTGTTTTCCTCATGGACCTGTTCTAAGCAACGAGGCTGGCAAAATGCCGTGCAGCTTTCTCAAACACCAAAAAGCCTATATGCAAATAGGAAAACCCAGAAGATGACATGCAGATAAGGATTAAAAAAGAATCCATCCTTACATGAATGCCACAAACCTGCTTTGACGCATTCCACTCCCTGCACAAAAAGTTGCCAGAAATAAACTGCTCCATCAGTTCAGTGATGTCAATAAACATACTCTTTTATACAAAAAGCTTGTAAATTAGCTACAACCTAAGCGACAGCACGGAAGTAAAAATGTTATCAGTAGCAGTTGGTTGGACTGTGCTTATCTTTGCCAAAGATGTCTTGAGGGGGGAAAGAAAAAAGAAACTTTCTACTAATGCAGCAGAATTCAGTAGAGACATGAAAGCCTGACCATAAAACTGATCTCGTTCACTCCTGCTCCCATCTGCTCCTCCGTCCCCACAACATTTCTTCTGCAAAAGATTGTGCTAAAGTATTTTGATGGATGGAGGTTTTTTGTAATATGGTGGGTTTGGGGGTTTGTTCTTTTTTCCACACTCTGACTAGAAATAATCAACTTTTGTCTTTTACTATATCACAGAATCTTGGAAACTTGCTGCTGTACACAAGTTGGGGTCCCCGGGCAGCAAAGGGGGAGGTAAGAGCGGGTGTGCAAGCCCTGCTGCACCCCCATCCTTCCCCTGCATGCACCGAAGGTGTGCCAAGGAGCAACACAGCGGCTCTTAGTCCTCTCCTCCACAATGTGAGAGGGGTTTTTTTGTGTTTTCTAGAAGAAAATGGAGGGGAACAGAGCTGGGAACATCCCAGCGTAAAATCCAGCTCTGGAATTACTGCTGCAGGGCGTCTTGGCAGTGTTGCAGGAGGATGGCCCCTGCCCATCTGCCAAGTGCATACACCATGTACATGCTCATCACCCAAACACTGCTCGGATGCCTCCCACTACAACTGCACTTGCCGAAGAAACCCGCTGCACTTTGTGTCCCTGGCATTTCCTTGCCTTCCATTTTTTTTGTTGTGAGAAGTTTCTTTAGCGGGACAATTAAAATCACATTCTGGCATATCTCTGGTACACCGTGTGGAGGTGCCACGCTTTTGCCTAGCCTGTTTCTTACATGGAAATTCAAAGAAAGAAAGACTTGGTGGAGTAGCAAGCTGTGAAGAAATTAAAGGCAAGTAATGTTAAGATTTGAGATCCACCACTCCAAGAATTTGCATGCTTGAATCTTTTAAGCTTTCAAAGAGTTTTAGTGAGTACTAAAAATATCAGAAAAAGAATTATGCAGGCACTTACGAACCTCAGTTGAAAAAAAGAAAAATAAAAAAAAATCACACTTAGTTTTCCACAACATGACATTAACTTTGGAAGGATCTGGCTTTGGCCACTGCATCCCAGAAAGTTTCCAAAATTGCAAAACAATTGCCTTCTGAGCAAATACACACGTCACCCTGCCAACTCTCCCACTCCATTGCGAAGCTGCTCCTGCGTTAAGTAACTTCTGATAAGCCTTACTAAAACCAGAGCCGTCTTATCTGGGAAAAATGACACCTAGCAAGTTTTTAAAGCCGTAGGTCTGTTCAGCTGCCTTTGATGCGTTTGCCAGTCTCCCATTGCTATCTATCGCTTCATGGAGGAGCTGCAGCAGCTCTTGGGAGCCCTGTAAATCACCTAGCTGCAAGCGATGAAATACTACCAGCCCCGGAGAACAGAGCAGCTTTGTGTTTTAGCAGCTTTATGTTGCCCTCATCTTTAACCCCCACCAACAAACTTGGAAAGAAATACCCATCTTGAGCAAATCAAGTTATTTCTTTCTCAAATCTAGAAATAAAATTTGCATTACAAAATTTAGGTGGAGGTTTTCCATAGTAGGAATAGGAGTTTGGCACACAAATTACATGGCATGCAGTGGGAGGTAGACATCAGAACTGGCTTTTGAAAATCTTCTCTTTAAGATGGATCAATACTGTTCAAGAAAGGATGGAAGTTCTGCCACTGAAAAATGAAGTTTCCAAACCTACTATGCCTTAGTGAAGGAACTTTCTGAAGGAACGAGAGCACAAACTTTACTTGTTGATATCAATGCATTAGAGTATTTCAAGAGCCTGTCTCACTCCAAAATGACTTTGCTTAATTGCACTGGGCTGCAGTACCTTGAAGCAGTCTCCTCATTTTTAAGCAGAACGCAACAGAGTCTTAAAAATAATAGCTATAACATTAAAAAAAAAAAAAGAAAAGAAATAAAGATGGGCTTAGAAAAGACAGAAACCAGCTGCTGGTAGATGCATTACAACCTCACTCAGCTTAGAAGCTCCCAAAGGTTCTGGTACAGGAGCTGAGAAAACCCATGGGAAAATTTAGCTTGTGATGTGAATATGTTACACAGCTATGGGATGTCTCTGCTGTCACCAGGTTTGCTTTTACAAGGCAGCCTCTGACAGAAGGGTTTTGTGTTTTAGCTCTCGGATCTCATAACAAAGATTATTGAGTGCTTTCAGAGCTTTGCCAAAACAAGTTTCCATTAAAAGGCTCAAAACAGTCCTGCTATACTCTACTGAACTCTCCCAATAAATGGCAATACAGTTTATCCTTGTGGGAAGAAGCTCTGTCAGTGTGCATCTATTCCAGGTAATGTGCTACTAACACAACCCAGAAAAGAAAATGTAGGTCCAATAGTAACTCCAATGTGGTTTTTAGGGTGTTGCTCTTCTCTCCGCACATTGGAGCCGGCAGTTGCACAGAGTCCCGCAACTCTTGCAACTGCACTTTGCATGACGTGACTGCAAGATGCCACATTGCATGCTGCAGGACATTGGGACACAGCAAAATACTGGTTTGAGCTTGCATTCTCAGGAAAAAGAAATCCTACCCAGAACTGTGTGGATGCTCATAAACAGCAAACATAGTCTTAGCAGCTCCTAGTAACACGTGTCTTGAAGCATGCAAAATTGCCTGCTCTTCTTTTTCCATTTAATTGCCTTTATCTCAAAATTTGGCTTTCCATCAACAAGGTAAAAAATGTTTTACGCTTCAAGAATAAAAAACTCATATGGTTGAAAATCTGTGATGGCCTAGATCAGTGACCATGTAAAGATGATGTTGCTGAAGCTTTGACGGCAATACTGTCGCTTTTGAAACTTCTGCCTTACTCCATTCTTTTTGTTTTTAAGCTCTTTTTTAGACCCAAACTTGGCTATAAGTAATCGCACCCTACACCACAGAACTGGAAGGTCATCTCTTGATGGAAAGCTTTTCATTGTGGTCAATATGTGAAAACTTAAGGAGAGGTAACAAGATTTCAAAAGCAGTGAATAAATATGCACATGTCTCAGAGCACTGGAAACTTATTTTTGCCTGTATTTTAGTAGAGGGATGTTATTAGTCTCTGTGGTTATTACTGCAAAAATGTATTATCTCATTCAATCCAAGGCATCATTTAAAGTGCTTCCTCACCCTCACCAGTGATTTTCACAGAATCGTAGAATGACAGAACAGTTTGAGTTGGAAGGGACCTTAAAGATCATCTAGTCCAACCCCCCTGCCATGGGCAGGGACACCCTCCACTAGACCAGGTTGCCCAAAGCTTCATCCAACCTGGCCTTGAAGACTTCCCGGGAGGGGGCATCCACAGTTTCTCTGGGCAACCTGTTCCAGTGTCTCACAACCCTCATAGTGAAGAATTTCTTCCTAATATCTAATCTAAATCTACCCTCCTTCAGCTTACCTTGTCCTACCACTACATGCCCGTGTAAACAGCCCCTGTCAAGCTTTCTTTTTCAACATGTGCTCTGCATCTCCCTGGGAGTCCCTGGATTATTTTCATGCCCATGAAAGGTAAACAATGAAATGCAGGTTAGACAGAAGTCTGTAGCCCACCTCCCTTAGAAATACTGTAGGTGCCTGCATATTGAGCAATGCTGGAAACCACTGGTATTGTATAATCCCATTCTGAATGTCCTGTGCACTCCTTCAAAGCAACTCCTTCCACTGCCTTTCCCCCCATGGCATTGCATACGCACACACATATTTTATTTTTTTTATTTTTAAATATATTAAATAGTCTCTTGAAGTCACTATATATCTACCTGAAGTACTTAAAATTGAGACTAAACTTGCAATTCTTGAGCTTGGAAGATATGTATAAATTCTCATTTCATAGATAAAGAGAATCCACATGCCTAATTATGATTAACAATATAAAAGTGAATGTAAGGAATAAGCTACTTAGTTGCTAGAACATCAGCTCTGCTCCATTTAAACATCACAAGCCGTTGGTGTCCCTGCTCACTAACCCCATCAATACTCCCCATGAAGGCACGTGGCTGCAGAGCTACTGCTGCTGCACCATGACAGTCCCACTCCCACCACAGTATCTCCACTCCTGTGGAGTTTGGGTAGCCAGAGAGAAAGCATGTTTTATTGTCAAAAAGGCATTGCTAGGCACTTCAACTTTGCCAGATGGTGCTAAATGCTCTTTATTGCATTTTAACACATCTCTTGTTCAGGAAACACATGCATGAGCAGACTGCAAGGCAAGGTGACTCTCCAATTTGCAACAGTGGAAATCAGCAATAGGCGAACAAGCTATTTACACCCTCTTGAGCTGATACTTATTTATTTATTTTCCTTCTCTTAAGGACTGCAGTTCTTAAAGGGGAAAAAAATTTCTGCCTCACCCTAATAACTCAGTGCCAAAAAGGAAATATATCCTAAGCCTGCCTCCTATTCCTAAAATGAAGCTTCATGTCCTGACCTACATAAAGAAGCTGACATCTGCTGAATGCACAAAACCTTACTTGACCCCAGCACTAACAACTCACAGCGACCAACAGGCTGGTTTTGGGCACCCAAAGCCGTCCTCCAGCAGCCTGGGCAGATGTTCTTCAGGGCTGCCCCGGGGCAGACAGGCAGTATAAGCACTGCACGTGGATTTTGAGCTCTCCCTGAACACGCACAGGGTCTACTGGTCTCCCATAAAGTCTCGGGTGCTAATGCGCAGACTCCTTAACAAGCAAACACTCCCAATCATGCCTGTGCTTACACGAGTCTCCCCACGGAGCCGCTGTCATTTCTTCCTCTCTTATTTTCAATGAATGCATGTCATCAGCTTTAATTTATACAGAGCAATTAAAGTTCCAGATCAGTTGCATAAACACTCCTCTAATTGTATAATGAAAATCCCAATGATGAAGACACAGTGTGCTAGGAAGTGCTCTGGAACAGCTTCAGAAAAAAGAACAGAGACCTAAGATATTTTATGGCTATATATGATACTAACAGATACATGGCTGTGAGCAAAAACCCATGCTGTCTCGACTTCCATGGGATTTTATCATCACATAACCCAGACGCTGTAACTATTTCCTTGCTATGACATGAAAAGCTTCTTTCCTTGTTCAACAATTGCTTGGAAGAAAAGGAGGGGGGAAATTACAGGGGTTTGTGGGGCTTTTTTAACGAACACCTGAGTTAGAAAGTGCAATAATTATTTCTTAGCACTAGTATGTAACAGTGTGTTCTTAAATAAAAATAGTCAGCATATTTATCAGTGACTTAAAAATGTACTTTATCCTCTATGGCACAATACCACGACTCAAAAGAAAGCATGAATTCTTCATCCAGTATTTTTTCCTCTAGGGTCATGCTCCTGTCTTGATTAAGAAAAAAGAAAAGGGTTTTGTTTGTTCGGGTTTTTTTTGAGGAAAGCATCAGATTTTCTTTAGTTCTGTTATGAGATGAGATACTCCCGAACACAGGCTACAAATATATGACAGCGCAATAAAGACTATTTAATAGCCTGGGAATCTCTTGCTCAAGAGTGCTAAGAGGTCAAAAGTTACAGTGTAAGATTATGATATGGCTTTGACATATAACATATGCTTTCTGAGTGCCTTCTAATTGCAGTAAATGTTTCGATTTCGCAATCTTACAAATATTCCTGAAGACTCTGAGGTATTTCTCAAAGTGATTCACTCACGTGGGATTTAAAAAATCGACGCTCCCTCTGACCGCCTTACATTAGCACAGAGTGCCTTAATAAATGTGTGCTTTAAGTGGTCATGGACAGCTATAGAGGTATTTCCCCTCCTGGGAGGGCCAAAGGGACTGCAGTGGTGATATATATGCAAAGTGCTGCAGACAGAGGAAGAGATCACCCATCGTTATGCCAGCCATAGGATAAACAAATATCAAGTCCAACTGTACTGCAAATATACACAAGCCCCACCGATTCCCTGCTGGTAGGGCTCAATCCCTGCCTCTGCAAGGGCAGAAAACTCACGTCACGCCCCAAGCTTACCGCTCCTACTGACTGGGTGCTGCTGAATCACCCGCACCGGGAAAAAGGTAGCAACAGACACAGTTGCTTTAATTAGGAATGAATGACATCAGTGATAGCTATAAGCAAATTACTTATCCATTGGAACCTATAGGGTCATATAATGTTCCTATAGGTTCCTTGTGTAATGCTCGGCTGTGGCATGCCACCCCACTCTGGAGACACAGAGCTCCAGTGAGGCAGCAGGGCCCTCTGTGCCTCTTGGGATGTTGCTCCAGACCTTCACCCCTCTGACATTTATGAAATTTGCTTCTAAATGTTCAGCCTAAACTCAGGCTTTACCTTTCAGACTATTGTTCCCCAGTCTGGTATTATCTTTTCCAATGCATATACCAAGTCCCAGATTAATTCGGTTTATTCAACTAGCCAGACTCAGCCCTGTCTCATAAAACAGTGTATTTTCCCTTATTTTCCTTCTATTATATCTCTTCCAGTTAATATCCATCTTCCATTAGAACTGTACATAGTATTCCTGGAGAGGACTTAGCAGTGCATCATAAATGGTATTAATGCTTTACTCCTGCTGGGACATTCTGCACAGCATATCCTTATTTTCTGCATATACACAAGGGCTCCACTGTTCTTTGGCATAAAGCAGAGTCAATATATACTTTTGGGTCCTGCACAACTTTATCTAACTTTTATTCCATTTCTTTGCATCCTCTAATTCTACTTAAATGCCATCCAGACGTTCTTCTTCCTTCTCAGTATCTCGCAGCTCTCCGTCATGAAACGCCACTGAGATAAACTCATTTTTCCCAAGAATAACCCTTAAGGATACCCAGCAGACACCTGTCTCCAGAGCTCTTCTGATACAACCTGTTGTGTCCTCTTTAATAAGCTCTTCCTGCAAATTTAAACTCTTCTACTAAACTTCACCTCCTTCAAGATACACAGTAACTTTGATCGTTTCAATATTTATACTGAAGTACAAGTAAGTAATTACCTCCCTAAAATAAAACAAAATCAAAGCCCTAACCACCTCAACAAGACAACCTGGTAGAACTGATCTTTGCTAACCAACTAAAGCTTTTGAGTATTTTCCATTTACTTTATTAACTTTAATTTTCCTCTCCTTCAAAACACTTACTGAAGCTGAGCATGGTCTCAAAGGCAGAATAAAGGTTCTATAGCTATGTGGCTTTCTTCATTCCTTGAAAATATAGCGACCTCATTTTATTGTATAGGCATGTAGAATCACGATTGCCTGATGACAGATTAAATTGCTAGCTTTTTAAATAAAATATTTATTACTCCTTCTAAACTATACGTAATAGGAGCTTGACCCGAGTATGCTGTGACTGGGGAGTGATGGGAAAACTGGAGATGATACGTTTCTCTCAGCGAAGATTTCAGGGTGGCAAAATCCAACCTGACACAATTTGGAGTTAACCTCTGATTCATTTCCTTCTTAATCAATGCAACTTTCTGATTCACACCCTTTGCAGAGAAATAAGGAAGGTTGGTCTTTTAAATCTAAGTTAATTTTTAAGGGCAAATATGATTTAAGAAAAAAAAAAAACCAAAACCAGACAGTCATATCTGTGTCACGGAGACTCTATGAGCTGTACCTGATAAATCACCTGTCTACAATGCTTCAGAAAATACTCAGTGCTGCCTCCCCATACACCTTGTTTGTAAAGTTCTGTTTACCTACCTGTCACTGTTTGGCTAACTATTAACCACAAGTAACCTGATGGGGTTTTTTTCCAAACAAACCAAATATTTATCAGAAAAACAAAACTTATTCAGTAAGCCAAATGCAAATGTTGTCTCAGGCAAGGTCAGAGAGGTCAGGGGGAGCAATAAGGCTGTATTTCCACACGCAGTAGTTTGCTCATTATTGCTGGTTGCAAATTAGAGGGAAGTAAGTAGAAGATCAGAACAGTAATTTTCTGTTCATTATTGGCTTTCTTAAAAAGTATTATTTGCACAGTGGTATGTAATCCATTTCCACAGTTCAGGGAGGGAAAAAAAACTGTTTTCAAGACTGCTTGACAAAAACATTTTAAAATTCACTGCAATGCCACTGACCAATTTTGGGGTGTTTTTCTTTCCAACTGGCTGCTTCTGAGTAGCATGCAACAAAATATTTCTGGAGCGCAACGGATGTCGCATCCTACCAACAACTTCTGCATCCTTTACTAACCTCTCACTGGCACTTCCACTCACTCTAACAAGGGGGGTGAGGGCTTCTGTCCCACTTCTGTCCCTTTCGCGGTGTCCCCGGGACAGGCTTGCAGGGCTACACCCGTGACAGAGCCTTATTGCTCTGAGACACCACTCTCACACGCGGTCAATGCTCTCGTCTCCCCATGTCTAAAAATCACCAGAAATTAAAGGAGGAAAACTCAACTTTTATACTAACAGTGCCAAAAGTAGCCCAGGCTATGGCTGAAATAAAAAAAAACGTAAAAGAGACTTTAAGGTGATACTGTAAGTGCCGGCAGATCAGTCTTACTTCCACCCTTCCCAGGGGCCAGAGGTGTTTCACCAGATACTGCAGACAACTAAGCTGAGAGCTCAACTTGTAATAAAACGTTTCACTTTTCCCAGACGGTGTTCTCCTATTCGAGGATGTTTGTGAAACCTTGCTGCCAAATCTGTGATTTCACAAACTTTTCCACGGTGATAACATAAACAGTGAGTAGTGATTTATCTGTTGGATCAAGCTGCGTTAAAACGGGAATGTGAAAAAACGTGCATTTGAAGACATTGTCTCCCCCGAGGGAGGAGGAAAGCTCATATACATGTATAAAATGAACCACATGCCCCAGGCTTGCCAGAATCAGAGCTTTTCTTTTTGTACTTTCTGAAAATCCATGTCAAATTCAATGAATTGAAAAAAATGGCAAAATTTAAAAGTCCTTTTTGTTAACTGAATTAACCCTGCCTTACAACTTAATAAAGTAAATTTGTGAGATTTGCATGACAGACCATTAATAATATTCTCTATAACCCACTGAGCTTGCAGCCTTCCTTTTAAACTAGCAGATGATGGCTTTCTCAGGGATGATCAGATTTTGCTCTCAGTTACATCCACATCAAAACAGAAGCAATGCCACTGACTGGGGTAAAATTATTCCAGATTTACATCTCTCTCATGGACAGCACTGAGTAACAAACGTTTAAAGACAATCCAGTTAATTAAATCCAAATTCATCATACTTTTAAAAGTTATGAGCAAGAAGAAAAACTAGTCTTAGCATGTTAGTCTCATTGCCACAAAGCATTATAAAACCCCCTTAAATTCAAGAGAAACGTGCACATATGTTGTAGCAGTGAAGCTCTGGCAGAAAGGAGAATAACTTTCCTAACTAAGATAACTGGTTGATCCGGAGTTTTGATTAAATGGTCCTTCCAGTAAGACGTTATCCTCTAAGAGGGCAGCAGCCTTGAATTCCCCCTCATATTTCCTTAATGGCTTTCACATTTTATTTTCTCTGCTGCAGTCAAAACAACTTCTTTGGCAGTCCTATCTTCCTGCACTCCGCAGCCTGTGTGACCACTCTTATCCCCACCAAAGGCATCTGGGGCTATGTTCTCTCCTGGATGAAAGTGAGAGCATCTGTCTTCACCATCAAAATTAAATCCTTATTTTTGCAGAGCTCTCAGGGCCCTGGTTTAAGTACTGGGAGAAAAGGAGGATATCATATGGGGCTGCTTATGCAATTATCAGGATGTGCATCCACGGTACACAAGAGGGTCAGGGGAGGGAGAGGAGTGCAGCCAGCTACCTGTCCCAGCATCTGCGCCTTGCCCTGGTGCTTCTCCCTCCCTGCTCCAAAAATACGCACCCAGGTTTACAGCAGCCAGCACTGTTTAGAAGAACCACATGATCAGAAAGTGCTTTCTAATCTTTGCTTTGCTACTCAAAAGGGATGCTCAAGTGAGTTAAAAAAAGTGATAAAACTGCCCATAACATAAACTATCCTGTAGTTTATCATGTACTCGGGTACCACTCACAGTTGGGCAGCACCGCGCAGGGAAACAAGCAGACCAGAAAGGATGAACTCTGCCCAAACACATGCTACTCTGAAGGCCAAACGAGCATCAACCTCTCTCAATATAGCAAAGAGAAAAAGGCAAAGAGAAGAAAGGTCTCGTTTTAGAAAAGCAAAGCCCAGGAGTGAGGAAGGCATGAGCTTACTGTGCAGTGAGGAGCATGCCTGTGGGCTGCAGCCTGGGTGGGTTGGTGTGGGCTGGGGGGGCATTGCTCCTGCATCCTTGTGCCATCCCACCCCAGAGCCAACATTTTTTTCCATTCCCACTGCTTGACATCATCATCCAGAAACCCTCAAAAGCAAAATCCTTTTGCCTTGTTATCAGCACCATCCAAAACCATTTGCAAGCTGAAATTAAGGGCTGTGACACGCTCAGAGTAAATTTACCCAGAGTAAATTTAATAACTAACAGCAGAGTTATTGTTTGTTAATGTGTGGGGCCTTGTGCCTTATCACTTTATTAAAATGTCTACATGTATTTATCCCCTTTCAGGAGACGTTTAATCTCCTCTGTGACCACTAATAATGAATCCCTGCCAATATTTGATATTACAAAGTGCTAGGCATTAGTGAAGTGCCAATTTCCAGGACCTATGAGTAAAAACTCCCTCGTGAACAGACCAAAACCACCACAAACCTACGATTATTTAGTTCTCTGAGCCGAATGAAAAAAAAATAAATAAATCTCACCACAAATAACAACAGAAAAAATATGCAAAAATCAAGACAGCCACATTTTAGGATGCATTTTACTTTTAGCAGTTGATGGTTCTCTTCATAGCAGCTATAGGGAAAAGAGGTGCTGGGAGTGATCTGTGATGGCAAGGAGGTGAGAATTGGCATCCCAGCCTCCTGACGTGTGAACACCAAGTGATTTGCAGAAGGGAGAGGTGACGCTTCTGCTCAGGGAGCACAACCAGGAGGTGGATCCCAAAGGATCCGAATTGCCCCGTGACGTCTCCAGCAGCTCCGTTGTGAAGCGGCGGGAGCTGCCCGTGCCTCCGGCAGTGCTGCTGGAGCTGCCCCCGGCTCAGCTCCTGGTGCTGGCTCAGCATCAGGCAGTAAGGGCTTTCCCCAGAGCAAAGCAGGATCGCTATTTTCTAAACGGCACACCAGTCACGCTGAGTGCGTATTGTTAAAAAAAGAAAGAAAGAATTGTTGCAAGTACTTTTCCAATTACTAAAATGCTTGGGTTTTATCCTTCGTTACAGCCCTAACTTTCTTATAATAGCTCCTGTTTATTTGGGGCAACTAAACACTCTCTGCAGCAAGCCAAGCAAACCCAGCTCACTCTGGATTTCCATTTGCAGCCCCAAAAGGCCATGTTGGGAGGATTCTCAGCTTCTGCAGGGTGCTGAGAGCTGTCCTGCCCACCATCTGGTGCTTCATGGTGCAGTCAGGCTCCTGACGAGCAGGGCTGGGCTTCAGCTGCCATGACGAAAGGCCAGGTAAGCACCACAGAGCAAGACACAGCTTGCCTGAGCGTGGTGGCTGGCTGAACTCAAAGTTACCGTGGGCTGTAGGAGCTCTTGCCCTGCCATCCCAAGGCACAGACCGGCTGAGCAGAGAAGCCAGCATTCTGCTGCAATACAGCGTGTCCCCCAGATGTGTTAAATCAAAAATAATAATTAAAAAAATTAAATTCACATACTGAGTTACGTACACGGGCTTTGGGAAGAGAGAAGGGGAGAGGGCAGCGAAGAGCCGGAGTAGGTGCAGTCAGCTGCTCACCAGCATGTGCCGAGTTTGCTCAGCCACTGAGTCAGCTGCTGGGCTGTAAACAGAAAAATCCAAAACACAAGCAGCAAAACACTACACATAGGAGGGATGGATGGCCAGGCACCTACTCAGGGGATGGACTTTTCACCAGATCCATCACCTGCTCAAGTCTGCTTTTTATATTTTGGGAAACCAACACCTCTGCCACCTCCATCTCCACCGCCCTCATGTCCCTTCTCTCCAGGGCGGTACTAGCCAGGATGCGGATGCACCATGCAGGGCAAGAAGAGACTAAGAGCGTAGAAATCCTACAGAGTTCTTGCACAGACTCACCACCCATCTCTGTTCTCCCTCAGAAGCAGGGTAACAAAACCAGCTGGCTGGGACACAGGATGGTGTTGGCTTTCCCATCTACCTGCAGGTACACTCCTGCTCTGCCGTTGCTGGCCACTACCCAGGGCGGCACTGGGAATTTGATCCCACAAAACCCATCCTCAGTAAATGCATTGCACCTCATTACAAATCAGAATTACGCCCAGCGAGGGATAAGGGAGCTACATGTCAGGTATTACCCAAGATTTTATTGCTGCTAGTGCCGTTCACGCAGAGCTCACAGGCAGCCAATGCAAGGCCAAACAGGAATTACTCAGGATTTGGCGTGACATGTTGTTTTCCTATGAAGAAACATGGGTCACTTTGGTCCACTTGATGCCAGAGCCTGGGGAAGTCTGAAGTCAGTGCAAGTTATTGGTTCTTCAGGCCTCTCCGAAATACATGTTAGAGCCATTTAGGTGCCCCTGGGGACACCAACACCTGTGCCACCTCAACCTCCACCACCCTGATGTCCCTTCGCTCCAGGGCGGTACCAGCCAGGATGCAGATGCACCATGCAGGGCAAGAAGAGACTAAGAGCATAGAAATCCTACAGAGTTCTTGCACAGACTCACCACCCATCTCTGTTCTCCCTCAGAAACAAAGCAAGTTATAGCATTTGGGGCTGATTTGCATAGCTGATCGAGGCTGCTAATTGTCAAAGGGGCTCCAATGTACACACACGTAGCTGACAATACACCGGGTATAATGTGAATTTTCCTGTGGATTATGGTACAGTTCCCTTTCTAATTTCCAGTGCTACAACAACAAAAAGCTGAAATATTTGCAAAATTTTCCATATAGAATAACTATCTTAACACTCCCTCTGAATGACAGCATGAGGGGGGGTGCCACAGGCCACGTACTTTGGGTTATTAAACCAAATTCTGCCCTCACTTAATGCTATTCTCTGACTTGCAGAGATAAAGACACAGGGCAGAACACAGTCCACAGCACACAGTAAGTAACAGGAACAATAAATGCAGTTACCTGTGCCCCGAAGCAAACACACACCTCCCTGAACTGCCTGCCATGGGAAACTACCCCGTTCAAACTACCAGCAATTCAGCCCAGCGTTTCACATCGTGTTGTTGCCTGCAGCGCTGGCAAGAACACTGGAGGGATTTTCCCTACGCGTGCTCTAGCTTTCCTGGTGACAGGATCTCTGGACATCGCCTAAAACATCCAAGGCAGTGCTTATCCAGATCCACATTTTATGGCCCAATTCCAGGACTGCCTTAAAAAATTAGGTAACTTAAGCTTTTTTGCAATGCAAAAACTGTATTAGGGAACATGAGCAATGGTGGTGTGAAGCAGGTCTCAAAGAATGGTTGGTCCACTAGTGAATTTGACAGTATTTCTTTAAATCTCCACTCTTTTTCTTGATCATCTGCATAAATGGCAAAGGTAATATTATCAGGAAGACTGACTCATCTGGGAAAAAGCAGGAGCTCCCAATTATTTTTCTCATACCTGTCTCTTCTTGCTTTGCAGCTCGCTACTTGTAAAGAAGAGAACAACTATTAACCAATAGTGTGCTACCCCACCTTCCTTTTTAAAGCGATCTGAGATCACCTGTTTTTTTTTTTTCCTCAAAGATACACAACTGAGCCCATCTCTGCACACAGAAGGGGCTTTGCATGAACTGTGGCAAGATTAATCTGTTTTTCCTTCTCAGCATTGGCATAAGCCTATCTGCTTCCCCATCCTTTCTGCTTTCAAAAGTTATTTTATGGATGAAAAGTTATTGAAACCCAAAACTGAGAAATCTGTTCTTGGAATTTGGGGGTGGGACACGACCTGCCCCTAAAAATTTGCAAATTTTTAGCAACTTTTTCTTTCTTTTTAGCAAATTATCAGAGCTCACTGTTGGTACCAGCAGATGAATACATCTGCAATGACACGTGTCATATTAATGAAAATACCTTTAAAATGCAAATTATTCATGACCCATTAATTCCGAAGGGCACACCTCCATGCAGCACCTGCAGCTCTCTGCAGCAGGGATTGTCCCTGCCAGACCTTTAACCTTTCAGCTTAAATCCAACACGGCTGGCCCACAGTGACACGAATTTGGTGGCAGTCAAAGCTGTGATGGTGACCTAGTGAGTGCATTTTACTTCATATAGGAGGGTATTGCAGGGAAGGGGACAGCAAGCTGTCTCCACCTCTTCTTCTTTTTCTATTGCAGGCAGATGCCTCATTTTCAGTCTTTTGTGGAGTGAACAGAAAGTCAGCATCTAGATACCAGGAGGGGTTTATGCACTGATGCTCTGTATATTTACACAACCTTTAAATATTTTTCTTAGCTCCCAAACAGTCCATCCTGCCTGCCGGTGACTTGCTTCAGGGCTTCACAGATATGTCTGGTGGGCATAAGGGTGGAAAAGGGTGACTTTATTTTGTACCTTTTTTTCTAACAAAACTACTCATGCTAGCTCTCCTCAAATAAAAGTAGAATTTCACCAGGAAGGTTTGAGTACAAGGGGTGGTTATTCCTGCTCTCCTCTGCCTTGTGTTTACCAGGAGTGGCAGAATTACACAGAAACTAAGCAGTTTACACAACCACCTGAAATAACAGGATTTGTACTGTTTTAACTCTATAGGAGTTCGTGACTCACTAGCAATGATAATACACTTCAAATAAAGACATTCAGCTCCATTTTTTCAGTTTAGCAACCTAGCCTAGCAGGGGAGGTCCAAGCTGTCATTCCTCTATTAATATTCTTTCAATAATTAGCTGCTTCTCACAGTTTTCTGTCTTATTTCATGCCAGAAAGCAAGCCTTTCCATGAACAACATACCAAAAGAGAGAGCTACTATTTTAAAGCATCTGTGTTCGCAATATGAACCGCTCTATGTAAACAATGAGATCTTCCCCTGCCTTGAGTGAACCAGATGTTTCAGGAAAAAAACCCCAATCCTCCCCACATGGAGGACGGTTATGGCAGAGAAGAGATTCTTCCACCAAACTGACTGATGGACTTTTATCACTGGTGGAACAGGTCCACCTTTTTATTTCTTCCAGCTGATCTGAGCTATTCAGGCAGAGAGGTATAAACCAACTAGTTTTTCACAGTCATGTCTTAATAGCCAAAGCTTTAAATGCAAGGCTATATCTTCCATCTTCCCTGTCTCCTCTCTCCTACACAAACTGCCCTTGCTATGTTAAGATGTTGGATATGGTGGATCATAGTTTCTTAGTTGTTTTCTAAATCCTGGCCAAGGTCCATTTGGTACAATAAAATACTGTTTGGACACTGCTGGGCAGAGCATTAAACAATACTGTCTTCTCAGGTGGCAGAAACAGAGAGAGAACCAGGCTATGAAGATGCATCTATTCCTCCTGGTACTGCTTTCTGTCCCTGACAAAGCCTGCTCACATCCAACCTCTCAGCATGGGCTAAAGCAAGTGAGGTTTTGACCATGGCTTGCTCAGAAGGGCTAACAGAGTGGGGATCAACCCAGCAGGAGCTCTTTACTTAGTACTTGCAATGATAATTTCCAATGGCAACATGCTGGACTTTGAGATGACTGTGAAACCATCTTACGGTGTTTCACCTAGTTACAGAGAAATCAGTGTTCAGTGTGTTATTAAAGATTGCATTTAATTAGTCAACAGAAAAAAAAACAAAAACCAAAATAACACAGCCTTGTATAACTTCCAAAGAAGAAACACCTACATGATTTTTTTCCTCTTTCTCTCATTAATCAAAATTCAGTTTCCCACTAAGGTGATATAAATTTCATTTTCTGAGGTAAACATTCCTGTGCTTTCCTCCTGGCTCCTTTTATTGTTAAAAAGAAAATCTCAGAATTGCACTAGTGAGAAATGAACTTGCCCTCTCCTCTGTCTTAATAAGAAAAATTGATTGTGGGTAATTGTGTTGTCTGTCTTTGTAAAAAGCCAATGTAGATGCAAAATGTTCATAGCCGAGCTCAAATTATCTTTCAGATGATGAATGTGAATAAAGAAATTGGGCTTCAATACTGAAGTCAAGCATCTGATTTTATTCTCTGCCTATAAAAATGAGGAGCTGAATACATGCTACTGCTTAAGAAATTAAAATCCTAATTAAATGCATTGAACATAGTCAGGGGCCAGAAAAGCATGGAGGCGTTGCAGTGCGGGCCCTAAATCTTCTTGTAAGTCATCAGTCAAGACAAGATTATTTTTTTCTCCTGTTTTCTAACAGGTTGACTCAAGGGCCCCAAGGGATCTCAGTTCCAGATGTGTTTGTACTTCCAGCTTTTCATCCTGGTGTCCTCAGAATAGCACAAATAAAAACTAGAACCCCTATAACGAGGTATCTAAACAAAAAATACAAACACAGTCTGCATCAAAGAGCTTGGGCTATAGGATCCCAAATTTCTCTAAAGTACAGCTGCTGGAGCTATCCTCCACACAGCTATTGTTAATTCAGTTAAACTGCCCAACCAGAAGGGATATGGCCTGTTTCAGTAACCTACCAAGTCCTCGACTTACAGAGCCAGGGACATGCCCAAGAGCTCAGATGAGTTGGAAAGAGATATACTTCTGCACGGGGCATGGGAGGAGATACCTTGGGACTACTGCACCTCTTCATGCCATGGCTGCAACTCCTCCAGTACTTTCCTTCCCCGCCCCGCCCCCCCCCCCCCCGCGCCCCAACTCTAGAAGCAGCCAAAGCCAATACTCAGCTAGTTCTCAAGCCGAACTGCCTCCCAGCCCACTCCCCATTTATATACAGAGCATGATGTCATATGGTATGGAATACCCCTTTGGCCAGTTTGGGTCAGCTGTCCTGGCTGTGTCCTCTCCCAGCTTCTTGGGTGCCTCCCACTTTCTCATTGGCAGGGCAGTACGAGAAGCTGAAAAGTCCTTGACTACTTGGCAACAACTAAAAACATCAGTGTGTTATCAACATTATTCTCACCCTAAATCCAAAACACAGCACTATACCTGCTACTAGAAGGAAAATTAACTCTATCTCAGCCAAAATCAGGACATGGTCTTGAGGGACAGGTCATCTGCTGGACAGCCTTTATATGCCAGCAACCATTATGTGAGCAAATACAGCATCTTGCCTTCTGTCAGTGAGGCTTCAGTGCCTCACAACTGAAAAAAAATCCTGAAAAGCTGTCAAACTGATTGTCAAACTAACATTACTGTCATCTGTTTACAGTCATTGCGTAGTGTGTATCATCACTTATAAGAGAACAGCATCATAAATTTAGAAAATTAGCAAGAAGCTGAATGATTCAAATCCCTTCCCCAGTCATGATACTCAAGTCTTTTCATAGCATCTGCTCTGCTACTAGTCAGGCTCAAACCACAGCCTGAAGGTCAACAGGCTCCAGTTTCTGCTAGACCAGGAAGAGAAGTCCAGACATCCCATCTGAGCGTCTTCTTGCAGGCTCCACGGGACTGACCTGCCTGAACCAGGGTTCTGGCAGACCTCTGCTTCTGGAAGGGGGCACAGCATCGAAATGGCCATGTCTGCCTAGTGACCAACCGAGATGATCAAACCATAACTTGCTGGAAAGTCTGCTTGAAATTTAAGACTTTGGGCGGAAGAGCAACTTTGCTGAAATGTGTGCTCCCAGACACAGTAAGTATTTCTAGCAGGGTTGCAACGGTTACCTTCAAAACCAGAAACACAGGCTTTTTCCTATCACTAATATTATTACACAAAAAAGTACATTTCTGGCATTGTTTAAAATATATATTTGAAAAGAAAGTTCACATCCTCTTGGTATGCAAAAATGACTTGTAGGCAGTAGACTACATAGCCTATTAAGAAGCTCCCAAAATGGCCCCAGAATTGATGAACAGGCAATCATTTACTTTTCCAAAGCACTTCCAAGTTGGCAAATGTGACCTTTTGTTTGCAAGGAAAAACACAAGTTGCCTCTACCATTTTTCTGCCTTTCACTTCACTCTGCAGTACCCAGAGGATCTTCACAGTATTCTCCTCTGTCCTGTATATTAGAAGTTCAGCTGAAATCTTTTCTGCCTAAGCTTAATGAAAAATACAGATGATAAAAATCCTTTCTCTCTTTTTCCCCCCACTCACTATCAAATACCTTTTTGGAAGGCACTGAAACCGATAATGAATACACCAGGCTTTCTAATATGTTTGATTTCCTAGACTGGATAGGACTTTTGTATTAATACTCTTTATATTAAACCCAGATGGATTTAATAGAAAGACAAGAAACAAGGAAAAGTCTATAGGAAGAGGGATAGTGAAAGGGTAAGATGTAGTATGAGGACAGAGTGTGCTTCTTTTTGCTGTCCAACTAACTACACTTCATGGTTTGGGACCACGTAAGTTAAAAAGGACTTACGGTGTACTTCTAACTGTTGCACATTTTTATCATTAAAGATTGCTAAAGACACTTAAAGATTCCATTAAAATCCCAAAACAATGAGACTGCTGTTATCAACATGATTACCCTAAATAGCAGAATCTGCCCAGAATGAGGTCTGCACCTCTTTTGGATCCCAGAAACACTAGTGGCAATTTTGGGGTTGAAGGTCTGCTTATATTTCAATTCTAGGCAGTTTTCCCCAGAAAATTCCTTTGCCGAAAATTTGTGATCATGTTATTTCTTTGTAAACAATACAATTGCAAAAGAAGGAGAAAAGGCTTTAATATTAAAATGTTTTGAAAATCTGCACACACAAAAAAATCTTCAAAGGATGTTTCCATCCTTTATCAAAGTTTGAGCTATAAAGACAACATCATGAAAAAGGCCTCCTAAGCTACAAAAGTCACTATGCCCATTTGAGAATGGCAACCAAAACTGCCATCAAAGAAAACAATCTTTTCTGGCCTTGCTAATGTTATTTGCAGACTAGACTGAACTGAGATTATAGGCTACATGCTTGCTGGAGTTTGTCATGACTTAGCACCCAGCAAAAGAAAATAGTAAATGTGAGCTCCCTTAAGGTTAGAGTTCTACCGATAGTGGCACATCATTTTGACTCTTTTATTGAGATGCATGAATTATGATACTGTGCACAACCAGTTCTCTCATGCCAAATAACAAGGGTAAAATTAACTTCCAAGAGTCTCATCAGACACATATTTAAATATACACACAACAGCTTCATAGCTGGACTTAATCTTATTTACAACCAAGATCCCAATGACTTCATAAGAGCAGAATTAGGTACTTAATATATGCTGAGCAACCAAGTTACACCCATATACAAAAGCTAAGCACCTTTCCCAAGTTTCTAATACTATTAATCTGGAAAAATGCATTCATAGACAGTCCAATAATTCTGCTTATAAAGTAGCTGGTTGTAAGAAGCACATCTAGTATGTACCTCTGTTATGAGTTTCAGTTTCAAATTGTTTTCCTAAGTTGCCTTCCTCATAATGGCTTTGCACAAAGCTCACATACTTACACATCTGTTCTTACAGCAGTTATCCTAAAAACAGACTACAAACAGAAAATAAAATAGTAAAGAACATCCATGAAATCTGCACACACAGCTGATTTTTTTCCCTATTTTCTATTTAAATATGCCTACTGCTGCAGCAAATCTCTTAACACTCTTTCAAGATGCTTCATACTTCACTCAGTAGTACTGATAAAGCATAAGAGCAACAAAATGTTAACTATAAACAAAGAAGTCCTGTTGTTCTTTGGCCCTTCACCAGAAGAGCCAAAATGCTTAATTGTATGAGAAAGGTGTTATACTTTTTTTCAATAAGAAGAACCGGATCAAAGTCCAGAGACTTTGAAGATGCTGAAGAAAAACAGACTGCAGATCAACTGCTGTTAACCCAATGCATTTTTTCTCTCATACTGGCCTGGAGAAAATAATAAACAATTGGTTTAGGACCACATTCCTTTCATGCACCAAATCAGGTCTTCTTTTATCTTGCTGGGAAGCAAAAAAAAAAAAAAACCAACACCCAGACAGACAAATTACAACAAATGTTCTTACAAGATATCTCTGATACAACTGTTTGCTGAAAACATCTGTACAACCAAATACAGTCCCTGTGTGCAAAACCCAGCTGAGATTGCATAGTCTCATGACCATGAGGTCATGATTCACAAATGGAAATGTACATCTATACAAAGCCCTTGAAGTAATTAGAAGTCAATTTACAACTAAAGGAGATGTAAAAGAGAAATTTGCTGGCCAGATCAGCCTCCACAATTTATTAGGTAATTTATTATTTATTAGGCAAGAAGGCCTCTTTGCTGCTTAGGACATTCAACTTGGGAGGACTTCTGCTTAATTGCATACAGTACAGGTAGAGCATAACAGGGGTCTCCATGCAAACCACCACCAGCACCATAAGCTGTGAGGTCTGACACTCCCCAGAAAAGAGAGAAGAAGGTGAGTACACATAGTTCTTAACCAGGCATGATTGAGTTGGGGAAGTGATTGCTGTATTAATGCACTGGGCTTCAGTAACAGCAGCAATAACATGCCTGTTGCTTAAAGAAAGGGCTGAAGCATCTGCAGTACTTTAAGCATAAAGAGCAATATCTTGTAGAGTGACATGGTAACTTTACTGGAAAAAGTAAAGACCTACACTTAAGTCCATGTAGAAGCCTCTGGACCAGTCCCAACTTATTTGAACATCATGCCATTAAACCTAACACGTGTACAGTGGCTTTTCATAAAGCCTGACCTTTAAAAACAAGCCAATGGTATTAGACAACAAACACCAACAAAATACTCAGCATTATGGAGGGATAAAGGAGAAAATCCTCTTCCCAAAGTAAGGTCAGGCTTCAGGACTGGAAGGCAGTGCCACCTGCCTCAGCATACCTCATGGGCCATCGGCGTGGCCCCAAATGACTAAAAAGTTTATAAAATTTCCTTTTTAATAGAACAGCCACAGATCACATTCTGTGGCCTTATGAGCCACCAAGACATCTATAAATCTCTGCAGCAGCTGGGGAGGGACAGGTCTCCCTGTGAAGAGAGTGCCCATGTTAGTGCCTCAGGTCAGACAAGGGATGTGCTGGTAAGGGAAGAAGTCTCTTTGGTTCACAGACACCCAGACACCTTCCCCTCCCAGCATTTCTTTGGGCTTTATAAGTGCAGCATGGATGACAGATCCTGGCACCAACTCCACAGGGTGCACACTGCCTCAGGCAGAAGCCCCAGTCTCACTGTATTTCCTACCAACCAGCAGAAGTTAAGCATATCCCAATATCTCATTAACTTTGCACCTTGGTACCATGTTGGAATATGGGGACACCATGCTCTTAAGACTTCCCTCCACAACAATTCAAGGACAAAAAAGGCTCCAGGCTTTCCCCTGTTGCAGTAGCTAGTAATGCAGCTGCTGAACACCCACCGCATTAGCAGCATAAGGACAATCCAAAGGCACCTGGTCAATTCAAGTGGCAGGGGTTGAGCCTGCGTGTGGTAGAAGAAGCCAAAGGAAAAAAGCAACACAAACAAAACCTCACCCCACGCCCCCTGATTTCCTCCTTCTAAACAGTACCATAATAAACCAGCTGTGCGTGTTATTGCCTTTCTCCGGAAAAAACTCTTCTATTGCAGTTTTTTCTTCTTCCTTGTCACACAAGTCACAAAAAAAATGTGGCAAAGAAACATCATGAGCAGTGTCCTCAAAAGGGAAGGAGAGAGATGCCTAGAAATACAATATGTACTGAGTACAAACCCTGCTGGATGCCAAGAAAAAGGCTGTATTTCCAGGAAAGCAAAAGGAATGCATCCTCTTATTTTACCTCTGATGGCTCAGTCTCCACCGATCAGCTTCTGGATGGGGGGGGGTGTGTGTGTTGGTTTTTCTTGCTGCATTCTACAACTATGAAAAAGGACAGCATAAGGGTTTGACTTAGGCACTACAACTGAGATAATATAATTAGCCAAATATTTGTATAGGAAAATGATGGAAGCTTTGTAGCTGAGCTGCATAATGATAGGGAATGAATAGCAAAGAGGCTGGCAAAAGGACTCCAGGGTAGCTTCTCCTCACCACCCAGAGGGAAGAGGAGCATTTAAGGGACAGGACACACATGCAACCTACCCTAAAATCTAACTGAACTCCCTCCCCCTACTCTGTTTGCAGGATAAGCCACAAGCCAGTCTTGCACAAAGCATGCTAGAAGCCTAACCTGATGGCTTCAATGGCACTTAAAGGCTGCAGAGCCTTGTGCAAGCTACACGCTGCATTTTAGCTTTGAAGAAAACAGAGCAACCATCTAGCTGCTGAGCACTTTGCGTTATGTTTAGGCTTGGCGTTGAGTGACCCCTCCAAATCCCCATGCAAATCATCAGTTCAACCACAAAACAAACTCCCCCAGTTTACGCAGGAAACAAGAACCTGTCCCCGGCGCAGAAACAACCTTCACGCATACCTGATGCATCAGCGTGAAAGTAGAAGAAGACCTGGAAAGAGAAAGCACTCGCTGTGCTCTCGTAACTTGTTTTAGCCATAGCTTACAACTGCGGTCCCTGTGATCACATCAGAGAGCTGGTGCAATAGCAACATTGAAGGGTTTGTTGAGAAAGGCAGTTGGGATCCTCTTCCTTCTTGCCACCTCTCTGGAGCCAGTTGATTCCTTTTCCTTTCACCACCTCTTGGGAGTTTTGAATCCACTGCCAAACTCATCTTTGAGAGCGAGTGTATTCATTAACCTTTAGGAAAATGCCTCACCAGATGAATTAAGTCAGGTGACATTTTATAGGCAGCGAGTGATTTTCCAGGAACGTTTCTGTACTCGTTAGTAATATATTTGGATAAAATTTCAGTGTTGTTCCTAAGGCTTAGAGCTGGAAGGAGAAATGAGCACACTGGCACGATGAGGAATGGGAAACAAGCGGCACCAGTCTCCCCCTTCGCTACAGAAAGTAACGTTTCCTCTGAAGGACCACAGATGAGAAGCTCTGGCACATGTTAGGAAATACATATGTTTTGCTTTTCTAACAGCCCTAGTCTATTACTCCCTAAAAGTTTGAGGCCAAACCTTTTAAATCATTACGTTTTCATTCAGAATTCAAGCATAAAGAGACCAAACCAAGACTGAAAACTATTCCCATTTCTCTCCATCCCCAGGAGATTTTCTCCCTATACCACAGGCTTCCCTCTTGAAAACCACTGTCCCCAATTCCCTAGAAAGCCTCTCCACATCAGTCTCCTGCCACCCCGTAATGCCCTCTATTGGGAAGCCACTGATTTTAATCCCTCAGCAATGCTTCCCCTTGACTGAGCTGCATGTGGGCAAAAGTCTTCACAACTTACTCCTCTGACTACAAACCCTCTCCAGATAAGAGTGTTGTGTGCTCTGTTGGTGAAGAAACTCTGCTCTTAATTTACTTAAACTCAATTTACTTTAAATGGAGGCATCTCATGGCTGACAGATTTAAGATCTCGAACATTTGAGTGGAAGGATGTAGCCGTGCCTATGTGCCAACTCTGAGGACATTCACCACTTCATATGGTAGCATTCAAACCTAAAAGGAGCAGACAGACTCCTGTGGCTGAAAGCACAGGGACATCTCCAAAATCATTCACAAGCAGGATGGAAACTGATAGTAGACTGGATCTGAGTGCAGGATGCCATCTGGATGGCCCTTGTCTGTGAGGCATAGGTGAGATATAAGCTCTGTTAACAGCATTTAGTAGCCCTGCAGAGTTTTATTAAAAACAAAACACCTCCCCACACAACCCATGCCAGATCTTGAGGTTTACTTTTATCAGGAACATGCAAGTTAATAAATAGGATAGAGAAGAAGGTGTGGCCACCATAATAATTGTTTGCTCTCAGGAAGGCAATGAGATGTCATTTTGCGTATCACTATTTTCTTCTCTACTGCAGATACAGAAAAAATTTCAAAAAAATACAACAGCATTTCAGCTAGATTTTTACACATAGGTGTTTATCAATCTGAGTGGACGAGAATCACTCTTTAGTAACAGGATCATGTTTCCCTCCGCCAAACACAGAGCTATTTAGAAGCTGAGCAAAATACCACAGATAGAAATATTAACCAGAGTGCTTTGTACTAAAAAGCCACAGATTTTTTTCAATGTATGGACCATAAATACTGTTAGTGAAGAGAAACATTAAACATAAACCATCTGGCACACATCTTTAACTTACACACCAAAGTTGTTAGCAGCTTTATTTCAAACATGGATCTATTCTAATGAGGCCATTCCAGCTTCTAGCACTGTATTATATTGTTTCAATATACAGCTGAAAAGCTTCCATTATAATTAATTTTTCTGCATTTTCAGAGCCCTGTTTGGCTTTTTAATATTTGGTCTACAAAGGCTAGAAGCTCAGCTGGTTGAAATCAAAGCAGCTTCAGAGCAGGAGACTTTTCAGATAGCAACAGCATCTCTATCAGACCATACTGTACTGGCTGTTGGTGATAACTGGAAAGGGCTGGAAGAGACCGTGGTGGCAGCAAGGGAACAGTTAAAGCTCGGCTGAAGAGCTTCAGCTAGTTAAAAAGAAAAGCTCTGTTAATATTTCCCAAACTTCCTTTTGCAAAGGGTGTACTAAGTGAAAATACAAAATACGCCACCTTTTCTGTTTGCGTGACTGCACAGAGAATAACCCATACAAAGGGGAGGGGGAGCCTTTTAGATGCAGAATTAAAAAGCTAGTATGTTAATTATGTGCCCAGTCCTTGTAAAGCAGAGGAGTTTATAAACAACGAATTCTTTCTGGCGAGTG